>NC_139021.1:186918356-187213944 GCF_964662115.1 Mustela nivalis | reverse complement strand
ACCCTAACCCTAACCCTAACCCTAACCCTAACCCTAACCCCTAACCCTAACCCTAACCCTAACCCTAACCCTAACCCTAACCCTAACCCTAACCCTAACCCTAACCCTAACCCTAACCCTAACCCTAACCCTAACCCTAACCCTAACCCTAACCCTAACCCTAACCCTAACCCCTAACCCTAACCCTAACCCTAACCCTAACCCTAACCCTAACCCTAACCCTAACCCTAACCCTAACCCTAACCCTAACCCTAACCCTAACCCTAACCCTAACCCTAACCCTAACCCTAACCCTAACCCTAACCCTAACCCTAACCCTAACCCTAACCTAACCCCTAACCCTAACCCTAACCCTAACCCTAACCCTAACCCTAACCCTAACCCTAACCCTAACCCTAACCCTAACCCTAACCCTAACCCTAACCCTAACCCTAACCCTAACCCGTACCCTAACCCTAACCCTAACCCTAACCCGTACCCTAACCCTAACCCGTACCCTAACCCTAACCCTACCTAACCCTAACCCTAACCCTAACCCTAACCCTAACCCTAACCCTAACCGTACCCTAACCTAACCCGTACCCTAACCCGTACCCTAACCCGTACCCTAACCCGTACCCTAACCCGTACCCTAACCCGTACCCTAACCCTAACCCTAACCCTAACCCTAACCCTACCCTAACCCTAACCCTAACCCTAACCCTAACCCTAACCCTAACCCTAACCCTAACCCTACCCTAACCCTAACCCTAACCCTAACCCTAACCCTAACCCGTACCCTAACCCGTACCCTAACCCGTACCCTAACCCTAACCCTAACCCGTACCCTAACCCTAACCCGTACCCTAACCCTAACCCGTACCCTAACCCTAACCCGTACCCTAACCCGTACCCTAACCCGTACCCTAACCCGTACCCTAACCCTAACCCTAACCCGTACCCTAACCCTAACCCGTACCTAACCCTAACCCGTACCCTAACCCTAACCCGTACCCTAACCCGTACCCTAACCCTAACCCGTACCCTAACCCCTAACCCTAACCCGTACCCTAACCCGTACCCTAACCCTAACCCTAACCCCTAACCCTAACCCTAACCCTAACCCGTACCCTAACCCTAACCCCTAACCCTAACCCGTACCCTAACCCGTACCCTAACCCGTACCCTAACCCGTACCCTAACCCGTACCCTAACCCGTACCCTAACCCGTACCCTAACCCGTACCCTAACCCTAACCCGTACCCTAACCCGTACCCTAACCCGTACCCTAACCCGTACCCTAACCCTAACCATAACCCTAACCCTAACCCTAACCCTAACCCGTACCCTAACCCGTACCCTAACCCGTACCCTAACCCGTACCCTAAACCGTACCCTAACCCTAACCCTAACCCTAACCCGTACCCTAACCCGTACCCTAACCCGTACCCTAACCCGTACCCTAACCCTAACCCTAACCCTAACCCTAACCCGTACCCTAACCCTAACCCGTACCCTAACCCGTACCCTAACCCTAACCCTAACCCGTACCCTAACCCGTACCCTAACCCGTACCCTAACCCTAACCCCTAACCCTAACCCTAACCCGTACCCTAACCCTAACCCGTACCCTAACCCTAACCCGTACCCTAACCCGTACCCTAACCCGTACCCTAACCCGTACCCTAACCCGTACCCTAACCCGTACCCTAACCCTAACCCGTACCCTAACCCGTACCCTAACCCGTACCCGAACCCTAACCCGTACCCTAACCCGTACCCTAACCCGTACCCTAACCCTAACCCGTACCCTAACCCGTACCCTAACCCTAACCCGTACCCTAACCCGTACCCTAACCCGTACCCTAACCCGTACCCTAACCCTAACCCTACCCTAACCCGTACCCTAACCCGTACCCTAACCCGTACCCTAACCCTAACCGTACCCTAACCCGTACCCTAACTCGTACCCTAACCCTAACCCCTACCCTAACCCGTACCCGTACCCTAACCTTAACCTTAACTCGAAACTTAACCTACTTCTGTGCTCTCAAATCGGAGCTGCTGTGCCCCTGGCCCTAATTCTATTCTGTTTTTTATACACCCTTCCGTATTCAAAGGCCTTACCCCAAATCCACCGGATTGGGGATATCTGAGACTCACACAAGCACATCCCAGCCTCCAAGCTCAAAGTGATGCCATTTAGATCTCTACAGGTTCCCTCATGCCGCCTGAAGCCACGCCCAGCATCTGCGATCCTCTGAACTCAAGCCTGGGATATGACCCTCTGCCTGTCGGACGCCCTCAAATCATCCCACCAGGGAGTCTGCCTCCTCACCAGCAGATAGGCACTTCCACACCCTTAGACCCTTACCATAACCCTAGTTTGGGATTTGAAGCTTCCATCCAAAAGGATCCGACCCCACATCCCCAAGATTACAGATTACTGAGCTAAACCACAGGATTCCATCCACCACATGGGAAGACTTGTGATTTGCGGCTGCACCGAACCCTCAGACGGGGAGAAACCTGTAAGCCTCCCTAAAGCCACCCCCACCGGAAGAGGACCCCATGGCCATAAAATCAGATTCTGCTGTGCCACTGGATCTTGCCCTAAAATCAGCCTTGAGGGGAGCCTGCATCGGCACGGGCACATGGGGGGTAAGGGCATAGCAGGCCCAACCCTAATCCTAGGTGGGATGGACAGGCATCCATACCCAGAGGCAAGTTCCCCAAGCTCGCGGATAGGGACCTCTGAGACTCATGCCAGCAAAGATTAAAGGCGCCTCAGGGACACCACAGGACTGTAACCCATACACATGAGGAAACCGTGGTCTTTGGAAATCTGCAGAACGATCAGACTGGGAGACACCTGTGTGCCACTCTGAGACACCCACAGTTTCTGGAACCTCCCTGGACACAACTCGGAATCTAACGTGCCACCGGTTGACCACCCTGACGTCAACCCACTAGGGAACCCGCCTCAGCAGCAGCAGATCGAGCCTGCCGTGCCCCGAGTCACTTGCCATAACTCTGGTTTCTGCTTTCAGACTTCTATCCCAAGAGGCCTGGCCCCCAAACTCCCCAGATGAAGGGCCCCTCTGTGAAAACCCAAGAATCTGACTGCTACGTATGCGGAAACCGTGCCCTTGGAAGCTCTACAGTGCCCTCAGAGAGAAAGAAACCTTCACACCCATCTAAAGCAACCCCCACCATCAGCGGACCCATGGCCAGCAACCCTGATTCCGCTGCACGGCAGGAAGCATTTCCTCAACTCAACCCCGAGGGGAACCTGCTGCTGCCCCTCAGAACAATTTGTTACTTAAACTGCAAACCCTAGAGGGTTTTACTAGTCGCCAATCACATTTAGATATGGCCTTAGGAAAAACGTACACTGGCAACAGGTCTCTGGGGAGAAGGATGATATAGACCGTGAAGCTGGGCAGCTGGGGATGCCCGGCTCAGGGCGGAACCCTGACAACTGGAACCCCTGCCCACCTAGGGCGGAATGCCGCCTACTTCAGGGAAACCAAGCACCCGGGAACGCCAGGTCAGCTCAGAGTGGAACGAAAACCCGCCTGCTTCCCTTTTCCGTTCTTGCACCTTTCTCTTCCCAGAAGTGCCCGTTGTTAGTTAGACGAGTCCTTTGCATGTCCTTGTTTAACTTTTAATTAAGTTTATCTTGATCCTCCTCCTTGCTTGTCTGCAAGACGGGATTAACGTTTGACCTTCCTCAGTCCTACTGTTGGCTATTGTTTCTATCCAATAAAAGGGAGGCTGTGGAGTGCTTCGTGGCAGCAGTCCCTGCTCCCAATCTCTTGCAGCTGATTTCTTTCTGCCGAATTCTTCTCCCATCGCCGACTGGAAGCGGCAGGAGCCCGCATCAGAGTTGGCGGATCGGTTCTGCCATTCCCCAAGGCCATAACTCTAACCCTAAGTTGCATATTCAGATTTCCTTACACAGAGGCCTGTCCCGCAAGCCCTCCGGGGTGGGAACCCTGGAATCACAGCATAGGAGTCACCTGCCACCGAGCAGGAAACCAGTCCGGAGCTGCGCAGAACCCTCAGAGCCAGAGAAACCTGTGTGTCCCCATGAGGACTCCCCCATATTCTGCAGCCCCCTGGAGCCTGATGCGCCACCTGACCCTCATCCTCAACGTGGCTCCTCAGGGAACCCACCTCCAGACCAGCAGTTCCGGCCGGCCACGCCGCTGGCTCCCCTCTCCTCAAGGACCCCTGTCAGCTCTAGACAGACCTGGAGCCTCCCTGCCTGCCGCAAAGCTCTGGGATCCCCTCTCCTTCTTCTCGATGAACACCGGCCCAAGGCGTTCATGACAAAGGGGGAAGGCGCCCTCCTGACTGCTGCACACCTCCTCGCCTCTTCCGCCCGAGTTCGCTCCACTCACCATTGTACCTGGGCAAGCTGGAAGGAACATATCCATGGAACGTGACATGCTCTGAGACCTAAATCTTTCCTGGCCGCTTTCTGGGGGCTCCTTATGCAAACAGAACCAAATGTATCCTACCACAGTGGGTTGGAAAAGGATCATCGACAGAACGAGAGATCGAAAATCATTCCATGTTTACCTCACTCTTCATGAAGTACAACATGGTCTTCTTTCCTTGTCTTCCATTCCAATTTCTTTCCAAGCTGTGTTCATTCCTTGGCTTCGCGGGTAAGATTTCATGATTTCTCACCTGCATAGAACACCCAGAGCTCATCACAGCAAAGACCCTCCCTGCCTGCCACCCAGGAGGAAACCGTGCCATGGGAGGCTATGCAGAACCCTAGGAATGGAACAACCCGCATGCCTCCCTGAGGACACCCCCAACCTCAACGCCAACCTCCCCAGTCACAAACTCACAGCCTGACGTGCTTCCTGACCCCTGTGTTTGACTCAGCTCCCCGAGTTCTCACCTCAGCACGGGCAGATTGGGCCTGGATACCCCTAAACCCTAACCCAAACCCTATTTTGTGTTTTCAGGCTTCTGTGCCCAGAGAACTGGCCTATGAGCACTCCAGATTGGGAACCCCTGAGCCACACCTGAGGACTCCGCCAGCCATCCGGGAGGAAATCCTTCCATGGAGAGCTGTCCAGAACCCTCGGACCATGAGAGACCCACAGGCATTCCTGAGGCCATCCTCACCACAGAGGGCCCGCACGACAACAAATCCCAGAGCCTGGCGTGCTGCTTGAGCCCATTCTGGACTCAGCCCGACAGGGAACCTGCCTCAGCAGCGGCAGGTTGGGTCTGCCGTGCCCCTAGGCCATAACCCTACGTTGGCTTTTCTGGCTTCCATCCACAGAGAACTGGCCCCCGAGCTCTCCAGATTGGGGACACCTGAGCCACACCCCAGCAGTCCACCTGCCCCTCAGGAGGAGACTGCAGCCACGTAGAACCCTCAGAAAAGAACAAACCCACATGCTTCCCTGAGACCACCCCCACCTCAGGCAGCCCACCCGGCCACAAAACCACGAGCCTGATGCACCACTGGACCGCTGTCCTCGACTCAGGTACCCGGGGATCCTGCTTCAGTGTGGGCATATTAGGCCTGTCATACCCCTAGGCCCTAACAGTAACCCTAGGGTGGGTTCTCGGGCTTCTGTCCCCATAGAACTAGCCACCAATCCCTCCAGATTGTGGACCTCTGAGCCACAGCCCAGGACTCTGCCTGCCATTCAGGAAGGAACCATGCTTCTTGGAGCTGTACAAAACCCTCAGAGTGGGAGAGACCTGCATCCTGAGGCCACCCCCACATATGGCTCCCCACCAGACCACAAACATGCAGGCTGGTGCTCAGCTGGACCCTCTCCCTCAACTCTGCCTGCGGAGCAGGGGAGCTGCATGGGCCCAACCCATGTTCCTGGATGGCCACAACAAACACCGAGAAAGAAAGAGCTCTAGACTGCATGTGCCAGCATGGCCTGAATCACCACCCAATGCTGACCAATTCTCACAGCTTTCTGCCCAAATCGATATCAATTCGGGCAGAAAAAAGTGTCAGATTTAGCCAGAAAAACCCAGCGAACTTGCATTTGGCAGCAGAGGCTGGCAGAGCCACTGCCTGAGCCTGGCACGGGGTCCCAAGTAGTTGTGGTCCAAACCCTGCTAGAAAGCCCTCTGTGAGGCAGGTGCACATGATGCCAACCACTCCTGCTACTCAACCCCTGAGGTGTGCGCCCTGGCACTGGCATATCATATCTGCGATGCCCCTAGGCCCTGGCCTAAGCCTTGATTGGGGTTTCAGGCTTCCATCCCCAGGGGTCTGTCCCCAGAGCCCTCCAGATTGGGGACCCCAGAGCCACACCCCAGGAGTCCCCTGCCACCCAAGAGGAAACCGTGCTATTTGGACCTGTGCAGAACCCTCAGACCGTGAGAAATCCCCATGCCTCCCTAAAGCTAACCCCACCTCTGGCAGCCACCCCTGGCCACAAAAACCAGAGTCTGGCGCACTGCCTGACCGCCATCCTCTACTCAGCACCCCTGGGATCCCACCTAAGAGCCATCAGATTGGACCTACCATGCCCCTAGGCCCTAATCCTAACCCTACTTTGGTTTTTAGACTTCTGTCCCCAGAGACCTGGCCCCCAATCCCTCCAGGTTGGGGAACCCTGAACCACACCCCAGGATTCCACCTGCCACCCAGGTAGAAAGCATGACGTTTAGAGCAGCGTAGAACCCTCAGAGTGTGAGAAACCTGCATGCACCCCGGAGACCACCAACACATTCGGCAGATCCCCTGGCCACAAACCCAGAGCCTGAGGTGCCGCCTGACCCCCATCCTCTACCCAGTCCCCCGGAAATCTCAATTCAGCACAGGCAGATCAGCCCTACCATGTCCCCAGACCCTCACCATAACCCTAGGTTGGGTTTTCATACTCCTGCCCCAGAGGCCTGGCCCCTAAGCCCTCTCTCTACATTGGGTACCCCTAAGTACATCCTAGGACTCCACCTTCCCTACAGGAGGAAACCATGCTGCTCAGAGCTGCACAGAGATCTCAGAGCGGGAGAAAACTGCATGACCCCTGAGACCTCCCACTTTGTGCCCCCCCCCCAGACCACAAAGCCAAAGCCTGATGCCCAGCCTCACCCCCTTCCTAAACTCTGCCCCTGAGGAGCAAATCTCAGCAGGGACCCTCAGGCAAGTCCTGTGGGTCTGGCCCTTGGTTCCAGATGGTCGCAGCATGCCCTTGGCAAGAAAGTGCTTCAAACACCATGCACGCACACCCCAAATCAGTGCACAATGCCGGCCAATTCTCTTAATCTTTCTCCACAAATCGATATGAACTTGGACAGAAACCTCTTGAGAATTGGCCAGAAACCCCCCGGCAAACTCGCTTCTGACACTAGGAGCCCTCAGGAGAGCCGACTGGGCCTAGCCGGTGGTCCCAGGGGTCACGGCCTGAACCTTCTGAGAAAGCACTCTCAACGGCAGGCACTTGCTGGCCTGAATCACCCCAGAACACTGGCGACCCCTGCCCTCTACTCAGCCCCCTGAAAAGGTCATCTCAGCGCTGGAAGATCAGGCCTTCCAGGTCCTTAGGTCCTAACCCTAACCCTAGGTTGTGTTTTTAGGCTCCATCACCAGAGCCGTGGCCCCCAAGCCCTCCAAACTGGGGAACCCTGAGCCAAGCCACAGGACTCCACACATTCCCCAGGAGGAAACGGTTCTGTTTGGAGCTCTGCAAATCCCTCCAAGTAGGAGACTCATGCATGATCCCCTGAGATCACCCCCACATTCAGCGCCCCCCCTGGAAGAAAAGCCTCATCCTGACAGTCCGCTTGAACCCTGACCTCAACTTGGCCCCCCAGGGATCTTGCCTCAGTGATGACAGATCAGGCCTGCCAGGGCCCTAGGCCCTAACCCTGACCCTATGTTAACTTTTAAGTCTTTCATCCCCACAGGCCTGCCCCCCAATCCCTGCAGATTGGGACACCTGAAGCATACCAGAGGATTCTGCTCGCCACCCAGAAAGAACTGTGTCATTTGCAACTCCATAAAGGCTTCAGAGTGGGAGAACTCCGCATACCACATGAGACCACCATCCACCTTCAGCCGCCTCATGGACACAGTCCTGGAGCCTGATCCTCAGCCTGACTCACACCCTCAACTCAGCACCCCAGGGCCCTTGCCTCAGCGCAGGAAGATCTGACTTTTGTGCCCCTACACCCTAACCCTTTCTCTAGCTTGGGTTTTCAGGCTTGTGCCCAAAGAGTCCTGGCCCTCAAGCCCTCCAGACTGAGGACACTTGTGTCATTCCGTGGCATCCGCCCGCCACCCAGAAGCTAAGCGTGCCATTTGGAACTGCGAAAACTTCATGGCAGAAGTCAACATGCCCACCAGAGGCCACCCCCACCTTCACTGGAACCTGAGTACGAACGTGGAAACGGACATTCAGCCTGACCCACGGCCTCAACTCAAGCCCCTAGGGCGCTCCCCTCAGTGCCAGCAGACCCTAACAGTCTGTGGTGTTCTTAAAGGTCTGTCCCCAGACACCTGACTCCCAAGGGACTGCATACACAGGAATGATACCAGTGGATGCCTCCTGCCACCCAAAAGGCATCCATGCCATTTGTTGTTCCAGAAAAGATTCAGAGAGGGGGAAATATGTATGCCCACTTAACCCACCACACCTTCAGCATCCTCCTCTGTACACAGAGCCTGATACTCAGCCTAACCCTTGCCTTCAACTCAAGCCCTTGGGAGTGTCACCTCAGCACTGGCAAATCAGGCCTGCCATGCCCCTAGGCCCTAACCCTGACTCTAGTTTGGATTCTAAGGCTTCCCTCCCCAGAGTCCTGGCTCCAAATCCCTAAAGCCTAGAACATCTGAGCCATGCCAGAAGCCACAGCATGCCGCCCAGAAGGACACCGCACCACTTCAAACTCAGCAACGGATTCAGAGTAGGAGTTATCTGCATGCCTCCTTGAATCCATACCCATTCAGCAGCCCCCTGAACACAAACCCTAAGCCTGACACTCCCGTTGACCCATGCCTCAGTGGCCATGAGGACAACGCACATCAAAACCACAATTAGATACCAGCTTACAACATTCGGCATGTTTGAATTTATCAAGACAGGGAGCAACAACTGTTGGCAAGGATGCAGTGAAAGAGTAGCCCTCTTGCGCTTTTGGTGGGAATGCAAGCTCATACAGCCACTCTGTAAAATGGTATTGAGTTTCCTGAAGAAGTTAAAAATAGAGCTACTCTGTGAACTGGCAATTGCACGACTAGGTATTTACCCTGAAGATACAGATTTAGTGAAAAATGGTTACACCTTCTCAACAAGGTTTCTAGCAGGAATATCCACTATAGCCAAACTACAGAAAGAGCCCAGATGTTCACGGGCAGATGAAAGCATAAAGAATATGTGGTTCATATCTACAATGGAATAGTATTCAGCCATCAGAGAGGATGAATACTTACCATCACATCGACCTGGATGGAACTAGACGGAATTATGCTGAGGGAAGTAAGTCTATCAGAGAAAGACAATTATCATATGGTTTCACTCGTATATGAACTATAAGAAACAGCACAGAGGATCTTAGGGGAAGGGAGGAAAAACTGAATGGGAAGTCATCAGAGAGGGAGGAAAACCATGAGAGACTCTTAACTACAGAGACAAGCTGAGGGTTGCTGGAGGAGATCACTGGGTGATGGGCATGAAGGAGAGCTTACGATGCAATGTGCACCGGGGGTTAGACACAACCGATATATTACTGACCACTACATCAGAAACGAATAACGTACTATAAGTTGGCTAATTAAATTTAAATTAAACAGAGAGAGCTCAAATAAACACTCCTAAAAATTTGTATGGAACCACAAAAGATACTGAATAGCTAACACAATGTTGAGACTAAAAAGAAAGCTGGAAGAGTCATGATTCCAGATTTCAATTTATACTACAAAGCTGTAGTCATCCTAACAGTGTGGTACTGGCACAAAAATACAACGACCAAGGGAATAAGCCCACAATTATGAGGCCAACTAATCTTCCACAAAGCAGGTAAGAATATCAAAAGGAGAAAGGACAGTCTCTGTAACAAATAGTGTTGGAGAAACTGGACATCTATGCACAAAAGAATGAAATTGGACCACTTTCTGACACCATACAGACAAATAAACTCAAAACAGTTTCTTGACTTCTTTGGGAGACCTGAAACCATAAAAACCCTACAAGACAGCACAGACAGTAACTTCTTGACATGGAATAGCAATATTTTTATAGACTGTCTCCTGAGGCAAAGGAAGCAAAAGCAAGAATAAACTCTTGGGACTATATGAAAATAAAAAGTTTCCACACAGTGGTAAAACAATGAAAAAGTAATAATAAGATGACCTATGGAAATGGAGAAGATATCCTATGCAATAAAGAGATAATGTCTAAAATATATAAAACTGATACTACTTAACACCCAAAAAACCAAACTGTCCAGTTGAAAAATGGGCAGAAGATACAAACAGACATGTCTCCAAGGAATACAGATGGCCAACAGAAAAGATGTTCACCACCACCCATCATCAAGAAGATGCAAACCAAAAGTACAATAAGATATTACCTCATACTGTCAGAATGGCTCACATACAGCACAAGAAACAACAGATGTTGGAAGGATGTGAAGAAAGAGGAACTCTCATGCTCTGTTGGTGGGAATGAACCTAGTTCAGCCACTCTGGAAAACAGTATGGAGGTTCCTGAAGATGTGGAAAATAGAGCTACCCTAGGATCCAGCAATCACACTACTGGGTATTTACCCAATGAATATGAAAACAGTAACTCAAAAGGATGCATGCACCCCTATGTTTCTTGCAACATTATTTACAAGATCACAATATGAAGGCAACCCAAGTGTCTGTTGATAAAGCGATAAATGAGATGATAGATGCATACACACATACACACACACAGAGAGTAGACTATTATTCAGCCATAAAAAGAATAAAATCTTGCCATTTGCAGCCACATGGGTGGAGCTAGAAAGTATTATCCTAAGTGAAATCAGTCAGTCAGAGAAAGACAATACTATAGGATGTCCCTCTGGTGTAGAATTTAAGAAACAAACATACATAAATAAAGGAGAAAGATAGAGTACAATAGAGTACAAACTGATGGTTACCAGATGGGAGATGACTGGAGGGAAGAGTGAAACAGAGGAAGAGGACTGAGAGTACACTTCTCCTGATGAGCACTGAGTAATATATGGAATTACTGAATCACACGACTGTACACCTGAAACTAATACAACACTGGGTTAACTCAACTGGAATTAAAATAAATAATTTTTAGAAAAAGATTTTTCTTCCAATAACCTATCTGAAAGAGCTGTTGCTACATAATGTTCCTAAGCCCTACTTGGGAGTATTTACTCTACAATAATTATTCACTCTATGCCTGGAATTCAAATTATATTGAATTCTTATACTATTTTTTATTTTATTTTTTCAGTGTTCCAAGATTCATTGTTTATGCACCACACCCAGTGTTCCATGTAATATGTGCCCTCCTTAATACCCATCACCAGGCTCCCCTAAACCCCCACCACTTCCCTTCCAAAACCTTTGGTTTGTTTCTCAGAGTCCACAGTCTCGCATGCTTCATCTCCCCCTCCATTTTCCCCCAATTCACTTTTCCTTTCCTTCTCCTAAGGGCCTCCATGTTATTCCTTATCCTCCACAAGTAAGTGAAACCACATAATTGACTCTCTCTTCTTGACTTATTTCACTCAGCTTAATGTCCTCCAGTCCCATCCATGTTGATACAAAAGTTGGGTATTCATCTTTCTGTTGGAGGCATAACATTCCCTTGTATATGTGGACCATATCTTCTTTATCCATCAATCTGTTGAAAGCATCTCAGCTTTTGCCACAGATTGGCGACTGTGGCCATTGTTGCTATGAACATTGGGGTATGTATGGCCCTGTATCTTTGGGGTAAATACCAAGTAGCACAATTGCAAGGTCACAGGGTAGCTCTATTTTTAATTTCTTAAGGATCTGAACACTTATTTCCAAAGTGACTGCACAGACCTACATTACCACCAACAGTGTAAGAGGGTTCCCCTTTCTCTGCATCCTCTCCAACACTTGTTTACTGTCTTGTTAATTTTGGCCATTCTAATTGGTATAAAGTGGTATCCCAAAGTGGCTTTGATTTTAATCTCCCTGATGGCTAATGTGTCTGTTAGCCATTTGTATATCTTCTTTGGAGAAGTGTCTGTTCATGTCTTCTGCCCATTTTTTGATGTGATTATCTGTTGAATTCTTCTACTTTGCCTGTTAAACCTAGCCCATGGGACCCATGGTCCCTTTCTGTCCAGTCTCAGCACCTATGCATTCAAGAGTGTAAGTAGAGACAGATGCCACTTCATATCCAGAAAGCTAATACTGTTACTGGTTTAGTATGAGATAGTCACAGAGTGTAAGATAGGCTTCAGAGCAGGTTTGTTATACATCCTGGATATCTAATTCGGTGGTCTTCACCTGGATCCATTTGGCTAATAGTTTCCCTGTGGATGGGTTTGCTTCCAAGCACATACATGGAAGATACAAATGTGGATGGGCTCAGTGCAGGACAGGAAGAAAACTATCGCCCTCGGCCCGCAAGGACGACAAGAAGCCTCAGTTTGGATGCATCTTCTCTCTCTTTATTTCCGCAAGTCTACACACTTATATACGCTTACATGACCAATCAGTGAGCAGGGTACAGGAGGGAGCGAATCAGGCTGTGCACATAAACGAACAACTTCGCTAGCAACCAATGCTGTTTACTTCCTCTTTAGGCGTTCCGCTTAGTCTCACGAGGCAATCCTAACCTGGCAACTAGCCAGGCGCCATCTTTTAATGGTGGAGGCCACCCTGGCCAGGGGCCTGCCTCCGACAGAAAACCAAGTACAGACCAGGGTACAATCCCTCCCCTGATGGAGTAAATTCCATGAGTGCGGGTACAGGAGGCAGAAGCAATGTGAAACACCAAGGTCACCAGCTAAAGGCAGGAGCACAGATCAAGGCCTCTCGAGATACGGGGCTTGGAGGCGGCTCTGAGCTAACTCTGGGCAGAAGAGGGGGTAAAGAGTGATAAAAAGAAAGTATCTGCCCCTCCACTGGCCCATGCCAGCTGCCCACCACTCCTGGCCACATCAGTCTACACAGATGGTGCATCCTGGTCTCAGGATGGGCTGGCTCAGGTCCTGCAACCATCAGTGGGACTGCTGGCTCCAGGGCTCAGGGACATGTTGAGGGAATTGAGAAGGAAGGCTTCCCCTCTGAGGTCATCCCATCCTTGAGCAGACAGCCCTACAGGACTGCTGAAAACCCACTAACAGGTTCAAAAGATGTGGCATGGTTGAACCAGGGTGATGAGAAATTGAAAACAATATTCATTTTTTAACTTCAGAGCTGTAAGCTCAGGAAGTGGGGAGAACATCCCTGAGGAAGACTGAGGGGAGGGCAGGCCAGGCTGAAAAGGGAGATGGCTCTCTTGATTAGGGACCTGCAGCCCCCTTTCAGGGCAAGGTATTATCCTCACCTCACAGGGGATCCATGGAAGTGTTCCATCAGGGTACTGACAAGGGCTGCCTCTTTAGAAGGCTACCCTGGCATCAGGTTTCACAGAGCAGAAGAGGAGGACCAAATGGTGGGAAAGCAATACCCCGAAGGTCATGGACAAGAGGGCAAGAGTAGAGGGTCATGACCATGAAGATGATGAAAAGTAGGAAGCAACAGCATGGGAGCCCACCAGCACAAAAGTACCATGGGCACAGTGTCCACAGCTACAGTGACTGGGTGCCTTCTGGCCAGGCATGACTGACCTTGTGAGCTCCTGATTAGTCCTGACCACAACCCCGGGAAGTATGCACCACCACATCCCTCCTCTCCCCGTGTTGCTCGTAGGAATCACAGTCCCCAGATCCCAGTCAGCTTTCATGGAAGTCAAATAGTGGCTCTCCCCACACACTGCCCTTCTAGTGGCACTCTAGTGTGACCCTTGTGCCTGACCAGGGACTGCTGTCTACCTGACTCCACACAACTCAATAGACAAGAGGGTGTCCCTGAATTCCACAGGACATGATGAGACAGATCCACAGGTCCTGCTACCCCACCCACCACCAACACCCAGTGGGTCACTCAGGACCTCAGCTATTGTCATGAAGCTCACCATGCCCTGTTTCAGTCACTTTCAACAGAAAGCCTAGTTCTAATCCCCCACAATACCATACATCCTGGTTGCTGACCTGGGGCCATGCCATGAACTCACATGGCACCTTTCAGTTAGAGAAAGGCACCCCTGCACCTCATATAAAATGCTTCTAATGAAGTACACATCCATCAGGACTAAATTGTGAACAGTGATGCAAAGCCTGCATGGTAGTCAGTACTTCTAATGAGGGTTAACCACCACCCCGACTCCAGTCTCACAAAACCTCCCTCTGTCCCCACAGAACTCATGCTCTTCCCTCAGACCAAAAAAAAAACAGGAAACAAATATTTAATCTGAATGCTCCCTTCACCTTCTAGTTCAGATCTTGTCCAATCACAATGATATGAAACTAGCCATCATTCACAAAAAGAAAATGGGACTGTCGAAAATATGGGGAGATTGAACAACATGCTACTAAACAACCAACTGTCAAAGAAGAAATCAAGAAACTTTAGAGGTACCCTGAGACAAAAAGGAGAACCTACAAAAACTTATGGGATGCAATAAAAATAGTTCTAAGGGGGAAAGTCATAGAAATTCAGATCTTGTCAAGCCAGAAGAAGGCTCTCCAATACACAGCCATGGGAAAAAAGGAGGGGGGAGAAAAGCAAATCCCCAAATCAGTAGGAATAGGGAAATAGCAAAAGGAATGTGGAAATAATTCAATGGAGACTAAAAAGACAAAAGATCAATGAAAATAAAAGCTGGGATCCTGGGTGACTCAGTGGGTTAAGGCTCTGCCTTCGGCTCAGGTCATGATCTCAGGTTCCTGGGATCGAGCCCTGCATAGGCTCTCTGCTCAGTGGGGAGCCTGCTTCCCCCTCTCTCTCTGCCTGCCTCTCTGCCTACTTGTGATCTCTGTCTCTCTCTCTCTGTCAAATAAATAAATAAAATCTTTTTTTTTTAAGAAAGATGTGGTTCATATAGACAATGGAATATTACTCAGCCATCAGAAACTATGAATACTTACCATTTGCATGGACATGGCTGGAACTGGAGGGGATTATGCTAAGTGAAATAAGTCAAGTAGAGAAAGAGAAGTAAGGAAAAGGATAGAATAAAACACTACATGTGTGGGGCACCTGGGTGTCCCAGTGGGTTAAGCCTCTGCCTTCAGCTTAGGTCATATCTCAGCATCCTGGGATCGAGCACCGCATCAGGCTCTCTGCTCAGCAGGGAACCTGCTTCCCCTCTCTCTGCCTACTGCTCTGCCTACTTGTGATGTCTCTCCCTCTGTGTCAAGTAAAATCTTTTAAAAACACACATGAGCAAGACGGCGGAGAAGTAACAGGCTGAGACGACATCAGGTAGCAGGAGACCAGCTATATACCTTGTCAAACCATTGCGAACACCTACAAACCCAACAGGAGATCAAAGAGAAGAAAAGCAACAATTCTAGAAACAGAAAATCGACCACTTTCTGAAAGGAAGGACCTGCGGAAAAGCAAATCCAAAACACAGGAAGATAGACCGCGGGGAGAGGGGCCGGCTCCCGGCAAGCGGCGGCGGAACAATGGAGCACAAAATCCGGACTTTTGAAAGTCTGCTCCACTGAGGGACATCGCTCCAGAGGCTTAACCGGGGTGAAGCCCACGCGGGGTCAGCGTGGCCCCAGGTCCCGCGGGGTCACAGAAGGATCGGGATGTCTGAGTGTCGCAGAGCTCGCAGGTATTAGAGCGGGGAAGCCGGCTACAGAGACAGAGCCGACAGTGAGCTCTCAACTCGGGGTTACCTTGGACCGGTCGCAGGCTGGGTGAGCTCGGAGCATGGCTGGAGACCAGGGAGACGGGAGTGATTGCGCGCTTTTCTCTGAGGGCGCACTGAGGAGTGGGGCCCCGGGCTCTGGGCTCCTCCAGGCTGGAGACCAGGAGGCCGCCATCTTCGTCCCCGTCCTCCGGAACTCTACGGAAAGCGTTCAGGGAACAAAAGCTCCTGAAAGCAAACCCAAGTGAATGACTTAGCCTGGCCCCTGCTAAGGGCGGTGCAATTCTGCCTCGGGCAAAGACACTTGAGATTCACTACAACAGCCCCACCCCAGAAGATCAACAAAAAATCCAGCCAAGACCAAGTTTACTTACCAAGGTGAACAGCAGAATTCCAGAGGAGGAGAAAGCAAAGCACGAATTCATGGCTTTCTCCCCATGATTCTTTAGTCTTGCAGTTAATTAATCTTTTTAAATTTTTTTTCTTCTGCTATTTTTTTAACTTTTACCCTTTCCTCTTTTAACGTTTTTTAACAATACCTTTCATTAAAAAAGATAATCATAATCTTTTTTTAAAGATTTTATTTATTTATTTGACAGATAGAGATCACAAGTAGGCAGAGAAAAAGAGGAGGAAGCAGGCTCCCTGCCAAGCAGAGAGCCCAATGCAGGACTCGATCCCAGGACCCTGGGATCATGACCTGAGCCAAAGGCAGAGGCTTTAACCCACTGAGCCACCCAGGCGCCCCAATCATAATCTTTTTGAACCTTTGTTATTATAGTCATATTTTATCCTTCATTGTATCTAACTTTATTTTTTTTTTACACATAGGTTTTTTCATCTAAAAAAAAATTGGGGTACAATTTTTTCTAATAGATCAAAATATACCCTAAATCTAGCTCCAGGCCTGTTCTAGTCTCCAGCCCAAGCAAATTCTCTCCACTTTCTTTTTCTTTATTCTCCCAACCAACTTACTATATCAACTCTTTTTTTAGAAATTAAAAAAAAATTTTTTTTCACCTTTATGGGCATGTTCCATCCCTTCATTGTGTTTACCCTTAAATATGTTCTTCATTCTTTAAAATTTAGAAAGGCAGTTTCTTCTAAGAGACCAAGATACTCCCAAAATTAAATGGGTGACCCTGTTCTAGTCACCAGTCTAATACATATAGATTTTTAATCCAGCTTCCAGGCCCCCAACTGGGGACACTCCTGCAGGATCCGGACCGGCTATGACCACCAACCCCAGGGCATGAGGCACAGTGCTGAAGTTGGGGGACTACTCTGAGGATTGTTGCCACCACACCTGTACCTGGGGGAACAGGGACCTGGAGGACCCTTCTGCACAATCCTGACAGCCTATTGCCACCATCCATGAGGGACACAGGGAACAATGCTAAAATTAGGAGATGCCTCTGGGGCATCTACACCTGTGCCTGGGGCGGGAGACAGGAACCTGGAGGACGCACCTGCATGATCCTTGCGGGCCTTTACCACCATCACCAAGGGACACAGGGCACAATGTTGAAGTTGGGGGTTGGCTCTGAGGCTTGGTGCTGCCACACTTGTGCCTGAACAGGGGGACCCTGCTGAGCTGGAGGTGCTGCTCAAGGTCCATTACCTGCACTGTGTCAGGGACTGGGGTGCAACCCACTGACGTGGGGACTGTGTGCCATCCTGACATCCCAGTCTTCCAGGGGAACACTGGGAAACCTGAAATGTCCACAACTCATCCCACAAAACCGGGGGTGAGTGGGCGTCCTAGAGTTCAAGGATCTGGGGGGTATGGCCAATTAACGGATATAGGGCAGAAGGGACTTTCAAGGGAAAAAGGAGAACTCATCTGAGTTCCCAGGATTAGCTCATTCCATGCCCCCTTCCAGTACCCCCACTTCCCACATGGAGCTCAACCTACCACCCGGATCCCCACCCCGGCCCACAGCATGTCCTCACCCACCAGGGAACCCCCACAGGTCAATCTCACTTTCTCCTGCCTCACTGCTGTATCCAGGGGCAGCTGGGGCCCACCCACAGAGAGGTAGCTCCACCCCCACATGGTGACTGGTCAGGGAGGGTGGTGCCCCAAGCCCATTGGTGGCTACACCTGCCTGCATCCAAGCACCAGAACTTATACTGGTGCCTCCCTGTAACTGCAGGGGGTCCTGGAGGCCCTTCCCACCTGTACAGCTGGCTGCAGCTGGCTGGGCCGCACAGGCATTGGCGGAGTTTGGGGCGGGGCCCCCACAAACAGGGCCCCTTCCCCGGATTCCTCTAGCTGCAGACCACCCTCAGAGCCTTGCCCCTTCCCTTCCTGCACCAACACTTCCTGAGGAGTTGTGCCTGGCTCCTGACAAGGTCAACTGTTCTCAGACCTTCTGAGGCTTGGGCTTCAGGAAATGCAATGGTTTCCCACATTTCCAAGACAATTTTAAGACCCAAATAGTAATGCTCCAAGTGGAAAGAACTTCATTTTCTGGTCTAACCCATGGAGTGGATAGTGCTTCTTAGACCTTCAAAACACCCTTCTAGGATGAGCCCATTTGTGATGGAATATATATTCCCAATTAAAACTCTTCAGAGTGTAGGGATAGAGGAACATTCCTCAATTTCATAAAAAAACACCTATGAAAAGTCCATGGCACATGTCATTCTCAATGGGGAAAAGCTGAGAGCTTTTCCCTTAAGCTCAGGAACACAACAAAGATGCCCCATTCTTGCCACTATTTTTCAACATAGTACTAGAAGTCCTAGCATCAGCAATCATAAAACAACAAGAAATAGAAAGCATTCAAACTGACAAAAAAAGTCAAACTCTCTCTCTTCACAGATGACATGACACTATATGTAGAAAACCCAGAAGACTCCACCCCCATATTACTAGAACTCATACAGCATTTCAGTCATGTGGCAGAATACAAAATCAATGCACAGAAATCAGTTGCTTTTCTATACACTAAAAATGTAACTGTAGAAGGAGAAATTAGGGAATCAATTCCATTTACAACAGCGCCAAAAACCATAAGATACCTAGGAATAAACCTAACCAAAGAGGTAAAGGCTATATACTCTAGAAACTATAGAAAAGTAATTGAGGAAGACACAAGAGATGGAAAAACATTCCATGTTCATGGGTTGGAAGAATAAACATTGTCAAAATATCTATGCTGCCCAGGGAAATCTACACGTTCAATGTCATCCCTAGCAAAATACCATTGGCATTTTTCAAAGAGCTGGAACAAACAGGAACCAGAAAAGACTCCACATAACAAGGGAAAGGTTGAAAAAGAAAACCAAATCTGGGATCATCACATCACGATGCCCGACATCAGGCTGTATTACAAAGCTGTGAGCATCAAGACAGCATGGTATTGGCACAAAAACAGAACATAAATCAATGGGACAGAGTAGCGAACCCCAAAATGGATCCTCACTTCTATGGTCAACCCATCTTTGGCAAATCAGGAATGAATATCCAGTGGAAAAAGAACAATCTCTTAAATAAACTTTGCTGGGAAAATTGGACATCCACATACAGAAGAATGAAACTGGACCATTCTTTTACACCATACACAAAGATAAAATCAAAATGGATGAAAGACCACAATGTGAGACAGGAATCCATCAAAATCCTAGAGGAGAACATAGGCAGTAACCTCTTTGACCTCAGCCACAGCAACTTCTTTAAAGACACATCTCTAGGGGCACCTGGGTGGCTCGGTCATGAAACGTCTGCCTTCAGCTCAGGTCATGATCCCAGATTCCTGGGATCAAGCCCCACATAAGATTCCCTGTTCAGCAGGAGGCCTGCCTCTCCCTTTCCCACTCCCCTTGCTTGTGTTCCCTCTCTCCCCGTGTCTTTCTCTGTCTAATAAAAAATAAAAATCTTAAAAAGAAAAAGACTTGTCAAGAGAAACAAAAAAAGAAATAAGTTTGGGGGACATCAAGATGAAAAGCTTCTGCACAACAAAGGAAACCATCAACAAAACTAAGAGACAACCCATGGAATGGGAGAAGATATTTGAAAATGGCATTACAGATAAAGGGCTCGTATCCAAAATCTATAAAGAACTTATCAAACTCAACACCCAAAAAAACAAATAATGAAGTCAAGAAATGGACGGAAGACATGAACAGACACTTCTCCAAAGAAGACATACAAATGGCCAAAGACACATGAAAAAGTGCTCCACATCACTAGCCATCAGGGAAATTCAAGTCAAAACCACAATGAGGTGCCACCACATTCTAACACCAGTTAGAATGGCAAAAATTAACAAGACAGGAAACAACAAATGTTGGCAAGACTGTGGAGAAAGGGGAACCCTCTTACACTCCTGGTGGGAGTGTCAGCTGGTACAGCGACCTTGGAAAACAGTATGGAGGTATCTCAGACATTAAAAATAGAGCTACCCTACAACCGACCAATTGCACTACTGGGTATTTACCTGAAACATACAGATGTAGTGAAAAGAAGGGACATGTGCACCCCAATGTTCATAGCAGCGATGTCCACAATGGCCAAACTGTGGAAGGAGTCGAGATGCCCTTCAACAGACAAACGGATAAAGAATATATGGTCCATATATACGATGGAATATCACCCAGCCATCAGAAAGGATGAATACCCACCATTTGCATCAACATGGGTAGAACTGGAGGGGATTAAGTCACAGAACTGGAGTGAAGTAAGTCAACCAGAGAAAGACAACTATCATACAGTTTTACTCATACGAGTAACGTAAGGAATAACATGGAGGACCACAGGGGAAGGAGGGAAAACTGAGTGGGAAGAAATCAGAGAGGGAGACAAACCATGAGAGACTCTGGATTCTGGAAACCAAACTGAGGCTTACATAAGGGAGGGGAATGGGGTACCACGGTGATGGGTATTAAGAAGGGCACGTGTTGTGATGAGCTCTGGGTGTTATACACAACTAACGAATCATTGAACACTACATTGAAATCTAATGTACTACATGTGGCTAACTGAGCATAATAAATAAATAAATGTGCTTTCTACATGAAAAACAACAATGGGAACAGAAGTTCAGATTTGTAAGATGCAATGTTCAGATTATAAGATGAAACGTTCTCAACATCTGTTTCACAGCAGTGTAAACACACTTAACACTGCCAACTT
Organism: Mustela nivalis; assembly: GCF_964662115.1. Classification (NCBI taxonomy): domain Eukaryota; kingdom Metazoa; phylum Chordata; class Mammalia; order Carnivora; family Mustelidae; genus Mustela; species Mustela nivalis. The sequence continues at coordinate 187,192,911 of NC_139021.1, read as the reverse complement.
TATACTGAAAATGCTAAAAATGGCAAAATCAATGTTCAATTCTTTATAATTTTTTAAAAGTACATTCTGTATGATGCCATTTTTATATTTTACTCATTTATTTCGGAGAGAGAGTGTGGGGCATGAGAGTGGTGGGAGAGGCAGGAGGGGAAGAGAGAATCATGAGCCCAAACTACACTGAACACGGACCCTGCACTGGGCTCGATCCCACATCCTGAGCCAAAATCAAGACTCTGTGGCTTAATTGAGCCACCATCCACCTCCATAGGCACTAGCATTGTTTACTCCGCTGCTATCTCCACCACTGCTGTGTTGAACTCTGTTGAAAATACATCTATGAGGGGCACGTGGGTGGCTCAGTGGGTTAAAGCCTCTGCCTTCAGCTCAGGTCATGGTCCCAGAGTCCTGGGATCAAGCCCCATATCGGGCTCTCTGCTCAGCAGGAAGCCTACTTCTCCCCACCCCCCCCCAACTGCCTCTCTACCTACTAGTGATCTGTCTGTCAAATAAATGAATTAAACTTAAAAAAAAAAATACATCTATGAAAAACTGTGCCAGAGCTTCCAGGGGTGAGTCGGAGTATAAGCACTGCCAGGTGACGGGTGCACCTGTGGCCTAGGAAGGGTGCTGCTCATCATTCTCCCAGACAGGGGTGTCCGTCACCCTTCTCTCCAGGGGAACTGCAGGAGACCCCCTATCCTCAGGCACCTAAGGTCCACCTGACCCAGGAATTCGCCTTCTCTAGCAGAGGACAGATGGGACTTCCTTCTCTGGCTAAGAATATGAACCTTGGGGGCGCCTGGGTGGCTCAGTGGGTTAAAGCCTCTGCCTTCAGCTCGGGTCATGATCTCAGGGCCCTGGGATCAAGCCCTACATTGGGATCTCTGCTCAGCAGGGAGCCTGCTTCCTCCTCTCTCTCTCTGCCTGCATCTCTGCCTACTTGTGATCTCTCTCTGTCAAATAAATAAAAATATTTAAAAAAAAAAAAAAAAAAAGAATATGAACCTTGATCCTGCGAAAGGAGAGCTCTGCTGGGACTCCTGGCCTAGTAAGGAAGCTGTGCCCACTGTGTATGTGACAGAGCCAGAGCAGCTGGGCATGGAGGGAATGAGTGCCTTAAATCAGCCTTGTGTGGGGCAGTGTGGGAGCAGCAGCCCCTGCTTCCTGGGTAGCAGTGATGTGTGCAAAAGGAGGGAGGCAAGGGTGGAGGCTTCTAAGCCACACCACAGTCTCACCCTTGGTCCTGAAACCAGCAGGAAGAGAACGCTGAAGACAGAGACTCCAGGGGGATTCCCATCCAGGGAAAGGGGGTCCGCTGGAGGGCACTGAAGCTGCCAGCCCCGCCGACCAAAGGCCATTGGCACAGGATCACCTCTGGCACTTCTTTAGCGTGTTGTCCGTGTTCATGTGTGGATAGTGATTGACCCACTGGTGCACTTCCAGAGTCAGACTGGAAAACTTCCAGTGCCTGCTCATGAGTCAGAGGACCCCACGCCCAGAGAAGCAGAGGATGTCCCTCTTTCTCCAGAGCTGGAGAAGTCAGCCACCACCCTGGGGCAGGACCTGGTCCAGGCATATGTTCTTCCTGAAACCCCCACTTTCAGTGGGCATTGCTGCACCTGAGAAAGACCCCCTCAGCCCCAGAGTCAGGAGCTGTAAGGGGCTGTCTCCCATTCTGGCCCAGGATCATGACTAGAAACAATCCTGTCTTTGAGATGACGGGTCTTCTTCAGGAGCCAGAGAGAGGACTGGCCCCTCCCCCTTCCCAAGTCCAGGACACCCAGGACCCTGCGAGAGCTCTTCATTCAAGGAGGAGTCATGGAGAGCGTGTGTGTCTTGTCAGCCCAATAAGTGAAAGAACCAAACCCCAGTTCTCAGGTTCTAACTGAAGCAGAATTTCAATGTACTGCTTGGGGGCAGCCACCTCCCCTCTTACATGGCCTTGGGGGACCCCAGGGGAAGTCTTCCTTGCTCTCTTGCCCTCAGAGTGAGGAGATGACTCCGTGTTCCAGGGTCCCACCCTGTCCCACTACTGAGGAAGAGCCACACATAGGGACCTGGTGTCAGGAATGTGGTCTCTCAGTGGCCTGACAGCTGCGTGGAAGGGCTGAATGGCTTTGGGAGGAGGGGTGCTCACTGGCAACACTGTGCACCATCCCCCGCAGCACTCTGCAATCCAGACTCTGTGCCCACAACAGGTCAATCACCAGCATCCCGTATGTTCCTGCCACGGGAGCGATTGACCATTCGGGATCACTGCATTGCACAGAGGCAGAGAGTGAGGCCCAGAGAGGGGAGGCAAATGACTCCAGTCAGAGGGCTGCTCAGCAGAGGGGCTGGAAGGCCAGCCCTCCCGAGCCACCGTTAGCCCAGCCAGGGATTCCCTGAGCCCAGGGCGAGCTCTCCCCTGCCTGCCCAGCCACACACTGGCCCCTGAGCTGGATGATGGGCTGTTCTTGGCTCTGAGGGTGTTGCTGACCAACTAGGAGAGGGAGTCCAACTGACAGGACAGGCTGTAGCTATAGGACAGAGTGACAGTCTGAGCTAGCACAAGCCACACTCTGGTTTCCCTCCCAGAGCCTGCCTGGGAGCTGGAGTATGGGTGCCCTAGGGGCCAGCACACAACAGGGTCTGTGCAGACCAGGGAGCCATGGCCCCCAGGGAGAGTCCATTCTGCCTCTCCCTGCTCCTGTGCCACATAACCTCTCCTCGCTGTGGGACTCCAGGACCTAAAATCAGGCCCCATAGGGCTGGCGCGGCACCAGCTTGTAATGAGTTTCAAGCTTCCTGGAGCAGCAGATTTCCTGGGGCTGGAGGGAGGTCTGGCTGCAGACGAGGACTGGGCTGGGGGAAATGCGGGCCTCATGGAAGGTGAAGGAGGGGGCAGGGGCCGAGTCCTGGGGCCACAGCTCATGTCTAAAAAGAGCTGAAATCCATGCGTGTCCACAGGGCCCCTCATTACAGTAACAACACCCTCACACTTGGGCATCCTGGTGGTGACCCCCTCCTGCCTGCCCTCTTTCCCACTCCTCTGACTCTAGCCAGGGCTGAATCCAGGGACAAGCTAGAGCTCTGTCCCAGGGCACAGCCGGGAAGACAAGCAGAAGGAGGAGAGGAGAACTGGAAGGGGCGGACTGATCTCCCTGCCCTGACTAGGCCTCCACTGATGTCTCCAAGTCCTCTGGCTCAACCCCGCATTTAGCTGGACCCTGTAATGGAGTCTGAATTCCAGACCAGCTGGGTGGGGGGAATTCAGTGACTTTCCCATCCCCAGATGTCCAACCCATCTGGCCTTGCACCCTGAGCCTTGCTTCCCAGTGTAGGCATGGCTCTGGTGCTCAGCAGACTTTGGGGCCACAGAGGACTTGGCAGTGGTGAGGGAACATGGTGGACCAGTCGGGGACAGCGCCATGGTGGGTCCGCATCCACCACAAGGCTGGGTCAGGGGACAGGTGCCGTGTGCAGGTCTCCTGGCCACACCTGGCCCTCTCGGAATGGAGGTCTGTGTGCCTGGTGCACCTTTCCTCCACCTCCACCTACCCCTGGAGGAACAGCCAGGTTCAAGCATTTCCATGTCCAACCCTCAGGGACAGTTGGGAACCTGGGCTCAAGAGAGGCAGCGACTGGCCCAGGAAAAAAATCGGGTAGAGAGTCCAAGGGGCAGTGCTTCCCTCCAGGCCTAGGCAATTCCTGACCCTCCAGGAGGTTTGCTTTGAGGGTGAGAGCTCCTCAGATCCTTGGGGAGAGCTACCCACCCCATCCCATGTGGGGACATGACCTCAGGCATCCCCAGACATATGTGGGGAGGCATGTGTTTGAGCGTGCATGTGTGTGTGTGTGTGTGTGTGTGTGTAGTGTGTGTGTGTGTGTGCACGCACACACACCCCACTCTGCCCAGCTAGGGGTCAGAGGGGGAGACAACCTGGGAAAATGGTGGGTAACAAGGGGGAAAGAAGAAAGAGATTAGAGACAGCTGGGCCATGGGGTCAGGGGCATCAGGACTCCTGGCAAGGACCGAGATCCAAAGCATGGGGAGGGGAGACAGGACAGGCTGATGGTCAAGGGGTCCCCAAGGGGCCCAGGGTCTTTGCCAGGGCACTGGGTGGGGACAGGGTCCTGGGGCCTGGTGTCCATCACCACCCTGGACTACTGGAAGTAGGAAGAGGTACCCCCCAGTGTGGACAGGGCTACAACACCGAAGGCCTCCCCTTTCTCTTCTACCAGTGGGGCCATAGAGACAGGGTGTCCCTAGTCTCCCTCAGGCTTGTAGAAGAGCCTGTTGTTGGCCTTGAATCTCTATCCCTGACCCACTGTGCTACCAGTCTTGGGAAAATGCTTTGGACTCCCTCGAGGTCCTTCTGAGCAGAAGACAGCCTGGGGACTCGGGGGGCAGACCTTGTGGGCTTGCAGAATGTGGCAGAGCACTGGACCCCTGGTCTGGGGACCCAGGGCAGGACCCTCCTTGTTGCAGCCTCAGGGTCCCCATTGGGAAGAGGTTCCAGAGTCAGAGCTCTGCTCGGGGTGAGAAGGCTTTACTTAGCAAGGAACTGAGCACCAGCCCAGGAGAGGGAAACAGGGACAAGGGAGACTTCGGAGGTTTCTCCCCTCAGCCCTGGAGCCCACAGATCCTGCTCCTGGGAGACACCCACGAACAGAGACAGACGCAGGCACAGAGACAAAGACAGAGACAGAGATAGACACTGAACCCAGGAGAGAGGGAACCAGGAGGAGTCCCAGACTTTCCTCCATCGGCTGGGAAATGACAGCCACACATTGTGTCCCCTTCTCAGGCCCATGGGCCATCCACCCTGGGAGGACGGATTCGGGAATGCCCGGGGTTCCCTGTGGGGGCTGGCCAGCACATGGGCGCAGACGAGGCCCTTGGACCTCAACCTAATGGGAGCCCCGGGAAGCCTGTCACCAAGGTCAGAAGCCATGCACTGCAACCTTGCCACGGGGGATGGGACACAGGCAGGAGGACGGTGGCTTTGCCTGGATCCCAGAGCAGATGCAGGGCCCTCTGGGCTGTGTTCCATGCCCCAGCCCAGCGCCTGTCTCACCCGTGCCTGGCCAAGTGTGTGCACCAGCCTCCTGGGAGAGCGGGCATGGAACGTATGCAGGGGTCCTACCCCTGATGGCATCCCGAGGAGAAGCCAGGACACCCCCAGTGTGCAGATGGGGAGACTGGGGAGGCCCTGAGAGCCACAGGGTGTGTGCAGGCTCACAGACATGGGCAGGAGCAGGAGCCCGGTCTGAACCCAGCGCTGGGCCCTCCCAGCGGGAACAACAGCTGCACCCAAGCCTCCCAGGTTCTGTGGGGAGGCTGTGTGGGGGTCACTGGATGGACAGGGCACGGGGTTGAGGGGGAGCCTTGAGCAGCTGTGGGAGGGGCACCCTCAGGGAGCTCTGGTGGGAGCAGGAAGTCAGGTAAGGAGCCCCCAGGCAGTGGTGACCTCACTTCCCTGACGACACAGCCCAACGGAATTGGAACCCACGTATCCAGGCACCCACATTCCAGAGAAAACCCCCCTGCCCAGCTCATTTCTGGGCAGATCCTGAAGGAAGCGACATGTTCTGCTGCTGCCTACCGAAGCCCAGAGGATGCAGGCAGAGGAGAGCTCGCCCGCCAAACACGGGGGGCCACTGGGCAGGTCGTGTCAGGCTTCCCCGACGACTCTGGCCCTTTGGCAAAAAGAATCAAAAGGTGACACCGGGAGGCTCAGAGTCAGACAGCCCCACACCTTCTGACCGACCCGTGTAGGCCTAGGTCTCCTCCCCGTGTGTCTGTATGTGTGTGTGTGTGTGTGTGTGTAAAGAGAGCTCATGGGGGGTGGAGACGCCCCCAGCAGAAGCAGGCTGATGAAGGGTCAAACAGAGAGAATCTGGGAGAAGCAGGGGCACTGGGCAGGAGCACAGTGGGTATGGCCGGGCAGGGCTCTGACGCCTCTTGCACACTCCCTGTCTCTGCCTTGGCAGGCCACAGATGAACTAGGAAGGAGGCGGGAAGACACGCACCCCTCCCCGACCCCGGAGTCCCCGGTCCTGGGAAGGCCCTCGCTACCTCCCAGACCACTGGCCGTGGTACTCCACTGGATTGCGGTCCTGGACACAGAGCCCTCGAAGGCCAAGTCCGAGGGTGAGAAGGCTGGCATAGGGTGCCTGTGGCTGTGCGGGGAGGGGTCGGTGCTGGGCCCCACAGGGAGAAGCCCCCACAGGCTGGTGTGGGGCCAGGAGCCAAGACTTGGCTCGGAGCACCCAGGGGCTGGACTGCAGTCGGGGAGACGTCTCCGGGAAGGTTCCTTCGTGGCTGCGGCTTCTCCGGGAGGCCCCGGGCTGGGCTCTGTCTCTGCAAAGCCACAGGGAGAGGCAGGCCCGCAGGTGACCTTCTCTCCTCTCCCAGCTTCTCCAGCCAAGGAGCTAGACCCACTCCCAACTTCAGCAACTCCGGAGGGGCACATGGTGTCTGGAGTCACTTCGGCAGGAGACCAGGAGCCCACAGGTGCCCCGGCACCTGCCCACGGAGATGCTGATGCTGTCCAGGGAGAGCTGGCTCCTGCTCCTGCCCCCACCCCTGCTCCTGCAGCTCCCACTTCCCCTGCCCCTGCCAGAGCGACTCCCACTTACCCTGCTCCTGCCTGTGCTCCTGTTCTAGGCCTTGTCCCAGATCCTCCCTTGGTCCGTCCCCTTCCCCGACCCCTCCCTGGGCCCCTGTTCCTGCCCCAGACCCAGCTCCAGCCCTTGACCTCGCACCGGCCATCACCCCTGCCCTTGCCCCAGCTCCTGCCCCTTCCCCCGCCCCTATCCCTTGTCCTTTCCCTGCCAGGGCCACTGTCCAGGCACCTGCCCCTGCACCTGCCCCAGACCCAGGTCCTAACCCTGTTCCTGCCCTTTCCCTTGCCCCTTCCCGTGCCCCTGCCAGGACGGCCTCCCTTTCCCCTGCCTGTGCCCCTGTTCCTGCCCCAGAACCAGCTCCTGCCCTTGACCCTGCACCGGCCGTCTCCCCTGCACTTGCCCCAGCTCCTGCTCGTGCCCCTTCCCCTGCTCCTATCCCTTGTCCTTTCCCTGACATGGCCACTGCCCCTGCACCTGCCCCTGCTGCTGCCCCAGACCCAGGTCCTGCCCATGCACCTGCCCATACACCTGCCCCAGACCCAAGTCCTAACCCTGTTCTTGCCCCTGCCCCTGCCCCTGTCCCTGCCCCTGCCAGGAAGGCCTCCACTTTCCCTGCCTGTGCCCCTGTTCCTGCCCCAGACCCAGGCCCTGTCCCTTCGTCTGCACCTTCAACTGCTGCCATCCCTTCCACTGGCCCTGCCAGGAACACTGCCCCTTCCCCTGGCCCTGCATAGGCCCCTGTTCCCACCCCAGACCCAGCCCCTGCCCTTGACCCTGAACCAGTCATCACTAATGCACTTGCCCAAGTTCTTGCCCCTGCCCCTGTCCTTTCTCCTTTCCCTGCAGAGGCCACTAACCCTGCACATGCCCCAGACCCAGGTCCTACCCCTGGTCTTGCGCCTGCCCCTGCCCTTGTCCCTGCCAGGAAGGCCTCCACTTTCCCTGCCTGTGCCCCTGTTCCTGCCCCAGACCCAGGCCCTGTCCCTGCGTCTTCCCCTTCAACTGCCGCCATCCCTTCCCCTGGCCCTGCCAGGACCACTGCCCCTTCCCCTGGCCCTGCCTAGACCCCTGTTCCCACCCCAGACCCAGTCCCTCTCCTTTGCTCCTGCTCCTTTCCCTGACCTTGCCTGTGCTCCTGTTCCTGCCTCTAACCCAGCTCCTGCTCTGGATCCTGCACCGGCCACTACTGCTGACCCTGTCCCTGCCCCTAGCCCAACCCCTGCCCCAACACCTTCTCCTGCGGGACTCCCAGACCCGCATCCAGAGCCCACAACTCTGCGGGGAGATCTCCCCAGAGAAATGCCGTCAGTTCCATCCCCTGACCCCGACATCCCCCCAGAATCTCTCATCCCCTCCCCTTGTGTCCTTCCTCTCCTGTATGGAGTCACCATTCTCGTCGCTGTCCATCTCCTCTATGCTATGTATTATTTATTTTAAATAAAAGTTCTTGTTTTCCCTTGAACACGTCATGAGCATCAAGCGCATTCCCAACGCTGTGCCACCACGCCACAGAACATCGTTGCAGGCTATCTCCTTCCCCAAAGGAGGAGACCCTGAGCCCAAGCCCTCCTGCCCATTGTTCCCCCAGCCTGGACCCTGGCAAGCCCCAAGCTGTTCCTGCCCGTGTTCTGGAGGTTTCTGGAAGTGGAATCCCTCAATAGGTGCCTTTGTGTCTGCACCAATTTTCAAAGGGCCCTTGTTTGGGGTTTGGTTTGATTTATGGTTAGGTTTGGTTTTTGTTTCTTCTCTCTGTTTGACATAGAATTTCCCTTCTTGGTTGTTGAGACGCCCAATGGATTACAGAGGAGATGTCATCCTAGGGACCCCTTTAGGAATTCTGGGCACAATCTCGGGGCCAAGGCCCCTGTTCCCGCTGGGACACCACAGTCGGTCCCCAGACAGGACACGGCTGTTTCCTCCTGTGGCCCACACAGAAACCAGGGAAATGCAGAAAGCTGGAAGACACACCGCGGAGCGCAAAAGCATCGCTCACAACCCTAGGCCAGAGAAAGGTCTCCCATGGGTCTGCTCCACTCCATGCTCCAAGTCACTGGGTCCCACAGGGACAGAGACTAGACACGTGCAAGTTCAAGGGGGAGGAGAGGCACACAGGCACTATGTGTCAGGAGATGCAGGAGCTCCCGGGGAAGGACTCAGGCAAAGGAAACCCTGGGGAGGCAGTGCTGGTCACCCTCAGACTGGCAGGTGTCTGGTCTGGGGACCAGCAGCCCTGGGAAGAACGTGAGGAAGCAGAGGTCCGATGCAGGGCCCCTGGAGAGAAGGCGGACAGGCACCCCTGTCTGAGACAACCGTGAGCTGCACCCATCCCAGGCCACAGGTGCACCTGTCACCTAGGAGGGCTCTGCCTGGGACTCATCCCCAGAAACTCTGGCTCGATTGGCCACGGATGTGTTTTCAGTAGGATTGGGCACAGCAGTGGTGAGACAGCAGGGAATGGAACAGTGTTCATGCCCAAGGAGTTGGAGGGGATCCTCATCCCCATCCTCCTGACACAATGTCCTGGGGCTCCTTTCTCAGTGTTGTCTGGGTCACAGGATCGGGCAGCCCCTCTGAGACCCCACTCCTGCCACCCTACTCCTGGGGACATTCGTAATAGTTTAAGGAGGACGTAGAGTGGATCCAGGATGACAGAGGGCCAAGGAGAAGGAAGGTCAGCACTGGGAGGACCGAGGGACGTGCCCCGAGCCACCATTCAGGGCCTGAGCTGCGGTTCCCTCAGACCTCACTCCTGATGCACAGACTGGCCTCTGCGGTTTCACTCCCTCCCCCATCATTCAGTCCCTCGCCATCCAGTCCATCCCTCTCCCTCTCTCCTTCCTCCCCCCTCCCCCCTCCCTCTAACTCCCCCCCCCCCCGCCTCACCTCGTCCTCCCTCCTTCCCTCTCCCCCCTCCTGGCCCCTCTCCCCCTTCCTTCCTCACGTCCCCCTCATTCAGCAGAGGATTTGGGGCCCCTGGTGTTTACCAAGCACTGGGGCTTCATCAGTGAGCACCCCTTCAACTCACGTGGTCACGTCCGTCACGGGAGGTGACAGGGGCAGCCTCAGGGCTCGCAGTGGGGATGAGCACCAGGAATCTGCTCCTGAAAACAGAGGCCAGTTGCACAGAAAGAAGGGAGACCCATGCTTAGCACTCGCTCTACAAACACCTAGTCCTGAACAAAGTCACAGAAAGTAAATATATCCTAGACTTCATGCAATGTGAGATCTAACAAACAGTAAATCAGCCAGGGTCAACTGGGGGGTTGTGACCAAATGACTGCATTTCAGCAAACATCTCCAGGACCTCTGAGTTTTCCCAAAGCGCTCTTCGATCCTCTGACTCTTCCCTCGATGTCCTTGGGAAGCTCTGTCCTGTCACCTCCCACCTTCCTACCCCTTCTAGAATTCTCCTGTGGCCTCCCCAACCCCCACCCCTTCCAGAGCCTCCCCTGCTAGGACTTCTCATGCCCTGTGGCCTGGTGCCTACATTCCATGCTGGGTCCCATGAGCTCAGTGCTTTGTGCACATCCTGAGCACTCCCCTGGGGTCACTTGGAATCTCCCTTGCAGTGGCCTCCATCTTCCAGTGCTGGGTCTCCTCGGATGAGTCTGGGAGGCCAGACTGCACCCTTATTACAGGCATGGGAGCATGAGAGCAGAAGGTCCACATGACGTGCTCCCACTCCCAGCACGTGGAGTTGAGCCAAGGATGGTCCCAAGCAGAGGATGACTTGGACCCAGGGAGCCTGAGAGGACGTGGCACAGTGAGCCCACACAAGGAGTGAGCACCGTGGGGATTTGGCCTCAGGCCTCCTGGGAGACCATGTCCCACCCGCACCAGCTCTGTCCCCTGGGTATCACCCTCCTAGACTGAGAGCAGGCAGTGGCTGGCAGGAGAGGAGGCACCGCTGGTGCAGGAGCGAGCCCTCCATAGAGAGGAGTAACAGGTACTCCACCAGCAGCTGGGGGAATGTGGGCATCTCTGAGCCATACCAGAGGACTCAGCCTGTCACCCAGAAGGAAACCATGCCACTTGGAATCTCTCCAAGGACTGACAGCAGGAGAAACCTGCATGCCCCCCTTGGCCACCCCCACATTCTGTACCCCCTCCCGGGACCCAAACCCGAAGCCTGGCCCACCCTGACCCACACCCTCCACCCAGTCCCTGGGACGCTCGCCACACAGCTGGCAGATCAGACGTGCCGGAGCCCTCAGCCCTAACCCTAGCCACTGGGTGAGCTGGAGGCGTCCATCCCAGAGGCCTGGCTCCAGGAAGAGCCATCACCACCAATCAGGTAACGACCTCGTTATGAACCAGGTCTGGCAGAAAGGCGGGAACCTATCAGGTCCACTTGAGCTAAGTCCGCTGCACCTCAGTGTCCGAGAGCACACGAACATACGGACTCTCTGTTCCTTGGGAAGTGCATTCCCTCCCTCTGAGGTGCCTGGTCCCTAATTCAGGTGACATACACGCCTCTTCTTCCTGATGGTGGAGTTGCCACGTCTCTCCGGGTTCTTCGTAGGCACAGAGTCAAATTCACTTTCTCCGGTCACTGTGAGTCCCGCCAACTGGACGCGCGTCCGCCGAGGAGGGCGCCGGCGGGTCCGGGCGCTCCCGCTCCTTCCACATCCACAGCAAACCATCCCAGGAAAAGTTGAGAAAACCGAGTCCCTGACCATGTCCTCAAAATCAATAAAACATCTAGGAACAAACTTAACCAAGATGTGAAAACCTGTGACTTCGCAAGTGGACGACGCTGATCCACCCCCGAAGACGCCAGCGAACCTGCGAGCTTCTCCCGAGCTTCTCCCACTCTCGTCTGGCCCCGTCCGACCGCCCGAAGCGAGCGCGGACCCCACGGGAGCTCCAGACTCCGGAGGCATTTTCCGCGGAACAGCAACAGCCTGCGGCGCGTCCGAGAGCGCGTCTGAGGGCACGTCCGAGAGCGCATCTGAGGGCACGAAGGATCGGGCACAGCCGGACGCTCCCGAGACCGGATGAGACGCGGCGGAGCCCGAACGGCCCTGAAAGCCGGACACGGAAGCGGCTGCAAGGGTCCCGGCGGCAGAACGAAACGGACCCCAGTCCGCACGCGCAGCGACTTCGCCAGGGAGCCCCCGACCGGGGACAGTCCGCGACCGGGGACAGCCCGCGACCGACCGGAGACAGTCCGCGGCCGGGGACAGCCCGCGACCGGGGACAGTCGGCTGGTCAGACGCCGGACGCGAGCCGCAGAACGCAGCACGTCCCCCCAGCACGGAATCCCGCCCCGCACACTGAAGGCTCCCACCCCAGGCCTTGCCTCCGCCGGGTCCCGCCGCCCTCGCCCCCGCCCCCCGCGGCGGCAAGTGTTCCCGAAGCCGAAGACTCCGCTGCGCCGAGCGGCGGGGCGGGGGGGGGGGGTCCTACAGCACCGGGAGGGGCGCCGTGCACGGGGCGCGCCGCCGAGCACACGCCGCGGCTCTTCCAGGCCGCAGGCCCCCGCGACCCGCTCCCGTCCGCCGCAGCCCCCGGCCCCGCCGCCTCCGCGGAAGGGCCTCTTCTCGCCGGTTCTGCGGCTTCACCGGGGGTTCGCGCGCGCGGTTGTCCCCGGCCCCGTCCCGATTCTCTGCTAACCCCAAAGCCCATCATGTGCGGGTAGAATAAACGGCACTTTGGGGGCGCCTGGGGGGCGCAGCGGGCCCAGCCTCTGCCTTCCGCTCAGGTCATGGTCCCGGGGTCCTGGGATCGCGCCCTGCGTCGGGCTCCCCCGCACCGCCTCCGTGTGATCTTCAAGTAAATAAATAAGATCTGTAAACACTAAAACCTAAAATCAACATGAAAGTAAGTAAATAAGATCTGTAAACCCTAAAACTAAAACAAATGAACGTCGGAGCGAGCGGCACGTCGCGGGCAGCGCGGCACGGCGCCGCCGGACGACCACCCCCGCCCGCAGCGGTGGACCGCGGGGGTCGGCGCTTCCGGACGCGCCCCGCGACGAGCGCCCTGTCGCCCTGTCCCCCGGGGCCGACCGCGCGGGCCCCCTCGCCCCGGGCCGCGGCCCGTCCGCAGGCCCCTCGCCTCCCCGCCCGCGTGTCGGCCCCGACCCCGTCCGCAAAGCCGCTCCGCCGCCCCGAGGCGCGCAGAGACGCTTCGGACAGAGCCCCCGAGCCTTGCGGGCTCAGCGCGCCCGGCGCACGGGGCAGCCGGAGGCCCCGACGAAGCGCCGCGAGCTCCAGGCGGGGCCGGCACGACGGCAGCCCCACGACGCCCGCGCTACCGGGGCCCCGCTCTCCCGAGGCCGCTCCCTGCGCCGGACGCCCGGAAACGCCACGCGGCGCAAAGCTGACGCCCCAGGACTTCCAGCGCCGCGAGCGCAGAGACGAGCTCCGGCGCCGAAGACCCGACCCCACGCCCGCCGCGGGGCGCACTTGCGCACTTGCTCGCTCCAACCGCCGCCGCCGCAGCCACGGGGGCGGTTCTTCCAGAGCCGTCTGCGCCTGCGCAGGCCCCGACTTCTCAACTGGCCAATCGCAAGGCTGCAAAGCCACGTGCACCCAGCCCCACCTCCCCCAAACGTGCGGCCGAAACGGCCTAAAGCATGCGCGTTAGCGCCCGTCCGCGGCGGTTGCGACCCGGCCCACCGCGCTCGGAAGCGCAGTGCGCAGGCGTGCGGCAGGAAACCCCGCCCCGGGCGCGAGTTTCGGCCAATCCCCACCCAGGTGCCCCCGCCAGGCGCCCGCGAGCGGAGGAGATGGCCGGGCGGCCGGGGCCTTCGGACGCGGAACGGGCAGGAGCCCCGCAGCGGGCTGAGAAGGTCGAAGGTAGCGCAGGGGAGCCCGCAGGGACGGCCGTGGGGGCCGACGACCAAGGGAGCGCGCTGTCGAGGGAACGACCCCGGCCGCTTGGGCCCCCGCGGCCAGGCCCCTCGGGAAGCCCCGGTGCTCCGCCGGCGGCGGCGTCGGGACAGCCCCAGACCCGCCCTCAGCCGGGCGTTTCGTTACCGACGTCGGGCCGCCCCGGCTCCGCGCAGCGCCCCGCGGGGCCTCCTCCTGACGCGCCCTGCGGACCGACGGCCCCCGGCGCAGCGGACGCGGCTGGGCAGCCCGGCGCAGGCCCTCCGGGGCGCGCTCACCGCCCGGCGCCGAGGGGAAGCGGGGGCTGTCCCCGAGCCAAGCCGTCGGCGGCAGGAACCGGCTCGGGCGCGTTCCCGGGAGCTCGCAGCGCCGGCCGCGGCACGGGCCTTGCTGGTTCCCTTCAGCGTCCTCGCCGGGGGCAGCCTGGGGTCCGCCGCGGCGCCTCGGGGTCCCTGCGCTCGGAGCGGGGCGGCGCCCGGAGGCGGCGCGGGGCCGGGTACGAGGCGCTCCCCGCCCTCGAGTGCACCGGCCGCGGCCGCGCCTGCGCCGACGGACCCGTTCCGTAGGGCCGTTGGGCGCCTCCGGTCCGCCGGCCGCTGGGTTACTCCGCCAGGCTCGGCTGCGCTGCTCGCCGCGAAGCTCCAGGCCCACTGGCCCTGCAGACCGCGGCTCGGAGGCCGGGAGGCCGGGAGTCTGCCGCCGGCGGAGACCCGCTCCCGGGGTCTGCGTCCTCGCAGCCGGGCGGCTTGGCCGTGTCTCTGTCGAGGCGCTCCGTCCGCCGTCACGACCCAGTCCCCTCCCGGAGTGGTCACATCGCGTGCTGTATTTCTTCCTCCCTCCCTGGGATTTTATTTATGGGGGGCGGGGGCGGGGCACGACCGAGGGGAGCAGGCTCCCTGCTGAGCAAGGCTCCCGCACCGCGGGATCGTGACCTGAGCTGAAAGCAGACCCCTGACCGACTGACCACCGGGCGCCCCCAGACCAGACCAGTTCTACACCTGCTGTTCGGTGGTCACTGCCTGGGGGGGTGTCCGTGTACTTGGCACTTCACACTGGGGCGTCACGGGGTCATGAGGCGTCGTCTGCGACTTCTCGGGTTCAGAGATGTTAGCAACGGGGGATGCGAGCTGTGGACCCTATTTCCACAACTTCTCAGTAAACGCGATCTCACTGGCCATTGTCAGATTTATTCCTCTTTACCAATCAGACAGGTACAAGATGTTATTTTTAGCTCATTAATTATGACTGGATTGTACATCTTTTCAAATATTTAGTGGCCATTTGTATAATTTTTGCTTCACCGTTCACTCCTTTTCTCCACCCTTTATAGGAATGATTGCTAGTCTGCTTTATATTGATTGAAACATATTATGGAAAATTTAAGCATACACAAAAGGCAAGAACAAAGTATAATTACCCCGTGAACCCATCTTTCCACTCCAACAGTTACAGCTTCTGACCGACCTTGTTTGCTCTGTACCCTCCCCCTCGCGGCCGCCCACTCCACTGTGGCGTTGGAGGGTCACGGGCCTCGTAGCCTGGCATCCCTAAATATTTCCATGTGACTCTCTAACAGGTGTCTAAAGGGTAACGAAATACAGCAGTGGGTCATAGCTGCGTAACTACGACAGTAATTCCTCAGTTTCATCCATTATCCAGTCAGTTTCCAAAATGCCCTGATTGCGTCATCAACATTTTTTAAAGTGCATTTGAATCAAGATCTAAATGTGTCCATTTTTGAGACTGATTTCTTCGTCTCGAACCCGTTTCAGTCTGCAAGGCTCTTCTTTCTCCTTTTCCCTGCAGAAGCTGGTAGAGGAACTGAGCTGGTTTTCCTATGACGCTCCCAGTCTGGATGCTGCTAATTGCTCCAGTCTGGATGCTGCTAATTGCTTCCCCATGGGTCCTGTGTCCCTGTATTTCCTCTGAGTTAGTATTTAGGATGAGAGGATTTGCAAGATACTCGTCTGATTTCTTGGCAAAAATTCTATACTATATTTTTACCTCAGGTGGCTCATAGTGTCCAGTTATCTTTACTGTGATGGGTTAGTGCCATGAGTAATAATGGCTTGGATCTGCCGTTCATGAAGGGATGAAAAATAAGAGCCTGTATTGGTTATAAGTGGGTTGACATGAAATATCGTCCTGGGAGGCTTCAGAAGAATGAGTGAGTGTACATGGATGAACTGCATTTTTTAAATGAGATGTCTTGAATTTTCTTTTGTTCTTTGTGGGATTTTTCTTATAAGAACTCTAGAACTTTCTAGTTAATTAGCCACGCACAGTTAATGATTTTTGACTCCTTGTTTCCGGAGGTCTTTTGTACCCCTTCTTTTTTTTCACTGGTATATCATGAGCTTTGACCCAATCTTGACTACTACAGGCAGTGGGAGTTCACCCCTCCCCTTGGCCTGGGTTTTATTAAGGGGAAATCTGTGGTCTGGCTTCGTCACAGTTTAGAAGTTGACTATGAAATGGCCTGACTCATCTCTCACTCAGTATGCACCCACCTCAGGACACGGAGCAGGGGGGCGTACCTCTCTGGCTGGAGACCTGAGCCCCCTCGGTTCCAGGCCAAAGTTGCTGGACTCCCACTCCTCGGGATTCTAACATGTCTGGCTTTGTCTCCACAGGGCAAGCCAAATCCTCACAGAAAACGGAAGACTTGCTGGAAATGGTGAAGAAGCTGCAGAAAGGTCACATGTGCCCTCTGTAGCCCCCACAATTCACAGACTTGGGAAATCAGCTCATTTGCTCAAATACAGCCCCATGATTCAAAATTCAAGTATGAGTGGATGGAAGGCCAGAGCTTTTCCCAAACCTCCTAACTTGCCACCCATTTGGCCCCAACTGCCTTCGGTCCAGGTTTTCGCCTGCACCTCCTTCCCTCCCCCTTAGCTCTGCTGCTCTCCGCTTGCTGACCAGCCTCCTTCCAGCCGCGTTCCCACCTCAGGGCAGGCCTCACTGTCTCCACCCGCCCCAGGAACTGCCCTCCCGCGGACGGGGCCCTTACCAGGGCTTCCCCTATCTGAGGGGCAGGCCCCACTCCTTCACTCTCTCATTCTTTGCCCGTCTGTGCGTCTTGGCTGCAGTGACTACCGCCCGACTCAGTACCTGTATTAATTCTTGTCCTCGCCTCCCCTACCCAGGGAAATCCCCACAGGGCCCCCAGCTCCCCCTGCCTGCTCTCCTCTCCACTCAACTTCTCTCCTTCCTGCAGTGGGAAGCCTGGAGCCTAGGGTTGAAGTCCTGATTAATCGGATTAATGAGGTTCAGCAAGGTAAGCTCAGGCACCAGCGACATGATGTGCAGGGCTCCTTGTTCAAAGATGACTGAGTCGGTCATGACAGCAGCAGCAATCATTAAACCAAGGATGGGACCATCTAAATGCAGCTGCTGTGGTCACATGTCCATGAGCCTGGTGCTGCTCTCAGCTGAGCCCAACAAGAAAGGCTTGTGCTCTGGAAGCCTCATTTCTTGCTTTAAAATCTGCCCCCACCCCAGATTTCCTGGAAGACAAGAGAAATGTCATCTTCCAAGGAATAACGCAGTGGGAGGCTGCACTTACACATTGTTCTGCTTTTCGGCACAGCAAAAAAGAAGGCCAGTGAAGAGCTGGGAGAGGCCCGGGCTGTTTGGGAAGCCCTGCAGAGGGAAATGGACTCATGTAAGCATACTGGGCTCACGCAGAGGCCTTCAGTGTCAGGCCTTCCTGAACTCAGTATTCTGGACACAACATTGTTGCTGCGACCAAGGGCTCCTACCCCTCTGCAGCCCCACTCTGTGGGTAGGAGTGTTTCCGGAGTCCTCCAAGCATAATCCCACCTCAGGGCCTTTGCTAGGCTGTTCTGTCCCAGATAGTGCAGGTTGCTGGTGCCGACATCCTCAGCAGCTCTTACCTTCAGTGTCCCCTTCTCAGGTCAGCCTCCCCCGAGTCATCCCATCTAGAGACAGCACCCTGTCCCCACCTGATCGCATTCCCCTTAACTGCTTGCTGGGTTTCTTCCTAGCCCATGTCCCAGTCTGAGGGATGTGTTTTCTTGTTCCCGTCCATGGAGACACACTGGCCTTCCACAGGGTCCTCACAGTCAGCCTTGATCAACCCCAGGGCCCTCTGCTGCTTAGACGGAGTGTGGGCTCAAGAGGGGAGGGGGATCAACTCAAGGGGTCCACATTTGGGATTGAGGTGGTGCTGTCCCAACCTGCCTGTGTGACGAGGGGCAAATGCGCTCCCTGAGGATGGGGTGATGCCTCCTGATGCCTAAATGTGTTCCTGTGTTTTCCAGTGACTGGAGAGAAAGTACACCTGAAAGACATCTTGAACAAAAAGCAAGGTAATTGCAGCCACTCTATCTCCAGGCTTTTGCCCTTGTCACCCCGCAGAGGCCAATCTCTCCAGAGCAGCTGAAGCCCTTTGAAACCCGAATCAGCCTGCAGCCCTCCTGTGGCTTCCACCACACTTTTGGCAAATGACAAAGTCCTATCAGGTGTCCATAAGACCTCACATGATCTGTCATGAATGCCCAATCCTGATGCTTCCATGGGTTTTCATGGGCCCTTGGCTCTTCTCCCTGCAGAGACCCTAAGGATCCTCAGGCTCCACTGCCAGGAGAAGGAAAGTGAGGCACAGAGGTAAGAGCTTACATCTGGGACTTGCTCTGCTCTCCCCTTTCATGAAAGAAGGAAAATCAGTTCTGGATCCACAGGTCACACTGTCTCCAATCTGTAAAAAAGGCCAGGTGCATGGCTTCCCACCTTGGCCCCATGGTGCACAGTAGTGTTGAGGGTACCCGGACTCACGGGCATAATCATTCATTTGCTAGAGCTCTCAGCTCGCTCTTATTCTATGCCCGTGACTCTTCTTAAAATCGGCTCCTTGGCTCACTCTTCACTCGTCTGCCCCTTCATTTAGGCATCAAGCCACCAGTGTCTCTCTATTTGTCCACTGTCCTTCCATCCACCTCAGTATTTGTGAATCCATCTCTCCACTTCCTGAACCCTGATTTAGCTCATTCTGTGATCCTTGCCCCTAAGCCCTCACACACCAACATTGGAACTATGTGGGAAATTTGGATGAGATCCGTATGTATGTGTGCTTGTGCACGTGTGTCAGCGTTGAGCTCCCTGATTTCGCAACAGGATTCCAGGGTCATGGTCTCATGCCCCACCCCCCACGAAGTTACTAAAGAAGGGCCTCAGCTGGGAAAGCCAGAACAGACCCAAGAGGAGGCAGGAGCCCAACCCCAGCCCCATCATTCAGAAACATTGAGAGAATATGACTGAGGGCCGCCTTGCCTCTTCCCAGGAAGCAGACCATGCTGCAGGAGTGCAAGGAGCGAATTTCTGCCCTGAATTCCCAGATTGACGAAGAGAAGAACAAACAGAGGCAACTGAGGTAAAGCCCAGAGCCCAGTGCCAGGCAGGATGGGGGCGATGGGTTGGGATGGGTTGTGGATGTGGTAATACTGGGAATGGTGCTTAGAAGAGGAGCTGGCGGGGCTGAGGCTTGGAGGGTCAAGGTGGTGAAGGTGCTTCCTGCAGAGCAAAGAACAGGAACAAGTCTCCCACGGTCTGTGCATGAAGACCCCTAGCCTGGGCCAAGGTGGGGGGGAACGTCTCAGCCCGTGGTGCCTCATCTTGTGTGACTGGTCCATAGGCTGGATTTTGAGGAGCAGCTGGAGGATCTGATGGGCCAGCACAAGGACCTCTGGAAGTTCCATGTGAGTCGCTCAAAGCTGCTCCTACCACTTTCCACATCTTCCTGGAAGTCCCAGGCCCAAAACTCAGGGTTCCACTGCAGGCCTCCTTCCTCACACCTGCCACACCCAGCTCCTGATCCAGCCCTTGTGGTCATACATAAAATGGCCCTCAGCTCAGTCCCTCGGCACCACCCAGTGCTGTCCACTTCACTGATCCTGCCCGTCCATCCCTGCTGCTCCCAGCCCCCCCCCCCGCCCTCTTCAGTGGCCAGGAGGAACCCTGATAAACCAGGGAGAGGTTATCCATAAGGGAGATCCCTGGGTGTGTTAGCACCGATGACCGGTACAGGGCAGAGAGTGGGAAACCAAGGGTCCCGGTGCCAAATAAAAGGGGCAGAGAGGATCAGTGTTAGGCCGGAGGGGTTCGGTGGAGAAGCCACGCAGAGGGAAGAGGAGCTGCAGTTCCGGTCTGGTGACTGATTCTCCAGGCACAGACTGACTCGTAAGGTTTTCAGGATCCCCTGTAAGAAATACTTGCCTCAGACCTGATTTCAAGGCTTCCAAACCTCCTGGCCTCCCTAGCACAGCATCACGGGATCTGGGGTGAGACAGAGACAGTGGTGGAGAGAAAATGGCCAGCATTAAGGCCCTGAATCCAGAATGTGCCTTGTGTGCCCGGAGGCCCAGAGTAGGAGGAAGCGAGGCAGGCTAAGTAGGGACCACATCCAGGTAGGGTTCTCTGAGGTGCGTGAGAGGAGGACAGGACACCTGGACAGGCCTCCTCTCTACCTACTTAGAGGCCAGAGCAGATGGCCCAGGAGATAGGCACCCTGGACAGCAGCAAGGAGCAACTGCTCAAAGAAGGTGAGGCCTGGCAGGTGGGGCGACCCTGATGTGTCCTGCCCTGGCCTGCCCTGCTCATCGGTCCCTTCCTGCTGCAGAGAAGCTTGTGGAGGCGAAGCTGGAGGACGTGAAGCATCGCCTGTGCTCCCAGTTTGGGGCTGATGGCTGCTCGGCCATTGCTGAAGGGCTCTTTCTCCGCAGCCAGGAAGCAGCAGCTGCAGTGTAAGATAAAGACGACGGGGACAGGGAATGGGGAGGAGGGAGGGAGCTGCCATGGCTGACAGCTGCACCCTCAGGCATCTGTTTGAGGAGGAGAACAGGAAGGCCCAGGAGCTCCTGGAGGCCTCGGCACGGCACCACGAGCAGCTGCAGCAGAAGTGCCGGCAGCTGCAGCAGAGGAGGCAGAGGTGGGCATGGAGGCCCGGCCCCTAATCCCAAGGGGACAGTGGCTGAGGACATCTCGGCTCCTCTTTCACGGATCTCCTGGTCTCCTCACACCCTCTTGTCCCTTTTCCTCCCCCTGACCCTCCCTTTTTGGTCCAGGCTTAAGGAGGAGCTGGAAAAGCTTGGGATGCAGATCCCTGCTCGAGGCCAAAGCAAACAAGAGGAAGGGGCTGGCCCAGGAGAACCTGTGAGTCCTAGAATTAGGTGGCAGGGAGCAGAGATAGCTCACGAAAGGAACAGGGCACAAGAAAGCAAGGAAGGGGAACCACAGAGTCCTCAGAGGATCTGAGTCTTTGGGGAAGGGTGTTCTCAGGGCACAACCAAGACAAAAGTGCAGAGGCTGGCGGCGTGGGTTAGAAAGAGGCAGGTCCCAGTGAGGGTGTGGTCACAGGGATGCATGGAGGCTTCCCTCCTCAGACCCTGACCTCCCACAGGCCAATCCCAAGCTCCTAGGAGTCATTGAGGAGAAAGACCCAGAGCTGCCCACCAAGCAAGGTCCTGTGCCCTCCTAGGCAAGGAGGACTCTCCCTGCCCTGGAGCATGTTCCATGAAATTCAAGAAATAAAAGCACTATTTCAGTACAACTGCCTCAGCAGAGTTTGTGCACGGGTGGAAGGGTTTGTCTGGCCCAAGACCCTTGACCCTCGAGACTTGGTAAAGCCCTGGCCACATCTCCTCTTGGCCTCGGCCAGAGTTCTGCAGCAGGTACTCAGTAAGTGCTTCCCTAACCTTATAGTCTCTGCTCTGCTCATTCCTAGGACTTAAGTTGTGGTTCTAGGTCTCCAGGCAGAAGGATTCACATTCTGCAGACTCACCTGTGATTGTTTCAATTCCTTATTCAGGCCTGGATTATACGGGATCCCAGAAACCCCAAAAATGAGGAGCAGGGTGTTGGGGTTCTCGGCCAATCAGTCCTTTGCCCACAGTCCCCACCAATTAGTGAGAAAAAGAAACACAGTTGGAGGCCAAGTGTAGTCTGTGGTCTTGTGGAACAAAATAGGTAACTGAGACACCCATCACTACAACACAGTGTGTTAGGGTTCTTCAGTGTCCTGGGACTCAGTCACCCAAGACTGTTGTGTACTTCTGAAGTATGTTTCAAACCACATAAATGCACTTGCCCAATTCAGGGCAGCAAGGCTTGTCAGAGTCTGATCCTAAGCCAAAATACAGTAACTATGAAGAAAGAGATGCCTTCTCTTGAAAGGCTCCCGCATCCAGGTAGGACAGTAACGTGGTGGGATAGAGAGGGGTCCAAACAGGCCCCCAGTCTGGAGAGCACCGTTTCTGTGGAAGAACGGAAAAATATGACACCAAGCATCAACCTCCCAGTGTTCTGAGATGGGGTTCATCAGACCTGTATCATACATGAACTGGTACCATCAAAGTAACTCGCATCTCCTGGAAACTGGTCTATTCCCCTGCACAACAATGGAAACATCACCAGAGAACTGCAGTTCAGCTAAGCTCACGATGAGAAATGCTGGCCCTTTCCTTGGAAACCCAAAGATCGTGTCGCCTGGAAAAGGAGGAATGTAGCCCCATCACCACAGAGCTGGGCTACCTAGGGTGGGTCCCTAGCTGAGACGAACAGAAAGACGTAGCTGGTAGCGTCACTTACCAGAAGGTATACGTAGAGACAGATGAGTTAAAAGAAACTGTTCAGTCTTAAAGATTAATCTAGACAAAATACCAAGGAGCCAGGACTTCCCAGGTTTGAAAATGGAACTGTTCCTCCTTCCCAGCTTCTCCAGGCAGAAAAAAGGATCCCTGAGATAGGAAATGACTTCAGGCTAAAGATCACATTCAGGACAGTATCCACAAAATGGAGCCTCAGGGTAAATCTCAGACCAAGGATGCTGCTCGAAGACCCTTAGTCTCTTAAGCCTTGTAAATCTTCATGACGGATTACACAGAGGGTTTTTGCAAATCTTAGGGGCATTGTCCCCACATCACTCTGTTTGAGGCAGAGTGGTGGGGGATGGCTTTCATCTAATGGAGTGGATTATAATTTAATAGATGAAAAATCCAAAAACTTTTTAAAGGAAATTAAATCAATTTGAAATAAGTTTAGAAACAGTTCAAATGAAAAGAGCCCTCTGGGCAGGAAATACACCTGAAGAAACTAGTTAGTGTAAAAGCAAACAAAAAGCTGGTTATGTGTTGGTAGAAGAGAGATGACAGAGTGCAGAACCCAGAGCCTTGGAAGTCACTCTCAGACCCACTGCACCCTGATCGAGGGGCTGATGGGGTGCCCTGCTAGACTTCAGAGTTCATGGGGACCACAGATGGCTGAGTGCCTCCCAGTTGCCCTCCCCTTTGAGTGGACGGAGTCTCCCCATCTCCATGCTACGCTGTGGACCATCTAAGTGGCCACTTGAGGTCACATGGCTTCAGGCTAAGAGGAACCACACAGAAGGCATGCTCCCAAAGAGACTGTGCTCCTTGTCCTGATACAGATGACGATGTCCTCAATGTTCAGCCAAACAGCTTTATAAGTTGGAATTCTTTGAGTGTTAGTGTAGTGTGCATTTATAAGTGATGTGAACTCTGCGGCCAGAAAGCAGGTGGTGTCCTACTGTATTTTCCAGAGACGGCCACACACTCTTGTGAGATGCCTTTACATCAACAGGTAAAGGTGGACTCTACTTCTCCACCCCTTAGGATCTTCGTGGGCCCTGTAACAACCCCAAATAGAAAAATTCAGAAGTGACTGTGCTACTTACCAGGAGTAGCATTGCCAAGTGTCCCCATAGAGGCAAAAATCACCCCAGAGAAAAAATGGTCTATAGTCTTTCAAAAATCTTCTTTAATATAGTATCATTTCTATCTGAAATTTTTTTATCCACATTACCTAAGCTGATAGTTTGCGCTTCATGAAAAACTCACTGATACAAAGTTGGACCTTCTGTTGAAAAGTGGACACATTAAAGGTATTTATAAGGTTTTACTTTATCCTCAGTGTTCAATGACCTGTCTCTGCCCAATAAAGTCATTCCTGCATTTATTGAATTTTTTTCCTATGATTTCTTTGATTTTTACATCCATTGCTTGGGGATGAAAAGTAACAACAAAAGGTTCTTTCCTGTGTGACTCTCTTACACAAGGACTGGTAACGTCTCACAGAAGCCGACCTCAAATTCGCAAACTGAACTAGCTACAATGGACTCACATTGTTGGAAATAGGTCACACATAGGATTCAACAGTGACTACTTCTCCCTCAGGTAAGTGCAGGTGAAGATTTGTGAGGCAGCATTGGGAAGATCTTTGCCCTCCCCAGTCAGTCCTTTCTGCCTTAAGTCCTGGTTGCCATCTTCACCATGTGGCTCCAAAAACACACCTGTGGGTAATATGCATTCCAGGGGTGAAAAATCAGCAAAGGCAAGTAAGTTTTTTTGTGGCCAGGCATGGAAGTAATGTTCATAATTTGTGTTCATGATCTCTTGGCCAGAGCTCAATTACGTGCTTCCACCCACAGTAAACGGGAGCCAAAAAATGCAGGCGAACTGTGTGCCCGACACAAAGAGAAAGTGAGTTTTGGTGTACGTATCGCCAGTCTCTGCCACACATGGCTTCTCCCCAGTGTGAGTTCTCTGATGTTTGCTGAGGTGTGACTTCTGACAGAAGGTTTTCCCACATGCATTACATCCACAGGGCTTCTCTCCTGTGTGAGTTCTCTGATGCACAGTCAGGGCTGACTTCTGGTAGAAAGTCTTGCTACATTCTTTGCATCCATAGGGCTTCTCTCCTGTGTGAGTTCTCTGATGCCTACTGAGAGCTGACCTCTCACAAAAGGTCTTCCAACACTCGTCACATTTATAAGGTTTCTCACCTGTGTGAGTTCTCTGGTGTACAGTGAGTTTTGATTTCTGGTAGAAAGTTTTCCCACATTCCTTACACTCATATGGTCTCTCACCAGTGTGAAGTCTCAGATGCACAGTGAGCTTTGGCTTTACACAGAAAGATCTCCCACACTCGTTACATTTATAAGGTCTATCTCTTGTATGAGTTCTCTGATGGACGGTAAGAGCTGGGCGATGGCCAAAGGATTTCTCACATTCTGGACATTTGTAAGGTCTCTCTCCTGTGTGAGTTCTCCGATGCGCAGTGATAACGGACTTCTGACAGAAGGTTTTACCACAATCACTGCATTCATGATGTGTCTCTCTATTGTGACTCCTTCGATGTACAGTGAGGGCTGACTTCTGGTAAAAGGATTTCCTACACCCGTGGCATTCATAGGACTTCTCCCCTGTGTGTGCTCTCAGATGCACAGTGAGTTTGGTTTTCACAGAGAAAGATCTCCCACATTCGTAACACTCATATGGTTCTTCTCCCATGCGGGTTCTCTGATGAACAGTTAGGTGAGACTTACGGCAGAAAGTTTTCTTACACTTGATACATGCGTAGGGTTTCTCCCTGTATGAGTTCTCCAATGTACTGTAAGAACTGTTTTACTGATAAAGGTTTCCTCACACTCACTACATTGATAGGGTTTCTCCCCTGTGTGCATTTTCTGATGTTTACGGAGATTAGACTTTGCATGGAAAGTTTTGCCACATATGTCACATTCAAAAGTTTTCTCTCCTGAGTTCTTGAAAGCCGAGTAAGGTGTAATTTCTTGCTGAAATTGTCCCCTCTTTGATCACATTCACAGTGTTGCTCCTCCAAATCAGCTCTGTGAAGATTCGATTGGGTTGGTTTCACACAGGTGTTCCCCCATTTGTTACACCTACAGTGACCCTCCCCTATGTGAGTTCTCTCTCGGACAACGACAGCAGACTTGTCACAGGCTCTCCAACAGTCATCGTAGTTATAGGCAGTCTCTCCCACAGGAGCACTGCTATGTGTAAAGGTGGTTGTCTCCCTGTTCAAGTCATGCCCTTGCCCACCAAATTCAAAAAGTGGCTGCAAAATCTGACCCTTCTGATGAAAACTATGGTGTTCACACCTGAAGGGTTTGCCGCTCACATTACAGTCCTTGGGCTTCTCTCCACCACGCATCTCATCAGGCTCACCAGGGAGAAACATGTTCTGACACACATCAAACTCCTCTGGCTTCATTCCTGAACAGTCTCCATTATTTATAACCAGGTCTGAAATGTGGATTGCGCTCAAATTAAATGGTTTGCCCAAGGCGGTTCTCTTCGTAGTTGACCTTTTGTTGCTGGAGAACCCAACTTGCCCCACATGTCTGCTCTGATGGTCCTGGCGGGTCTCTGTCAGGTCACCTGCACTCTGGACATCTGAAATGAGACGAAGTAACCATGTCTGGTTACCAGACACGTCTGGTAACTACATCTAAGCATTTCTTATGGAAGGTTTGTGTAGGAGTAAAGCCGTTTCTTTCCATCACAGTATTGGGGCCAAATCCACGTTAAAACCTGTTAAACCCCTAGGGCCTGCTTGGGCCTGCTTAGCCAGAGTGACTCCATGTTGCCTAGATAGCCATTTGGTTGTTTAATAAATGCCTCAGCAGTTACTAGTATTGGTTCCAGGTAACCGCTACTAAAACACACAGGTAGGAGACATCCAATCAGCCAAAGCCACCTATGCAGATGTCTGCGATTGTGCCCTATAAAAACTAGCCTGTAAGACCAAGGGGCATCGCTCTCTTCGGAGACGGCCCTGGCCGGTCAGTCTGACTGGCCATTGCTTGGCACAGAATAAGGCTTTGCGTAACTTTGTCTCCGCCTCGTGCCTTTGATAACGGACCCAACAACAGCAGGATATGAATTTTGAAGAATCAATAATGGGTATGTTATGATAAGCATATTATTTTTCTCCCTAACAAAATCATGTAACAAATGACACTAATATATTATTGAATATCAAATCATGGTTTTATTTGTCGGTTTTTTTTTAAGATTTTATTTATTTATTTTACATACAGAAATCACAAGTAGGCAGAGAGGCAGGCAGAGAGAAAGGAGGAAGCAGGCTCCCCGCTGAGCAGAGAGCCCGATGTGGGGCTCGATCCCAGGACCCTGGGACCATGACCCGAGCGAAAGGCAGAGGCTTTAACTCACTGAGCCACTCAGGCGCCCTCAGATCTGCTTTTCCAAGTTTCTTTTTTCCTTACTGGATCCAGGAGGAAATCCCAACAGTCACCTACTCCCTAGCCGCAGTTTCGGCTGAGTTTTTCATCTGCCATCTGTGTTCCTTCTGTTTCCTGTTTTCTCTCACAATAACTGTGCAGTCCTTTTTGCTTGGCCTTTCCTCATCACTCAGCTTTGAAGGTGACAGGACTGTCCTGTATTGGCTACTTTAGGATGCAGTAGATGGCCATTTTTCACCTAAGCAGGGATATTGCTTAGGGACAAGGATCTGCACCCATGTTTCTTTATTTTTTCACTACTTCTTGGGGGATGTCTATGGGCATCCTCTCTCCTTCTCCATGCTAGCCAAAGACAGATTTCTGCTAACTCCTAATGAGACCCTATGCCTTGGCTTCTTACAACCAAGTTCCAATTCTCCTCCCTGGGCTACCCTCCCTGCTGGTCTAAACAATTTAGGTTCTGCAACACAGGCTGCACTCCTGAGCTCTGAAAAGTCTTTTTCTGGCTGCTTCTTGGAAAAGCAGTCTCACCTGTTTTGCTGTGCTTTGCTTCCTGCTGGTGCATCCCTACTTGACAATGTGCTGTTTCTAAAGGCTCTGTTTTGAACTTTGGAGTATCAGCTGTGTCCTACTTTCAATGGAAATGGAGTCCATGCATGGACTGGATTCTCTCTGTTCTAGGGTTACTTAGCAGGAGCAACTGCATCCTGAAACCCCTGGCTCCACTGGCCTTGAGAACGCATGAACTCCAGAGTCTCCCCCCGTGCCATGGATCACCCCTTTCCACACTGCAGCTTGTGCATGGTTCTCCGCCCCCTGTGACACTGATTCTGCGCTTGACAAGGCTTGGTCCTGCGCTCCCTTACTTCCTTAGCAACTACCTGGGCAACCTCCTCTCATCCTGTGCCTCAGATACCAGTCAGGCTAAAGACTGTTCTAGTTTGCAACTTCTAATAGTGACACCCAATCTCTACTGCAGACACTATACCCTGTATGGGTTATGTTGTCAACATTGGAAAATCTAAATCATCACCTCAGGTTAAAGCTATCCGAAAGTAAAGTCTTGATAATTCCCTCAAAAATACTTTCTCTGGGCTTCCCTACTAAAATAACACACCCCAGTTTTTCTCTCAGAGTGGTAAAACATTATTTCTGATTGTGACCCACTTCTTAGTCTTTTGTGTATTTGCTTCATTCTGACTCAACTGAAAGGAATCTCCTAGAAAGGACGGCATGTATTTGATTACCACTGTAATCCCCACAACTACAAAATGACCCATGCTTTACCTGTGTCAAAAGAATAAATGAGGGATAAATAAACACTCGAAAGGGAACAGTGTATGCAAGGAGGGCACCTTTGAACCCAGAGACAACGGCTATTGAAGAAAATACTGGAATGGATTTTGGATAAGTCTAAGAAAAGAGTGGGCAATTAAGAAAAGAAGGGGACATTTGTGGGTGAGAGCCATACTGTGAGAGTGAAGAAGGCAGGAGCGTGATCCATACAGACTCCCTCTCCTGAGGTCTGGGCCTGGGAAAAGCACCTGGGAAAACAGCCCGGCACGGCCCACACTGGCTGTGCTCTTCTCTTCATAGACCCCTGTCCAGTATGCACTCACTGACCTGGGAGGCACCGGGTTGGGGCTTCCCGCACAGCCCACGGCTCTGCTCCTTGCTCCAACTTGACAATCACCTCAGGTTTGGAAATGCAGTGTCCTGTTGATCAGAAATAAGTGGGACTTTTCACAAACTGCTTCAGTTTCAGGGCCT
The DNA here is from genome assembly GCF_964662115.1 of Mustela nivalis. Classification (NCBI taxonomy): domain Eukaryota; kingdom Metazoa; phylum Chordata; class Mammalia; order Carnivora; family Mustelidae; genus Mustela; species Mustela nivalis. Next base: position 187,164,648 of record NC_139021.1, on the reverse strand, counting down.
TTGAAGAATGACATGAGCAGAGCTCCAAGGACTGTACGATGAAGGGCCAACATGAACCTCCGACTAGAGGGTGAGCACGCACATTCTCCTGGGCCGCGGAGCCTAACCCTGAGCAGCCTTTCACTTCGTACACCGCTGCACCTTTACCATGAAGAGGAAAGTGCCTGCCCCTGCTGGGACACTCTCACTCACCCAGGGACACCAGGCTCCTGTAGGTCTCCAGCATCACGGCCCTGTACAGGGTCCTCTGAGCATCATCCAGGTCCTGCCACTCCTCCCAGGAGAAGTTCACAGTCACGTTCTCAAAGGACACCAATTCCTGGAATGACATGTGCCTCAATTCAAGGCATCAGCCTGGATCAGAACAGGAAGTCTAGGAGTTCATTCTTTTTTGTGTGTTTGGTCTTGAACAAAATACACCCATGGTTTGTAGTCTGTACTGCCGGGTAAGGTAAAGAGATCCCACAGCAGAAATTTCCTACCTCAGACTGGAAACAACAGCAAAGAAAGTCTCTGAACTTGGGAGATGGATCAACAGGTATTTTCTAATCTTTATGAGAGAGAGAAAAAAATGAAGACAAATAAAGAGGCCCATGAACAATTTAAAAACCAGTCTAACAACATGTAACGAGTTCCGTAAGGAAAGGAGGAAAAATAGAGCACTTACATATTTCAGAAATAATGGCTCCAACCTTCCCAAATTTCGTGAATGATCTGAATATACAGATTTATTAACTTCAGTGCCCATAAGTTAGATTTAGGAAGAAAACAAAAAACAAAAAGCCAACAAACTATTCTAGGCACATCACAGCCAACCTGCCAACATCCAAGAATAAAGAGAAATCTTGGGACGCCCAGGTGGCTCAGCTGGTTGGACGACTGCTTTGGCTCAGGTCATGATCCCGAAGTCTCGGGATCGAGTCCTGCACGGGGCTCCCAGCTCCACAGGGAGTCTGCTTCTCTCTCTGACCTTCTCCTCACTCAGCTCTATCTTTCTCTCAAATAAATAAATAAAATCTTAAAAAAAAAAAAAAAAAAGAAGAGAGAGAAAAATCTTGAAAGCAGCCAGAGAAGAGCAAGCACATTCAGGTTCAAGTACGGGGAAGGACGGGCAACTTATCGGAAACAACGTGGTGAACGTAAATCCTTCGATTCCTTGATTCTGCACCCACTGAGCAGTTATGCTACAAAACTGAAGTGAAATACAAACATTTTCAGAGGAACACAAACTAACATAATTCATCATCAGAAGTTGGCACTACAATGGCAAAGGACCTTCTCCGTGGTTGAAACAAAGTGACACCAGATGATCTGGATCCATAAGACAGAATCAAGATCACTGGAAATGCCAATGTGTAGGTAAACATAAGGAACTATATACATATATATATGCACTTTTCTTCCTTACGTCTACAAAAGACATGATCCTTTAGGGAAAACATTGCAACGATGTACAGAGCACTCATAACGTCTGTAGGCTCAGTATGTACACATGTGTCTACTATCCACAGTACACATGACAGGGCAGCAAATGGATTTATACTGTTCAAAAGTTCCTATTTTCTATGAAGTAGGGCACTACTACTCAGTATGTTTGGTAAAGACTTGTGTGGTAAACCCTGTGAGGAGTGAATAAAAAGGTAACGGAATGAAGTGCAGAGTTTTAATTTGCTACGGCTGCCGTAGCGAGGCACCAAAATGGTTTAGCCATTTGGGAGATAGTTTGGTACCGTCTGCACAGGTAAGCACAAACGCCCAACCCACGATCCCTGCCTCGCCCCTCTGGTACGCATCGGAGGAGCTGAAAACGCACGTCCACGTGGACACCAGCACAGGATGCGTACCGCCGCTTTATTCATAACCATCAAACCTGGACGTGACCCAACGTCTTCAGCGGATGCACGAATCAACTGCGCTCCCCTCTGACAACGGAATGCCACGTGGGGCTGAAGACAAAGGAGCTATCGGGGCAAGGGAAGAACGGGGGAGGAAGCGCAAACGCACCCCAGGAAGGGAGAGGAGCAGGCGTCAAGGACCACACACTGGGATTCCAACTGCACGCCTGCCTGTCAGAGGCAACACTACGGAGCCTGGAAAAGCATCACCACTGGCCAAGGGCTGGGAGGCAGGAAAACGAGCGGAAGGAGCACGGAGGACATGGAGGACAATGACGCTGTTCTGTATGACTGCAGTGGGCTGTGACTGACACGGAGGCTCCATCTCATGATCCAAGTGTCCGGATCTCGACGCCAGCCGAGGTTCAGGGGGAGAGAGCGGGAGAAGAGAAACTCCATTTTGGTCGTGTCGGTGGCTGGCTAACGAAGAAGGACACGGGAGAGAAGAAAGGAAGATGTGCTTTTCCCACAGGACTCACTCCGCGTGAGGTGCCTTCTGGAACAGCCGCACGAAAACATTCCCCAGGGGCTTGAACTAGTGGTCGAAAGGCTCAGGAAGAGGCCCGAGCTGGGGAGAGGCGCTGTCAGGACCGCCAACCGCAGAGGGCCGGACAAGTGCAGGAAAACCAGAGTGTGGAAAAGGGGCCCAGATCGGAACCCTTGGATGAGCTGCGTTCAGGAGAGGAAACAAGCAGAAGAAACCACCAGGGAGGCCGCCCCAGACGCTAAGAGACGAGAATGTCCAGGAGAAGACCCTGGACGGCAGTTTTCCTACGGCAGAAGAGTCGAGTAAGGCACAGCCCACAGCACCGTCACTGAATCAGACATAATCTGGGTTGCTCTGTAGGTTGTAGGATTATTTCTTCACTTAGAAGACATGGATTAACACGACACGGAGGACGGTAAGGTGCAAACGCGCCGTGAACTCTCTCTCAGAAAATACCACTCTCCACAGTCGGACACACAGCCTACACAGACCGGCTGACAGAAACACGTGGAGGGTAAGACCTGCAGACACCCCAGGGTCTGAGTCTAGCAGGGCTCGGGCCGTGGCTGCAGTGGGGCCGTGGACCCAGCAGAGCCCTCCAGAAGCTGCCTGGGACTCGACTCTAGCAAAGCTTCTCAGGCAAACAGCATTCCAGCACCAGGTGACCTTCCAGACTGGTGGCAAACCGCTGTCTGCCCCCTCAGCCGTGTGACCAACAAAGGCACCACTTCAGACTGCTGGGCCTACAATGTTCAGGTCCTGTGAGAACGGGACATGCCTCTTCTGAGGGTCCTTTCTGAACAGGCAGCAACGCTGTGTGTCATTCTGCGGCGGCGTCAGAAAGCCCAGAGACCAACCTGCACTCACCCTGGATGACTCGAAGGTCATATAACCCGTCCACATCCGCATGCCACTGTTGCCGTGTTTCCGCGTATCACCCCGAAGCTGCATTTTACCGACTTCTACTTTTCTATTTTACAGTATGAGCCCTTACTAAGGAGGCACGTACCGCATGGAGCACTGGTGTGCTGCATAAACAATGAATCGGGAACACTGAGAAATAAAATAAAATTAAATAAATAAAGCCTGAGCCCTTCCTCTCCGAGCTCAGGAAGCGCCACGCCAAACAAGCGGACAATTCACCAGAGAGGTGTTCATCTTCTGCTGCTCCGGGAAACCACAGAGGGCTCTGGAGGGACCCCTGGGACAGGAGGTGAACGGACTGGCTGCGGGACCAGACGCTGGGGCTCGGCTCCCACACCTGGACTGTCCTGTCTGAAGCTCTCCACAGTGGCCAGAGAAGACGAGAGGGAGCGAGCGTGCTGCTCCTGTGGGACGAGAGAATTTTCACCTTGAGAAAGGGCAGGAAAGACCCTATTACAGGCCCATTAATTTACACATACAGTTCATCAAAACACACATTCCCTACTGACTTATCAACAGTGAAGAGAAAGAATCAATTTAAGATCTTGAAGATGCTCATTAAAGCAACGACTGTTTATGTTCCTATTAGTAGAGACGCAGACGCAGGGCTTCACAGTCGTGCCTATGTGAGGACACCCGCGGTGTAAACAGCTCGTCTTCACAGAAGCAGACACCCTGCAACAACACTGCTGGCCCGTGACTTTACAGGAAGAGACACCCGTAAGGGACATGGGACACTGTGCTGCAGGGCACTCTTCCAGTGATGGTTCTCCGTGACCTGCTCCCCTCGGCTCACTTCCTCCAACACAGAGGTGGGCTTTGCCACGTGACCTGCTCTCGTCAAAAGGAACGCAGCACACACCCTGGACACAGGTGGAGGAGCGCCTTTCTGCGGACATCCGTGAAGAGGCCCGGGACTGGCCTGATACGAGGCTTTCACCAACCGACCTTTCACCAACCGACCTTTCACCAACCGACCTTCCTCTTTCACCAACCGACCCCAGCCTTGGCACCAGAAGATCACGGCCTCTGGTGGGAACCAGGCACCGATGGGACCGACCGAGTACACCCAGCCCCAAGTGCGGAGCCACAGGACCTCAAAACCTAAAATGACTGTTGTTTAAAGTCGCTGAATGCGGTTGGCCTGTAACCCAGCAAATGCTCACGTGATACACGTGAGCCCCCAACTCAGTGTGTACACGGGGAGAGAGTCTGGAATTACACACCGAGGACCATCGACAGAACCTGACAACGCACACCGAACCTCTGAGGGGTGGGAAGACTGCCCGCTCGCTGGACGCCAGTGAGGCCCTGGAAGACCCGCCGTGGGGAGCCCGCAGACACCCGTCTTAACACCGGGACTTGGCGCCACGAGTCTGCTGGCCACAGCCGGGCGCATGCGGGGTTGGATGTGCGGTCCGGGAAGATGCGTTAGACAAGAAAACTGCGTCCGATTTTCCCACTTCCCACAACGGAAAATGGACACCAGGCCGCTGGCATCGCGCGGTAGAGAGGTCGCTGGCATTCCGTGCGAACACCTGCCCCGGAAACGCCTTGAGCCCCGCAGGGCAGGGAAGACGTCAGGGAAAGTGGGACGGGCACGTCTGAGGCAGTTCCCCCAAGAAGCGCAGTCCTAAGTGGCCGCCTTGGTCAGAAATGAGGTCAGAAACAGACACGGGCCGTGGCTTCACTGCGGCAAAAGAGAGAACAGAACGCACAGCACCCCCAGGTCGGGTTCCCCGACGCGCGCAAGCCGGGGAGCCCGCAGCCCGCTCGCGTCCTGGAAGCCGCCTCGCAGACCCCCGCCGCACCCGCAGACCCTTCCCGGGCCACCGCGGGGAGCGCGCGAGGCCACGCCAGCCGCGCCAGCGGAGGGAGTTCGGGCAACAGAAGCCGGGAGAGGAGAACCGAGCCAGGCAGGGTTTGGGGCGAGCGGCCTCTCAGCCTCAGCAGGTCCCCCTCCCCCTCACACCGGGCCCCTCGGGCGCGTGACCCCTCGCGCCGTCGCCCGCCCCTGTCCGCCTGGCGCAGGTCTCCCGAGGGCGGGTCCACCCTTCCCGTCACTCGCGGCCTCTGGGGAGTGGCACCCCCAGCCCGGTTCCGTGCGCGCTTGGCCATGCGGAGCTGGGGTCCTCTCCCTGCCGGGACTCTCGCGCCTCCGCTCAGGTCACAGGCGCCCCTTCCAGAGAACACGCGACGGCCGTCGGGGGCCGCGCCATGGCTCGCGAGCCAGCGGCGCCTGCAGACCGGGTCCTGCACACGGGGCAGAGCCCAGCGCCCGGCAGACCGCACGGGGGGCGCGGGGGCCCGACCCCCGGCCTCGGGGGAGCCTCAAGAGAGCCCACGCACGACCGCTCCCGGGAGGAGCTTCGCGGACGCCGCCGCGGACCGGGGCCCCCGCACTCCGCACCGAGACGCTCGCGCCACGCCGGAGCGGGAACGGGCACGCGCACGCCTGCAGACCCGCCCCCGCCCTCGCCGCCGCGGGGCCCAGCCCCCCGCAGTGCGCGCCGGGGACCCCCGCAGCGCGCCTTCTCCGGCCAAGCGACCGCCGCCAGCACAGCCCGAGGGCGCCCGGCTGGCGCCCGACCCCGCGGGCCCCGAAGCCCGTCGCCCCGCGCACCGGGTCTCGCTCCACGGGTCGCGCCTGCACTTCAGGCCCCGCCCCCGCCGAGCTCCCGCCGGCCGCAGGGCTCCCCTTTCTCCCTCGCACCGACCTTCGGGGACACAGGACCCAACGCCCCGGGCCCCGCAGCCACAGCGGCCGACACCCGCAGGGAGCCGGATTTCCGGGCGGAAGAGGAGGGGCGGGTCCGCACGTGCGCAGAAGGAACCCGAAGACCCAGAGTCCCGCGCGGGATCCGTCGTTGTCGCGGGAGACTACATTTCCCACAGGCCTCTGCGCCCAGTCCTTTAGGAGCCCTGGTGGGTGATGTGTCTCGCTGCGCGGGAGGGGGTGCGGGCCGGGGAGTTGGCCTCTAACTTCGTGAGGATCCCGGGGAGATCCTGATTTCACCGAATGAGAGACATTGTCCCTAACTGGTCAAATCCTCGTATGGAGGAAACACGAACACTTTCTCTGTAGCATGGGATGGTGTTGGACAGCATCTTACCCACAGACCTTCTTCTAGAGTTGCTGTCAGTCCTCTCAGGCCCCACTGCTACCTGATCAACTAGGTTTATCTAATAAACTAGGTTTATCTGATATCCCAGTCTTTTGTTGTCATTTCAACAGTCTTCACGGCATCACCACCAGCAGTAGAGTCCTTCTCAAGAAACCACTTTCTTCGTTCACCCCTAAGAAGCAACTCCTGATCTGCTGAAGTTTTGTCATGAAATCACAACAATCCAGTCCCATCTTCAGGCCCCATTTCTGATTCAAGTTCTCTTGCTGTTTCTGCAACATCTGCAGTGACTTCCCGAGGGCACAGGACATCCTTCAGGACCTGGTGTCCATATAGCACGACACTTGGATGGGGGGCCCCAACACAGTGGTTACATGGGGCCATGCTGCTTAGCCAGCTGGAGACAGTGGCAAGGCACACCTGAACAACTGTCCCAACTCCTGGATGCACAGGGGCAGTTGGAAATGGAGACACTCCCTCCCAGCAGCCCCCATGTCTGGCCAGCACCTCTCCATCAGTGTCTCCCAGCCAAGATTCAGGGCTGCAGACGGGGGCCATGCTGACATGAGGGAAGCATGTCTGTGCAGGGACTCACACTCTGGCCTCTCAACCTCTTGTGCCTTTCCCTAATCCCTTCCTTTATTGGAAAGAACAAACCACTTACTAAGCGTTCGACAAATACTAGGTACTACACAGTGTCTCAGGACTGAGGAAAGACAGGGCATGGCAAGAAATTTATCTTCTTTGATACACATTCTAGTGGGCAACATATGACAGTCAAGTCCAGAGTATGCCTCCATGCAGACATGCCGTTGGGAAACACCAGTGAGGAGGGGCAGAAGGCTGGTGGTGCTCTCATCCTCAAGAGAAGGCCACTGGGGAGGGTTTCCTTCGAATGCAGCATTTTAACACCAAGAAAGATGGGAATGCCAGCCAGGTGGATATCTGTGGGAACAGTAGCCCCTGCAGAAGGGCCAGCAAAGCCTTGAGAATTGAGGGTGTTTGTGTTGGGAAGAAGTGAGGAGGTCAGTGGCCATGGTGGGCAGCGGAGGACAGGAGAGCATGGGAGATGGTACAGGGGGTTAGGTGGTGGGAGGATGGGTCTGGGGGAGTGGGAGGTCCAGGTCCCGTGAGGCCTTTTGTGTGTGTCAGAGAGGGGCACTGGCTGCTGAGGGAGTGGACTTCCCCCTCCAGGGTCTCCCTGTGTGGAGCACGGACAGAATGGAAGAAAGGGCCTCTGTAGGCAGGAAGCTGTGTTGAATTGATCCAGGTCCAGAGAGACCAGATTCCTGATGTCTTTTCTTGGTAGAGTAAGGGGTTTGCTGGTGGCCACGATGTGGTGGGAGAGGGGAGTCAGGATGACTCCTGGCCTCTGGTCTGAGTAGTGCCGAGAACAAGAGCATTCCTTCTAGACAGAGGAAAGCCAGGGGAGGTGCAGAGTCAGGAAGCAGGGGCACAGCTGCGTGCCTGTCAGTGCAAAGAGCCCGTGAGCTTCATGGTATGGAAGCTGAAGAGCTCTGGGCTGCTGGCGTGGAAGCCTCAGGACGTGTTCTCTGACAGCCTGGTTTTCTCAGAGAAATGGAGGTGAGAACCACATGGGGGCCAGAGGGGACACTGATGGAGGTTTGAAGAAATAAGAGCAGGCAGGAAAGGAGAAATAGTCCCCTAGGAGAGCGGGGAAAAGGAAGGAGGGGACATCCTGGGGCTGCAGGAGTATGAAGGGGCCCCGGGAGCTTGGGGACTGTGAGTAGGGCCACCCGTGTCCCTCTGAGCCTGACCTGGCAGAGGCATCGATTCCTGGAAGGGAGAAAGGGGAGGAGAGTTGATGCCAGGGAGAGAAGCACATGACTAGCAGTAGAATCCCAGCCAGGTTGGGGCAGGAAGGTGCCCAGATGGGCATGGGGAAAAGTGGAGACACTCCAGTGGGCAACACTGAGTGCCCACGGCCTTCTCTCCACCAGCGGGGATGAGGGACTTCATGAAGGCCCTGCAGAAGCTTCTAGACCGCAAGGAAGTCTAGGACATGTTCATCCACCTCTCCCTCACTCAGGTCACAATCCACTGCTGTCTGAGGATTCTGATGCCCCTATACCCCTCATAGCCCTTCCTGAGGGGATGCCTTTGATCCCTGGGTCCACAAGGCACTAGACTAACCAAAGGGCAGGGATGTGGCAATAACATGCTGACAGGTCTCCCTGGAGTTGACCTCCAGATCTACAGTTGGAAAGCCAGATGGGTGGTGGGCACTTTGTACCATGACAATGGGGTGCAGCTTTGGAAACGACCACACTGTGCCGTGGATACAATCCTCACTAAACAGGTGCCCCATGTATTATGGGGCTCTTGTTCAGTGTCAGTGTGAATCAAAGCTGGAAGCTTCCTCTCATGTCAGAGACCATGAAAGGGACCTCAGAGAGCCGTCAGTTAGGAATGGAATCATGTTTGAGGGGTCACAACTCCTGGTCTCTTTAAGAGGATCAAATAAACAAAAAATGGGATATTCTAGTACAACTGAAAGAAACAAACTCCCCCCACCAACATTGGCTGGGAAACCTGAGTAAAGCACTTATATAAGCCCAGGGAGCAGCTGGTCATACCTGAGGGGGTCTTACCCTGGAGAGAGAGGTGGGCAGGTCCCGAAGTTCCACCTGCAGGATATTCCCAATGATGGGAAGAGGAAGAAGGCCAGGTGGGCCTCCTCTTCTCCACACAAAGGTGAACAGCAGGAAAGCCCCACAAGCCACCAGGAGGGTGGGCAGACTGAGCAGAGCCATGTCACCACCCTGTGTGGGCCATGGAACTGTCCCTTAGAATGTCAGCCACGGTTGAAGACAGTTTGTTGTAATTGCAAATCAAGTCTACAGGAGACCCACATGCTCCCTTGAGCCACGTTTAGAAATGTGATGGGTTTGGCATCTTCAAAGTCACTTAATTAAAACTCTACAGTATCCCCAGGGACAGGACTCCTCCTCGTCCCTTTGTTTGTCCCCCATCTCATCATGAGTTTGACTCTTCTCCTGGAATAGAAAGGAAACCCCAAAGGGAAAACTTGGGTGTCTCTTGGCAGCCGCCAGACTGAGTCCTACTCCAGCAGACATAGAGCAGGCAGATGGAAGATGGTCTTCAACTGGAGGCCCTGAGCCCCTCTTCTTCCCAACCACGTCCTGCCTGATCTTCTCCATCTTTGGCTTTGGCAGTGCCTTCACCTGTGGCACCTTCTTCTCCCTTCCCGCTGGGTCCCTACATCATGCCTGCCCCATTAGGTCCATTTAGAACAAAGCAGTCAGAATCTCCTTTAAAGACATAGATCAGGGGCGCCTGGGTGGCTCAGTGGGTTGAGCCGCTGCCTTCGGCTCAGGTCATGATCTCAGGGTCCTGGGATCGAGGCCCGCATCGGGCTCTCTGCTCAGAGGGAGCCTGCTTCTCTCTCTCTGCCTGCCTCTCTGTCTACTTGTGATTTCTCTCTGTCAAATGGATTAAAAAAATCTTTTAAAAAAAAAAAAGACATAGATCAGGCCAGGTTATTCACCTGCTGAAAAACCCTCAGTGGGTTCCCAGGAATTTACCCGAGGGTAAAACCCAAAGACCTTCAAGACCCCCCCACACACACGAGCCTGCACCTTGCCTTCCTGCCCTGTGGGGCCTCCCACCACTCAGCTCCAAGAATAGTCCATGCCATGTGGTCTCCAGGGCATTGCCCCAGCCCCTTCCTCTGCTTCTGATGATGCCCTTTCTGCCTCTTCTGCAGACTCACCTGCACCTCCAGCCCCCAGCCTCTCCTGCACACTCGCCACAACGACCTTGTCTTCTCTCATGTCTTAAGTGGTGATTATACATTAACTCTGATGGTCCGCTGGGTTTGGATAGAAACCGTGGAGTTCAGGACAGTGGGCTGGTGCCCACTTCACTGTGGACCCGGGGATGGGGTCCAGCTGTTCATGTCTCTACCATACAGGTGCTCTCCACAACCCCTGGCACCTGCACCTCAGGCACCTCCCCGCTTTCCGTAGCTCTTCCTGCTTTCCGCCCCACAGCAGGCTGCTTCTTCATTCAAATGGCTGGTATTTGGTTATCAACAAGATTAACAATTAGTATTTTTAGGTTTATGGGTCATTGGTAATATCTGAACTGTTATTTGACCACTTTTCTAAGGAGATATTTACCTTACTGATTTTTCAATGATACAGCCAATTTTCAAAAAAGGCGATAACACCATCTACCCAAACAATACGCACATTAACTTACTGGACATGTTCCCCAATTATGTATCAGTTAGTCAAATTTCACGTCAGGATATTAAGACAATGTTTTACATGAGAAATGTAATGACCATTTATTCCTTTCCTGCATTATAAATTAAAGTCCATTTCTTTGAGATAGATCCTCATTTTAACTGGGGGAACAATGTGAAGGTAAAAAAAGTTACTACCTCTCCCATCTCTCCTCCGGACTCACCCCTGCAAAGTCCCTGGGGTCATCAGCCAGAGACACATTGCTCCTTTTGGCCACATGTATGACCACATGGAGGTGGGGTAGGGGAGCCAGTGCTGCTGGATCCTAAAAAACAGGGCCTTGCTGGACGCCTGGGGGGCTCAGTCAGTGACGCTTCTGCCTTCAGCTCAGGTCATGATGCCAGCGTCCTGGGATCAAGCCCCGCTTAGGGCCCCCTGCTCAGCGAGGAGTCTGCTTCTCCCTCTCCCTCTGCCACTCCCCCCATTAGTAATCATGCTCTCTCTCAAATAAATAGAATCTTTATTTTTATTCTTTTTTTATTTTTCATTATGTTCAGTTAGCCAACACATAGTACATCATAAGTTTTCGTTGTAGTGTTCAACGATTCATTAGTTGTGGATAACAAAATAAAATAAAATCTTTAAAACAAAAAACAGGGACTTGCTATTCCACTCCCCTACTTTTTATAAGACTTTTTTTAAACTTCTTTTCAACGTAACAGAATTCATTGTTTTTGCACCACACCCAGTGCTCCATGCAATACGTGCCCTCCCTAATACCCACCACCTGGTTCCCCCAACCTCCCACCCCCACCCCCGCCGCCCCTTCAAAACCCTCAGGTTGTTTTTCAGAGTCCACAGTCTCTCATAGTTCACCTCCCCTTCCAATTTCCCTCAATTCCCTTCTCCTTTTTTTATTTATTTGAGAGAGACAGTACACACACAGAGGGAGAGGGAAAGTAAGAAGCAGAAGTAGACTCCCCTCTGAGCAAGGACCCCACTGTAGGGCTAGAGCGCAGGACCCTGAGATCCTGACCTGAGCCAAAGACAGGCACTTAACTGGCTGACCCACCCAGGAACCCCTTGCCTATTGTGCTTTGTTCCTTCACCAAATATTTCTTGGGCGTCTTCTTTGAATCAATAGATGCAGATTCTCGTTATTCCTTTAAATGCTGCATAATAGGGCGCCTGGGTGGCTCAGTGGGTTAAGCCTCTGCCTTCGGCTCGGGTCATGATCTCAGGGTCCTGGGATCGAGTCCCACATTGGGCTTTCTGCTCAGCAGGGAGCCTGCTTCCCCTCTCTCTCTGCCTGCCTCTCTGCCTACTTGCGATTTCTCTCTGTCAAATAAATAAATAAAATCTTTAAAAATAAAATAAAATAAATGCTGCATAATATCCTATGGTGTGATACATGAGAAAATAAAGAAAATTTTCAACTTTTAATGTTTTAAAGCCCTGCTCCTGGGTTCCCAGAGAAGCCATCCCTCAACATTTACCAAGGTCAAAATGACCAAAGCCTCAAAACATGGCTCTGTTTCTGCCCTAGCGCACTTTGTACATCGACTTTGTTTAAAATATAACCAAATAGGGGCGTTCCAAACACAAAGATAAGCAAAAGGAAGAAAGCTCTCCTGTGCCCATATAATCAAGGTCACACAGTCCCGCACACACCAGAAGCTGAAAATGAGGTCTGCAACCTTGTCTGATGACCTTTGTCTGATGACTTGTAACTTTCTATGTAAATGTCCACAGCCCTGTGCCAAATGCTGTTTCCTGGGGCGTCCCCTTCTCTGTGAAGTTCATGTTCCCCGGGCAGCTCCCCAGGCTGTCCTCACTTGGGCTCGAACAAAACTCTTCTTTTTAGAGATTCTAAAAGATTTGTTCATTTTTACATTGACATACACCACGCTCAATAAATCATTCCCCCAAGAAGGTACATTTCTGTTGTTTCCAGTATTCTTCTTTGCTTTTTGCCCACAGTAAAAGAAGCTGTCTTAAGGATTTTCTCACATAATTTTAATTTTCTGTTGTTGCTATTTCTTTTTTTATTTAATTTTATTTTTTCAGTGTTCCAGAATTCATTGTTTATGTACCACACCCAGTACTCTATGCAATCCGTGCCCTCCTTAATACCCATCACCTGGATCCCCCAACCTCCCACCCCCTGCCCCTTCAAGACCCTCGGGTTGTTTCTCAGAGTCCACAGTCTCCCATGGTTCGTCTCCCCCTCCATTTTCCCCCAACTCCCTTCTCCTCTCCGTCTCCCATGTCCTCCATGCTATTTGTTATGCTCCACAAATAAGCAAAACCATATGATAATTGACTCTCTCTGCTTGACTTATTTCACTCAGCATAATCTCTTCCAGTCCTGTCCATGTTGCTACAAAAGTTGGGAGATAGAGAGGAGAAGGGAGTTGGGGGAAATTGGAAGGGGAGGTGAACCATGAGAGACTATGGACTCTGAAAAACAATCTGAGGGTTTTAAAGGGGCGGGGGTGGGAGGTCGGGGTACCAGGTGGTGGGTATTATAGAGGGCACAGATTGCATGGAGCACTGGGTGTGGTGCAAAAATAATGAATACTGTTATGCTTAAAATAAATAAAAAATAAATTTAAAAAAATAATGTGGTATTTAACTTACTGTCAATAAAGAGATTTCTAATTATGAAAAAAAAAAGTTGGGTATTCATCCTTTCTGATGGAGGCTTAATACTTCATAGTGTATATGGACCACATCTTCCTTATCCATTCATCCATTGAAGGGCATCTTGGTTCTTTCCACAGTTTGGCGACCGTGGCCATTGCTGCTATAAACATTAGGGTATAGATGGCCCTTCTTTTCACGACATCTGTATCTTTGGGGTAAATACCCCGTAGTGCAATGGCAGGGTCATAGGGAAGCTCTATTTTTAATTTCTTGAGGAATCTCTACACTGTTCTCCAAAGTGGCTGCACCAACTTGCATTCCCACCAACAGTGTAAGAGGGTTCCCCTTTCTCCACATCCTCTCCAACACACGTTTTTTCCTGTCTTGCTGATTTTGGCCATTCTAACTGGTGTAAGGTAGTATCTCAATGTGGTTTTAATTTGAATCTCCCTGATGGCTAGTGATGATGAACATTTTTTCATGTGTCTGATAGCCATTTGTATGTTTTCATTGGAGAAGTGTCTGTTCATATCTTCTACCCATTTTTGATATGATTATCTGTCTATGGTCAAATAATCTTCGACAAAACAGGAAAAAATATACAGTAGAAAAAAGACAGTCTCTTCAAAAAATGGTGCTGGGAAAACTGAACAGCTATATGTAGAAGAATGAAACTCAACCATTCTTACACCGTACACAAAGATAAACTCGAAATGGATAAAAGACCTCAATGTGAGACAGGAATCCATCAGAATCCTAGAGGAGAACATAGGCAGTAACCTCTTTGACATCAGCCACAGCAACTTCTTTCAAGATATGTCTCCAAAGGCAAAGGAAACAAAAGTGAAAATGAACTTTTGGGACTTCATCAAGTTCAAAAGCTTCTGCACAGCAAAGGAAACAACCAACAAAACAAAGAGGCAACCCACGGAATGGGAGAAGATATTTGCAAATGACAGTACAGACAAAAGGTTGATATCCAGGATCTATAAAGAACTCCTCAAACTCAACACACACAAAACAGATAATCATATCAAAAAATGGGCAGAAGATATGAACAGACACTTCTCCAGTGAAGACATACAAATGATTGACTTATTTCACCTACAAATCCCCTCCAGTTCCATCCATGTCGATGCAAATTGTGGGTATTCATCCTTTCTGATGGCTGCGTAATATTCCATTGTATATATGAACCACATCTTCTTTATCTGTTCATCTGTTAAAGAACATCTCGGCTCCTTCCACAGTTTGGCAATTGTGGACATTGCTGCTATGAATGTTGGGGTGCACATGCTCCTTCTTTTCACTACATCTGTATCTTTGGGATAAATACTCTGTAGTGCAATTGCTGGGTCATAGCATAGCTCTATTTTTAATGTCTTGAGGAAACTCCATACTGTTTTCTAGAGTGGCTGCACCAGCTTACATTCCCAACACTGTAGGAGGGTTCCCTTTTCTCCACACCCTTGCCAACATTTGTTGTTTCCTGTCTTGTTAATTTTTGCCATTCTAACTAGTGTAAAGTTGTATCTCTCTGTGTTTTGATTTGTATTTCCCTAATGGCTAATGATGTTGAACATTTTTCAAGTGTCTGTTGGCCATTTGTATGTCTTCTTTGGAGAAGTGTCTGCTCACGTCTTCTGCCCATTTTTTTTTATGTGATTATCTGTTTGAGGGATATTGAGTGTGAGGAGTTTTTTATGGATCTTGAATATCAGCTCTTTGTACTGTCATTTGTGAATATGACATGATAGTTTATATGGAAAACCCAAAAGATGCCACCCCCAAACTACTAGAACTCATACAGCAATTCAGTAATGTGGCAGGATACAAAATCAATATACAGAAATCAGTTGCTCTCTTTCATACTAACAATGGAAATACAGAAAGGGAAATTAGAGAACTGATTCCATTTACTATTGCACCAAAAGTCATAAGACACCTGAGAATAAGCCTGACCAAGGAGGTAAAGGCTCTGTACTCCATTTCTCCCTTTTGACATGGGAGTGTCTATCAGACGCCTGCCCCACCACATAACTCCTTTAGCATCATGGGTAACGGCTGGAGAGGGGTTTTGCTTGAGAAGAAACAGTGCCTCCAGCCTCACCCCATTTGATTTAGTGGGTATTTAGAGGAGAAAGGATTTTGGACTTAAACGCTGACTGCAAGCAGTAAGACTTTGAAGCTGCTGGGATGGAGGGAGGGTATTCTACACTGGGAAGATGTGAATTCGGGGAAGCTAGGAATGGAATGCTATAGACTAAATGTCTGTGTCCCCCCAGAATTCCTATGTGGAAGCCCTAATCCCAATGTGATGGTCTTAGGAGGAGGAGCCTTTGGGAGGTGTTCTGACCATGAAGGAAATCAGTGCCCTTAGGAAAAGAGGCCAGAGAGCTACCTAGTTCCCTTTCTGCACATGAGAACACAGCAGGAAGTCATACATCTGCAACCCAAAAGCCATCTGCCCTCTCCAGAACCCCACTCTGCTGGCATCTGGAGCTGGCACTTCCAGCCTCCAGACCTTTCAGTCAGTGATAAGCCCGAGTCTTGTGGCACCTCGTTACAGCAAACAGACCAAGTCATTCCTCTGTTCCCTTGTCCACCCCACCCTTTCTCTTTCTGTTCTGCCAAAGGTGGTTCAGATCAGTGGAGGGTTTCTTAAGTTCAGACTAATTTTCCAGCTAGTTTTACCTGGCAGTCCATGCTTGCCCTTGAGGGGACAACAGGGCTCGTAAGAGCTGGAGCTCAGGAGACCACAGCATGGAGGCATTCTGGAATGTGCTGATCAGGAACCAACCCAAGTCTATTGAGAGCTGGCTGCTGCCCGAATCCATTGAGCGCTCACACCCCAACACCCCCCACTCTCCCTCCCAACGTTTTCCATCACTTTTGAGTACTTTAGGATTTTCCTAGACATTCTCTCACTTTAAATTCCCAGAGAAAATGAAAAGACACGTTCTTATCTTTTTCTGTTGGAAGCAGTATTACTCTGTGTAGGTGTGTCAGGAAAATGACAGACAGCTTTCAGAATGGGGCAGCCATCCCTCAGTTTGTGATTTGCCCCTCTGTCAGTGTTGGTTTTGCTAGTGCCTCGTGGTGGGTAGGATGGCACACACGTCCCAATCCCGGAGCCCGGGGCTATGCTATCTTACCTGGAAAAGGGGTTCTGAATGTGGGATGAAGGTAGGAGCTCTAAGACAGGGAGACTATCCTGTGTTATCTGGGGGGGCCCATGATCCTCACAGGACCCATATAAGAGGGATGCGGGAGGTCAGCCAGAGAGAGACTGAAAGCTGCTACACAACTGGCTTCGAAAATTACTCATTTTATTAAGGAACATTTATGCAGGACTTCTGGTTGCCCCACAGGTTCCAAAGACTCTGCAAGCCTCCACGGCCCAGCCCTCACAGGCTATGGGGTAGAGGGGCCTCCATCAGTCTCGTCCCACAGGTGGGCAGTCAGAGCATGAAGGCCGAGCACCCAGGGGGCTTTGGTGAGAGCCGACAGGGTGCGGACAGAGTTCTTGTTCCAAACTCCTCTTCTGCTTCACGACATGATTTAGTTCACTGAGCAGACTGATCGCTAGTTATCTCCTCACTTCTGCCTTATTCTACCCGGGGTTCCCACGAGCCTAGAGTTTCTGTTCCAGGTACAAAGTCACGTTTTAATGATAAGAGATAGAAACAGATGTCTATGTTGACTTTTCAGACATATTTTAATCTTAAAATATAGCACGTGATGCTGAGAAGTGAACCCAAAGGAACAACGTCATATCCCAGGGACAGATGGTAGCAGATACATTTTTGACATGGTTAACAAGCCTTCAAAGGTCTATTATTTTCTGCTTTTCCAAACTACAAAACAGCATTGGTATTCTTTTTTGTGAACCCTGGTGGCTGGGCTACTTTGCTTTCCTGGAAAAGGCGTGTTTACCTTTCCAGAGTACCGCTCACCCTTGTTTCCAAGGACCCCAGCACAGACTCAACTAGGTCGCAGTTTGTTTCAATTTGTTTAATTAGCTTTATACATTCTTTTTTGGACTTTGCTGCCAAATTTCATCTGATGCACATAACTGTGGAAAGCAGCATCTCTAGCCCGATTTATTCCCTGTGAAGCCGACTGCTTTCACTGAGACTCTGCAGAAAGGGCCTTCCTGGAGGGGCCAAGCCGAGAGGGTGTGGGGGCCTGGGTTAACTCCAGGTTTGCCCCAAAGAGCCTGGGGCAGGGGTGGGGGTGGTGTTCAGCCTGAGCGGGGAGTGAGACAGAGTTTGTAATGGGGTGGGATCTTGGCAAACCCGATGGCGATGGGACTGAGGTCAATATCCTTGGGGTCAACAAGAGACTTCAGGTTAAAGTGTTGCAGAATAGCGGTCAAGAACAGGAACAATTCCATGCGAGCCAGGCCTTCTCCGACACACACCCGCTTTCCTGGAAGTGACAACAGTGCTCCTGAGATTCTGAGGCAGCACAGGTGAGGCGGGGCGGGGGACTGGGTGGAGGGGGTTGTGGGTAAACTGTCACCCTCAAGCAGAACGGACCCCTCTCTGCCCCTTAGAAGGAAGCACATGACACCGTTCAGTATAAAAATATCTGTGATAGACATATTTAGGGATAGGGCTTCATATGGTCTCCTTCACCAGGACTCAGCAGCATAAACCTATATGGGGTTGGAACAGTGATCCCTGCCCAGTGCTCCCCTAACATCCTGCAGGAAAGAAGTGGGGCCACAGTTGGAAGGCGGCCTCTAACACGGAGTATCAGGGATTTGCTTACATGGACTCCCTCCCGCCAAGCACTGAAAGTGCCCTGGGAGAGACCAAGGGTCTGAGAGAGGACGCGAGGACACAGCCTAGGGAAGGCCAGAGTGTCCCATGGTGAGTCTCAGTAACCAACCCTGAGGTTTCAGTTACTGACCCTTGTTTAAAAGTATGGAGAATTAGGTAATAAAGTTTTGAGGGATTTTCACTAAGCACCATTGGGTAGGGTTTTAGCGCTGAAGAACGGTATCTGCTATGCAGAAGGGAAAATCCCTCTCGCTCCCAGGACCTCTGACGAGAAGATGCCATTTGGCCTCTGTGGACGGGAAGAAGACATCTGGGTCCCCGCACCAGTGCGTGACCACGGCAGAGAGCGGCAATGAGGGACAGTTCCCAGGGAAGACCCTCCCTACATCTTCCCTCTTCTCACCTGCGGAAAATGCTTTAAAATAGTCACTATATTTGAATTTCCCATTTTCGTTCAGAAAGTGCTCTGGCTTAAACGTCTCTGGGTCAGGGAATTCTTGCTTGTCAAACAAGAGGGAGTCCAGGGTCGGAATTACAACCGTGCCCTAGAAGGAACAAAGGCTGGCGTCAGTGAAGTTGCCAGAACATGGGCTTTCCACGGGGGCTCCCGGCAGGAGACGTCGTCTGCTTCAGGACTAGATGGGAGGCAGTCAGGGGCCGATTCTAAACAGAAGCGAGAGCTCTAATCTCATCACGGGAGGAGCTCACCAGCTAGATGGTACTATCCGTGGTTCCTGGGGTGGAAGTACCACAAAGCCAGGCACTGGCCCAGGGTTCCCTTCCATTTCCTCCACGGCTTGGTCACCAGGTCCATGTGAGGACAGCTGGGGAAGCAGCACTCCAGGGGGAAGAACACTGGCCTGCCCCCCCCCCATTCAGCCACATCTGTCAAGGGACCCTGCCTTCCCGTGGGCCAGCAGAAGGGCTGGCGGGTGGTGCTCAGACATGCATGCCAGGCCCCATCTGACCTTGGGGATGATGTAACCTCTGAACACCGTGTCCCGGTTTGCTTCATGGGGCAGGTTGGAGGGCAGGAGGTCGATGAACCGCTGAATCTCATGTACCACGGCGTCCATGTAGGGCATCTCCAGCCTGTCCTTGATGGCAGGGATGCGGCTTGGCCCGATCACCCTGTCGATTTCTTCGTGGAGTTTCTCTGCCGAGACGTGAAGAGGACAGAGGCAAAGGACCCGCTCCGGGCCAGCTCACACCCACTCACCGCCCAGCAGAGGCTTACAGGGCACCCTCAGCAGTGCTTGGGGGTGTCCTGGATGCTGGGGACCCTTGGATAATTCCTCCACGAAGGCCAATGAGAGTCACGCTCTGTGAGGCTAGGGCCAGCTGCTAGCTGATGGCAGCTAACCCAGTGCCTGACCTGACGCCCGGAGTAGAGGGTAACAAAAGGTCTTAGAAATTTCAGTCGGAGGGAAATCTCTGTATTAATTATTACCCCAGGCTGGTTTACTGCATGCTTCAGGAGCTGTGGAGGTGAGAGGCAGAATGGAAACGGGTGCATGTGGCCTTCTGCATGAAGAATGGAGGAGCAGAGTCTGGGCCTCCCTTACTGACAAGTTGCTGGGGCCTTTGCAGTATGCTGAGTGAATGACAAAGTCGTGTGCTGTATGGTTCCCAGGTAAAAGTGTGAAACTCATGCTGACACTGAACCAGCACTAAGGGTACGAAGCTGAGTGCAGAGGTGACACACAGTCCTGGGACAAGCCTGGGGTGGGCAGGGCTTCGGCAACAGGTTTCCAAGAGCCCCAAAGCAGCTCCTGTGAAGGCTAACACATGTCAGATCCAGCAATGGTGTGAGGGTGTCAGTCCTATTTACTTTCTGTCTTTTTCTCTATATGGGAGATTGCTCACAACTAATCACAGTTTCTCAGGCTATAGTCCCCCCGGTCCAGACTGGTCAGAAGTTCTCAGATCTGTGGAAGGCTTTGCTCCAGAGACTTGGGCTCCTTCACCCCTAACCCTTCTGTGAGACAGAAAAAGCAATGCCTTTGGGGCCAGGTCTGATCCTGCACAGGTCACAGTCCGCATCCCTGAGGGAAATTACCTCGTATCCAAAATACCTGCCCTTAAGAACACAGTGTATTTCAGGGCTCCTACCCACGCCTGGCACACAGCAGGAGCCAAGTTATTATGGGCAGCAGCAGCAAGCTTGCCTCAGGGTGATTAGTGTTCCCGGAGCAGAGCCCAGGGGCAGCCGGGACGCTGGGGCAGGTCTTAGGCATGAGGACACCCTCACCCCACCCTGCCCTCTCTCTCTGTGCTATGTGTAGCCAGCCAGGTCTTGTTCCAGGGCAAGGTAGACATTATTTTCACTGTCAAAAGTAGGTTATTCTGTGGAGCAGAATGCAGAAGGCCTGGCTTTTCCACACGCTGCTGCAGGCTCTTCCGTTCTGAAGTCAGGTATGTGTCAGTGGGGCGCGGGGCACGGCATCCCAGAGCACCAGGCACCCATCATACAGCAGCACTTCCACCGAACCCAGGTGGTGAACCCCATGTCACTGCCATGAGGCTTAGCAAGCACGGCCAGCCTTTCATTTCACAGGCAGAAAGCTGCACCCCAAACACTCTGGCCTGACAAAGTGTGGCCCCAGAACCCTGTCTCCTGTGCAGCATACCTTCGACCTCTGGATATTTCATGAGAACCAGGAGCCCATATCTCAGAGTGGTGCTGGTGGTCTCTGTGCCCGCAAAGAACAGGTCAGCCACAGTCACAGCAATATTGTCCAGGGTGAACCAGGGCTCCGAACTGTATCTTTCCTGCAGACATTAGAGACACACAGGGACTCCATAAGAAGAGCCCTTTGGGGCAGGAGAAGAATCAATGGAACAAGATGGGGTTGGGAGGGAGACAAACCATAAGGGACTCTTAATCTCACAAAACAAACTGAGGGTTGCTGGGGGGAGGGGGTTTGGGAGAAGGGGGCGGGATTATGGACATTGGGGAGGGTATGTGCTTTGGTGAGTGCTGTGAAGTGTGTAAACCTGGTGATTCACAGACCTGTACCCCTGGGGATAAAAATATATGTTTATAAAAAATTAAAAAAAATTTAAAAATAAAAAAGAAGAGCTCTTTGGTGGATGAGAAAGAGACCTCTGTCTCCCTCCACCTCAAACACACCCAACAGCCTTGCTGTCAGCTCCACAGAGAGAAGAGGGCAGATGTGCATGAAGTTATCCTGTGGAGACATGATCATCTCCATGGCACAATTAGGGAAACCAAGGCTCCCAGAAGACCGGCCACAGGCAGGACTGTGCTCCTCCCTTGGGCTGTGCAGCTTTGGTGTTCCGCCTACAGAGCGGAGTCGTGGGGGGTGGGGGAGCAAGGAGTGTAGTAAGAATCTCCCTAGTCCTGAGCCATGACCTCCAGCTGCCCGGGACTGAGCTGTGGGGTCCATGCTAACAACCCAAGGGCCACACGCTTCCCTGGGCCTTCTCCACACCTATAGTCAGCACCACTGGGTCGAGGAGGCAGGGACGTCACCAGGACGCCAGACACCCAGGAGGGGCAGTGAGGAGCCCCACTCATGGAAGAGCTTCTCAGACAGCCCCCCGCAGTTGTCCAGGAATTCACATACTGTTCTAGAAGCAAAGAGATGTCAAAGGAGAGAGGAGAAGCTTCACCATCTGGGTGGGGGTCCCAGAGGGCTGTCAAAGAGATGATGCTGGAAGCCCGTGAAGTCATGTACAATTTGGGGTTTACATGCTGATGAGGAGGGTGGAAGGCTTCTCCCCAAAGGAGACACAGTCATCAAAGTCTGAAATGGTGAGGAAGTACAGCCTGGAAGGAACCACCATGAGGGGCCCACACACCCGCCTGGCAGCCACTGAGGGCGTCCCCAGCAAAGCCACCTTGCTGCCCAACGTGTGGACAGTGAGGCCAGCTGGGCAGGCAAGGTCTGCGTCCCCACACTTCTAGCACAGGTGGGATGGTCACATGAAGCCAGGGTGCGGTCAGACCAGGAACATCAGAACATGCCCCCGGGGGCCGCAGGAGTGTCACAGCGTCAACCACCATGTGCACTGCACGCCCCTGCCCACAAGCTGGGTGGGGTCGGGGGCCGGCGTCCGCACCGCACCTTCTGTAGCTCCAGGAGCAGGCAGTCCGTGAAGTCCCGGGGGCAGCCGGCGTCCAGCGACCGCTGGTGCTCCTTCACTCTTGCCGAAGTGTAGTCTTTTATTTCAGACACGTTTCTTAACATTTTCCAATGGCTTCCAGGCAGGTAGTGCAGATAGCTTGGGAAAATGTTATAAAGCTAGAAAAAGAGGGGGAGGGATTTCTATTTTCTTGTCCAGATGCAACATGGTTTTATGTACTGGGCTATATATGTCCTCCGACTTGAACTCATGGATGTCATATTGTGATATTTAGAACATTTGGGCTCACAGTATCTTTTCCGCACCACGCTGTGGGTGTGTGGGGTCGCGTGTTAGCAGGGTCCTGTTTTAAAGGGTAAAACGGTCTCCCGTGGTCAGCAAGGCAAACACTGGGCCCATGGATGTCTTCAGAAGCAACATCCAGGCTCTCAGATGGTGAGTTGCACCAGCCCTGGGGGTTCCCTGGCTTTTGTGGTCCTGTCTTCCTGTCCCCAGGTCCCGTCCTCATCCTTTTCCTAACCTCAGAGGAGCAGACAAGGGCAAGTGCAGACTAAGGGGCCTCACTTGGAGCCAGCCCGTGCTGAGCAGCCTGAAGTTCTCGTTGAAGAGCCTCTGGATCCTCAGAGCCGTCTCGTCCGTGTAGTCGAAGTGCTTACGGAAGAGGATGTCAGCGATGACGTTGCAGGGGGCAAAGCCCAGCAGAAAGGTGGGGTCGAAGGGCTGGCCTGCAACACAGGGGAGTGGTCAGGCCGGCTCCCACCCACTCACACTTTCCAGAGTCTGTGATCTGTCGTCCTAAGCATCCCTGTAATTCTACAAGGCTTGTGGGAGGCTATTGCGGTGGGGGGTGGGGGTCCCTTTACGTTCCAGTTATTCCAGATAAACACACCGGACATGGAGAGGACCAGAGCTGCAGACAGTGTCTGTGGATTAAGGCAACCCTCTCAGCTCCAACTGCTTCAGTTCAGTCCGGGGTCTCGCAGGCCCAGCAAGGCTGCCCACCAGACCATGTGTGCAAAGACCCGGTGGCCACACGCACCCCGGGTGCCCCTGAGCGCCTCCAGCAGGAAGGGGATCTCCCTCTGGATCCGCTCCTCGTTGCCACGCTTCCCCATGCCGAAGTCCCGGAGCATCGTCAGGGAGAGTCTCCGGGTGTCCTTCCAGCCTGGTCCGTTGTTGAAAGTAATCCCTGGGGAAGAGGGGACAGCAGAGCACTTACTGCATGCCCTGGGGCAGAGGGACAAGGTGAGCGGCTCCAGGCGGGAGGGACCCAAGTGGTGAACTGACCGGCCTGGGCACCCAAGCATCTGGGTGTCCAGACGCCTGGCTGGTGCCCCGAGGCTGGCTTTCCACCTGACACCTCACCTCCCCCGGTGTTCTTCCCACCATCAGTTTACTGCCTTTGTCCACTTTGCCCAGAGTCTTCCCACGTGAAACAAAACCACAGCTGCCCACCAGCGAAAGCCCCTGCCCCTTTCCCAGAAGCTGTGCTGTTTCCACTGGTTTCGAACTTCCACACTACAAATTAAAAAGTGTCCTTACTGAAACCTGAGCTGTCATTCGGCTCCCAGACTCTGCCAGCCTCTGGATATGGGGAGACCTCGTGCACATTCCCCTCGGAGGGGCAAGCAGAAGTCTGAGAAAGGCCGAGGCACAGCGCATCCTAGAAGGAAGTCTGGAGGGTCTGAGAGGGACCGGGAGGTGCGAGATGAGGCGGGAAGGGGGCACTGGACACACTAGGGCCCAGTTCCACCCGAAAGGAACATGAGGTAGAGACAACAGCTGGCTGGACAGCATGGCCCCTGACTGGGTGGGAGTGCTGGGTGGGTACATGGCACCCAGGGTCCTCCTTAGAGGGGACGTCCATCGAGGGATGGCATTTGGGTTCCTGCATTTGGGTCTGTGCATGAGGAGCTTTGGGTGCTTGCAGGGCCCTATGGAGCCTGCTAGGTGGATGCCGGGGACACAGCTGGGCAGCCCAAGAGGGATCCTAGACATGTGTGACCATACCCCCACGTGTCTGGGGGGTCCACTGACGTCTCAGCAGTGGCTCCAGTGGCTGCAGCAGACAGATCCTGCCCCAGGACGTGGGGCAGACAAGCGGGGGTCACTAGAGAGTGTGCCCTTGGCAGGCCAGAGGCCAGAGCTGTGGGCTAAGGGTTGAGAAGCTGACAGGGAATGCAGAAAGTGGGAGTGCCCTGGACCTAAATGGCTGTGACATGGGGGCTGGGCGGGGTGGACAAGGAGACAGACAATTTTAAGATGGCTCTGGAAAGAATTGTGTAGCAGGGGGAAGGTGGGAGAGGCCCGAAAATGTGAGCAATGGACAGAGAGACAGAGACAGAGAAAGACAGAGGGACAAAGGGGAGACAGAGAGAAAGAGTTGGAGACTGAGACAGAGACAGAGAGACAGAATGACAGAGACAAAGAGAGACAGGGACAAATAGGTAAGACAGAGACAAAGAAACAAGACACAGAGAGATGAGAGAGAGACAGAGACAAAGAGAGACAGAATGACAAGACAAAGAGAGAGACAAAGACAGAGACATAGACAAAGAGATAAAACAGAGACAGAGAGACAAGACACGGAGAGACAGAGGAATACAAGAAGAAAGAAAAACACTGACAAAGACAGAGAGACATATGAACAAAGACAGAGACAAAGAGACAGAGAGGGACAGAGAGACAAACACAGAGGCAGAGAGACAGACAGAGATAGAGAGACAGAGAGGGAGATCCCAGAGGAGCTAAGACTTTGGAACCCAAAACAGGCTGAAATAGAGACAGTAATGCTTCTGGGTCAGAGCCTCATAAACATTCACTGAAGTGAAATTTATTGGAATTAATGTGGGCCCTGTGCTCAGTATAATGTTGACAGATAACATTTGCATCATTATGTCTAGGGCATCAGAGGTGTCCCATGGACAGGGTCTGGGCCACGTGGCACATGTGAAAATAGGACTTGGGAACCACAGCCAGGACAGGACAAAGCCCCCTGAGTCCAACACACAGAATGTGAATATGGCCCCTACCTGGCTGCATTCAGGGGCCCATGACTTGGACCAGGGGTGGCAGATAAGGGCTCCCTGGAACCAGGATGGAGCTCCTTGACCCCACAACTCCTGCTCTTGTGGGGCAGCAAAGCTCCTCTTGTGTTAATGATAAAAACTGAGGAAGTTAACTTTGCTTTCGGCAACCCCAAAGATGTAAAACCAGCCCACAACGTCCAAGAAAGAAAATCAAATGTCACTGACAGTGACAGGGTTCGACCTTGTGCATGTCGATGGGAATGAGGGGACAGCACATAAGAACAGCAGACACAGCTATAAGCACATCACTTGGAAATTTCTGCATAAAGTGGATACAGGTATTCTAGAGATTTGTCACCAAAGTTAACTAAGGAAAAACTAGAGGCTTCTGAGTTTTTAGGGTAGATGGGAGACTGCTTTCTTCCTCATCTACTTTAGAATCTCACTAAAACTACATGAGCCAGTACCATGCTGTCTTGGTGATCACAGCTTTGTAGTAAAGCTTGAAATCTGGCAATGTGATGCCGCAGTTTTGTTTTTCTTTTTCAACATTTCCTTAGCAATTCAGGGTCTCTTCTGATTCCATACAAATTTTAGTATTGTTTGCTCCCTTTCTTTGAAAATCGTCAGTGGAATTTTGATCAGAATGGCATTGAGAGTATAGATTGCTTTAGGCGGTATAGACATTTTAACAATGTTTATTCTTCCAATCCATGAACATGGAATGGTCTGCCATCATTTTGTGTCTTCTTCAATTTCTTTCATGAGTGTTCTGTAGTTCCTCGAGTACAGATCCTTTACCTTTTTGGTTAGGTTTATTCCAATGTATCTTATGGTTTTTGGTGCTATAGCAAATGGGATTGATTCTCTAAGTTCCTTTTCTGTATTTTCACTGTTAGTGTATAAGAAAAAAATTGATTTCGGTGCATTGATTTTGTATCCAGCCACATTATTGAATTGCTGTATGAGTTCTAGTAGTTTGGGAGTGGAGTCTTTTGGGTTTTCCATATAAACTATCATGCCATCTGCAAAGAGAGAGAGTTGGACTTCTTCATTGCCAATTTGAATACCTTTTATTTCTCTTTTTTGTCTGATTGATATTGCTAGGACTTCTAATACTATGTTGAACAAGAGTGGTGAGAGTGAACATCCTTGTCATTTCCGGATCTCAGTGGGAAGGCTTTCCCCTTTTCCCCATTGAGGATATTTGCTGTGGGTTTTTCATAGATAGATTTTATGAAGTTGAGGAATGTTCCCTGTATCCCTGTACTTTGAAGCATTTTAATCAGGAATGGATGCTGTATCTTGTCAGATGCTTTTTCTGCATCAATTGAGAGGACCATGTGGTTCTTCTCTCTTCTCTTATTAATTTGTTCTATCACATTGATTGGTTTGTTAATGTTGAACCACACTTGCAACCCAGGGATAAATCCCACGTGGTCATGGTGGATAATCTTTTTAATGTACTGTTGGATTCTATTAGCTAGGATCTTGTTGAGAATGGGTACAGAAGGACACTACATCATTCTTAAAGGGTCTATCCACCAAGATCTAACAGTTGTAAATATTTATGCCTTCAATATGGGAGCAGCCAACTACATAAGACATCTGTTAATCAAGATAAAGAGTCATATTGATATTAATACATTAATAGTAGGGGATCTTAACATGCCACTCTCAGTAATAGACAGATCATCCAAGCAGAAAATCAATAAAGAAACAAGAGCACTGAATGACACATTGGACCAGATGGACCTCATAGATATATATAGAACATTCCACCCTAAAACTACAGAATACTCATTCTTCTCAAGTGCACATGGAACCTTCTCAAGAATAGACCACATACTGGGTTACAAATCAGGGCTCAACTAATACCGAAAGACTGAGATTATTCCCTGCATATCGGATCACAATGCTTTGAAACTGGAGCTCAACCACAAGGAAGAGTTCAGAAGGAATTCAAACACCTGGAAGCTAAAGACCACCTTGCTTAAGAATGTTTGGATCAACCAGGAGATCAAGGAAGAACTGAAACAATTCATGGAAACCAATGAGAATGAAGGCACTTTTGTCCAAAACCTACGGGATACAGCAAAGGCAGTCCTAAGGGGGAAAAACATAGCCATCCAAGCCTCCTTCAAAAAAATTGGAAAAATCCAGAAAACAGCAGCTCTCTTTACACCTTAAAAAACTGGAGAATCAAAAACAAATTAAGCCAAATCCACACATAAGAAGGGAAATAATCAAGATTAGAGCTGAGATCAATAAGGTAGAAACCAGAGATACAGTAGAACACATCAATGAAACTAGAAGCTGGTTTTTTGAAAGAATCAATAAGATCAATAAACCATTGGCCAAACTAATCCAAAAGAAAAGAGAGAAGACCCAAATTAATAAAATTATGAATGAAAAGAGATTACGACTAACACCAAGGAAATAGAAACAATCATCAGAAATTATTATCAACAGTTATGTGCTAATAAGTTATGCAATCTAGAAGAAATAGATGTATTCCTGGAAACCTATAAACTTCCAAAACTGAATCAGGAAGAAATTGACAACCTGAATAGACCAATATCTAGTAACAAGATTGAAGCAGTGAACAAAAACCTCCCCCCAAACAAGAGCCTGGACCTGACGGATTCCCTGGGGAACTCTACCAAACATTCAAAGAAGAAATAATACCTATTCTCCTGAAGCTTTTTCAAAAAATTGAAGCAGAAGGAAAACTTCCAGACTCTTTTTATGAAGCCAGCATTACCATGATCTCTGAACCAGGCAAAGACCCCACCAAAAAAGAGAATTTCAGACCAACATCCCTGATGAATATGGATGCTAAAATGACAGTGAGCAAGTGGGAAAGAATCAGCATACACGGTCAGGGGACAGGCAGTGGTGGGCAGCAAGTTCACGGGGCTGTGAGCTGGAGGAGCTATGAGCAGGTGCCCGCAGGGGCTCCAGGATGTCCCAGGAGACACAGGAGGTAGGCACTGTAGTCGGGAGTCCGGTAAACACTCAGACCACCAGATCCCTAATACGAGGCAACTGCCTATTCTCGATATGGGAACCCAGGCTCTGGAGACACAGGCTGCCAAGAGAGGTGAGGCCGGCAGGACGGGATCCCGTGGAAGTCCCTTTGCGAGCCGGGGCTTTTGTGCTCAGAACAGCACAGGTGGCGTATCAGAGGCCTCCAGGGTTAGAATGTGAACTGCAGCTGCCCACAGCCCCACAGACCTCGGGGGCATCCGTGCCTGGTCTTAGGTGAGGGGCCTCGGGGCACGGAGCACCAACACCCAGAAGCAGGGGGCGCTGTGAGTGAGAAGAGCTTTCCAAACTGTGGCCCCAGGAGGCTGGGAGCTCTGGGAGGAAAGCACAGCTCATCCGCCAGAGGCATTTCCCTCTGTGGTATTTCTCTATAACACACCTGTCCTGCTGGTCAGAGTGATGGTGCGGGAGGTCCTGCTTTTTTGGTTACAAGTCTTTCATAGGAGCTTTCAGTAAAGTCTGTCCTAAGCACCTGAACTGCTGAGGGTCTCTTTACTCTTCCATTTGGTTGTACGCTGTGCTAGGTGATCGTCATCCCTGGTATTTCCCTGGCTCCCACCCACCATAGGGGTCCTCTGAAAAGTGGGGCTCACCTCTGTCTTTGTGCAACTGGAATGCGAAGATTTCTCCTCTGCCAGAAAGGTCATTCTTGTGGTCAAGCAGAGCTTCCTTCACCGCCTTGTAGCCATGCAGGACCACAGTGCGCTGGGAGCCCAGGTACAAGGTGAATACCGGCCCGTACTGCTCTGCTAGCTGCAGAGACAAGCAAGGAGCCAAGTGAGACCACTGGGAACTCAGGGAGGAGGTGGGCCACGCTTAAAACCCAAAGTTGTTGTTGACCAAGAGAACACAGAGGGATCTGGAAAAAGACAGTCTTTGTCCAGCCTGACTAGGGAAGACCCTTCGCATAGAAACTTTGTTCTGCAGGGAGCAAGGGCCCAGAATGCCTGGGCTCCTTGACAAAATTAACTTGGTGGGCTGGCTCCTGTCCCACCCCTGAGGATCCTTTGCCAACATCTGCCCCATCACCCCCACTGTCTGCCATCCCCGAAGTCCCAGACCCCACGGTGCTGCAGGAGGACCCTGAGTCAGCACTGTCCTGACCTCCACAAGTCCATCCTCCATGGTGCACAAAGCACTATCAACATCTCCCTTACCTCAAACACTTTCCCCACATGTAAGGTGCTTTATGGCATTCTTTTATTAACTCATGGAATAGATTTAGCAACTCATTCAGTTTTTAGATTCGTTAGCTCATTCACTATTCACAACAGCTGTGGACAGTGGAACCACACCAGAGGTGGGTCAACACCACTTTGTACTCTGTAGTTTGGCATCTACAGTGTGCATCTTGTGGGAACACATGGTCCTCCTTACATTGGGATGGTGAACAGCAGCAGCCCCAGGCACACTGGCCTCACCTAGCCATCCACTGACAAAGCATTTAACCCACGACTCAAGCAGGCTTCTGGGGCCAGCCACGGCCAATGCCCACTCAAGAGCTCAAGGTCCAATCTGTACCACTAACTAAATATCGTTAATATCCCTCTTGGATGCTACTGTTAAGTCAGTTCACTCCTAACAGGCTGGAATTGAATAACAACTTGTCTGACAGTGAATTGAATGCACACACACTATGTCTAATCTCTGAATTCTCCTCCCCTAACCAACAATAATTCTCTTACCTTGGTGAAAGACTTTGGAACATTCTTCATATCTAACTGAAGAAGATTCCCAATAATGGGCAGTGGAAAGGGGCCTGGGGGCAGTTTCCAGCTGCTGTAGATCTGTTTCCAGATAGATATAAGCATTAGTGTGGCCATCCACACCAACAGGGCAACTGTGATGCCCAAGGCAGCCATGGTGCCTTTGGGTTCACTGCTGACTTGTGTGAATGCTCTGAAGCCACAGCTTTTATAACGCACCCTTGGGAAGGAGGGCGGCCAGCCAGCCAATGCCATCTTCCTTTTCTTCTCGCCCAGCGTTATTAGTTTATTATTAGCTACTGTTGGCCATCATTTCCAAAGCTGACTCCTGAGGTGGTTGCATCAGAGAAACTCTGTCCTGGCACCCACCTTATGATGTTCAGTATCTATCAACCCTGGGTGCTGGCACCTGCACCAAAGTCAGCCAACAGCATCCAGGGAAATACCACGCTGGACCTTGGGTCAGAAGATCACCCTGGTTTGGACAGGGGGGTTCAGATTATGTTTACAGGGGTGGCTTAGGGGCCAGATCTAAGGCCGCATCGATTATGTGCTGGTGAGTGCCTCCACGGCAGAGTACCGGATCTCATGCATTAAGAGTCTTCACGTCTGCTCAGGCTCCCACTGGCTGAGAACAGCTGTGTCTGTACACATTTCCCGAGGGTGTAAATGTGGCGAGGGAGCCCGAGGGCAGGCGCTGGTGAGCCTGGACCACACAGGGGTGCAGCTGTGCTCTGAGGCAAGGTCCCACTGTTCCAGGGCCTCTGGCCATAATGGTGCAGAGCGCCCAAATAACATCAAATTCTAAATACAGGAATACGTATCTTTTGAAAATAGTGACATTTTTGAGTACTTCTTTTCAGAAGCAAGGCCTTTTTGTTCATCTTGCATCTTATTCAGTTGCCTGGACCTTCTAGGACGATGCTAACGAACGGTGATGACAGGGCTGGCCTGGTAGGAATGAGGTCCTTTGGCAGGCTTTCCATCACATCTGCTGTTGGTAGTTTGTGGCAAAGACTCAGTCACACTGGAGCCACCTTCTTGTCTCCCTAGCTCACTAAGAGGACCTTGGGTGAGTGCAGAGAGGATAAAATAGTTTCTAGCTGAGACAGTCCTGTGACTTTTCTCCTTGGGTCTGCTGCACGGTGCTGGCTGCAGACAGGGTCTCATGTGACAGCACTCACAGCGCGACATCACCCCCAGTGTTTTCATGGGGTGACCCTCTTTTCACAAGCTGGTGGACTCAACTTATTAACAGTACTTTTGGTTATTTTGTATCTGTGTCTGTAAATAGAATTGGGGGGCAGATTCTTATGTTTTATTAGGTTCTTGCATAAGAATTGTGGGTGAGCAGGGTGGTGGATATTAAGGAGAGCACAGATTGCATGCAGCACTGGGTGTTATATGCAAACAATGAATCTTGGAACACTGCATCAAGAACCAACGATATACTGTATGGTGACTAACATAACATTAAAACAAACAAACAAAAAAAAAGAACTGTGCTAACTCAAGAAAACAATTGAAATGCCCTCCATCTTTCTTTATGTCTGAGATGCTTTAAACCATCAAGAAATTATCTGGACTTTGAAATGTTGTTAGAACTCACTAGTGAAACAACATGGAGAGATTTTATTGAAGTTAAACAATTATTTGTAAAGATTAAAAGACCATATTTTTTTATAATTTTTTTTTTGACAGAGAGAGATCACAAGTAGGCAGAGAGGCAGGCAGAGAGAGAGAGGAGGAAGCAGGCGCCCTGCTGAGCAGAGAGCCTGATGCGGGACTCGATCCCAGGACCCTGAGATCATGACTTGTGCTGAGGGCAGAGCCACCCAGGCGCCCTTAAAAGACCATCTTAATTAAGAAAGTAAAACATGTTCTTTGTAACAAATTCAAACAATACAAAACTGGATAAAGCAAAAAGTGGGAGTCCCAGATCCTCCCTACAGAGGTGGCTTTCTTACTTTAAGACTTATTAGGAAAGAAAAATTGCTACCAATTCTTTTTTGTTATTTCTGATTTTTGTTAGACTTATTGAAAGATTTCCTTTGAGGGCATCTGGGTGGTTCAGTTGGTTAAGTGTCTGTCTTTGGCTCGGATCATGATCTCAGGGTCCTGGATAGAAAGAACTTCATGCCTGGTTCCCTGCTCAGCAGGAAGTCAGCTTCTTTCTCTGCCATGCCCCCTGCTCATGCTCATACACTCTCTCTCAAATAAATAAATAAAATCTTTTTTTAAAAGATTTTATTTATTTATTCGACACACAAAGAGAGAAATCACAAGTAGGCAGGGAGGCAGGTAGAGAGAGGTGGGGAAGCAGGTTCTCCACTGAGCAGAGAGCATGATGTGGGACTTGATCCCAGGACCCCGAGATCATAAACTGAGCCAAAGGCAGAGGCTTAAGACACTGAGCCACCCAGGCACCCAATAAAATCTTTTTTAAAAAAGACATAAAGAGTTCTTTTACACTGACTTAATTCTGTATATCAACTTCATGCGTACACCTAAAAGGGAAGTTAGGGGCGCCTGGGTGGCTCAGTGGGTTAAAGCCTCTGCCTTAGGCTTGGGTCATGATCTCAGTGTCCTGGGATTGAGCCCTGCACTGGGCTCTCTGCTCGGCACGGATCCTGTTTCCCCCTCTCTCTGCCTCTCTGCCTACTTATGATCTTTGTCTGTCAAATAAATAAATAAAAACTTTTTTTTTAAGGGAAATTAAACAAGTGCCTTGGTTGCCATTAACTTTAAACAACCTCCCGTGTGCTGATAGGACCTCTCACTCCTGGTAGGAGCCTTCAACACTTGAAGAATTAGCAGTAGGGAATTGAAATTAAGTCCTAGGAGACTAGCAGAGCCTTCTTTTTAAAAAGGTTGCCTGCCTGGGTGCCTGGGTGGCTCAATGGGTTGAGCCTCTGCCTTCGGCTCAGGTCATGATCTCGGGGTCCTGGGATCGAGCCCTGCATCAGGCTCTCTGCTAAGAAGGGAGCCTGCTTCCCCCTCTCTCCCTGCCTCTGCCTACTTCTGATCTGTCTCTGTCAAATAAATAAATAAAATCTTAAAGTAAAAAATAAAAATAAATAAATAAATAAGAAGTTTGTCTGCCTAAAATCAACAACACAGGAAAACAGGTGTTGGTGAGAATACAGAGAAAGGGAACCCACCTACACTGTTGATGAGAATGCGAGCTGGTGGCCACTCTGGAACACTGTGTGGAGGTCCCGCAGACGAACTACAGATACCACTTCCATATGACCCAGGGCTTGCACGACGGGCTATTTACCCAAGAAATACAGAAACACCAATTCAAAGGGACACACGAACCCCGATGTTTTTAGCAGCATTATTTACAGTAGACGAGAGATGGAAGCCGCCCAAGGGTCCCCTGACTGATGAACGGAGAAAGGAGAGGGGTCTGTGAGTACAGTGGAGAATTATTAAGCCATAAGAATGAAACCTCGCCCTTTACAATGACAAGGATGGGGCTAGACAGTGTTGTGCTAAGCAAAGGAAGTCAGAGAAAAACAGATGCCATAGGATTTCACCCATATGTGGAATTTAGAAACAAAATGACCCGACAGAAAAAGACGAGCCAAGGGACAGACTGTTAACTCTAAAGAATGGGCTGATGGTCACCAGCGGGGAGTTGGGGGGACGGTTAGGTGACGGGATGGAGGCGTGCCCTTGTGCTGAGCTCGGGAGACGTGTGCAAGTGCTGGGCCATGATGCTGTTTCACCTGAGACTCGTACAACACTGTGTCAGCTGTACTGCAGTTAAAATAAAATATAAATATAAGTAAAAAAATAAGTAGATGCTACATACAATGCCCCTAACATCACAGAGGACGCAATCATGCAGGGAAACCGCCATGAACATTGACAGCTCAGATGGAAGATGAGCTTGAGCCAAGCTGCACCTGAACAACAGATCCCTTGTCATACATGCAATTTGCAGATGTTCCCTCCCATTCCAAAGGCCGTCTTTTTACTTCCTCGGTAGTGTTTTCTGAGCACAGAAGGTGCAAATTTTGATGAAGTCCAATTAATCTATTTTCCCTCTTGCCATTTGTGCTTTTGGTTTGTATACAAGAAACCATTCCCAAATCTAAGGTCACACAGACTTGCTGTCTGGTTTTCTCTGGTCTCTGATCGACTTTGAGGTAAGGGTTTTCACAGCATGAGACGTGTCTCCAACTTCATTCTTTTGCTCCAACACCCCTTGTTGAAAAAACTATTTCAGCAATGGAGAGAGCCCTGAGAGTGTCCTTTGTCTTGTCAAAAACCAATTGGCCATAAATGTGGGTGCTTATTTCTGAACTTTAAATTCTATTCTTCTAATCTATGTGTCTGTCCTTATGTCAGTGCCACATTGTCTTGATTACTGTAGCTTGCCATAAGTTTTTGGGTCAAGAAGTGAGTCCTCCAAATTGCTTCCTTTTTTTTTTTTTTTTTTTGTGTTGCTCATTTTTTAAAATTTTTATTATGCTCAGTTAAATACCGTACAGTACATCATTAGTTCTTGATGTAGAGTTCAATGACTCATCAGTTGTGTACAACACCCAGTGCTCATCACAACAGGTGCCCTCCTTGGTATCCATCACCCAGCTACCCCCTGCCCCACCCCATCCCCTCCGAAACTCTCAGATTGTTGCCCAGGGTCCAGAGTCTCTCATGGTTTGTCTCCCTCTCTGATTTCCCTCCCTGTGGTTCTCCATGTCATTCCTCATGTTCTACACAGGAGTGAAAACACAGGGTGATCGACTCTCTCTGCTCGACTTACTTCACGCAGCATCATCCCCCCAATCCCGTCCGTGTCGATGCGAATGGTGGGTGTTCGTCCTTTCTGGTGGCTGAGGAATGTTCCATTGTGTATGTGGACCCCATCTTCTTTATCCGTCCCTCTGCTGAAGGACATCTCGGCTCCTTCCACAGTTTGGCTATTGTGGACATCGCTGCTGTGAACTTTGAGGTGCATGTGTCCTTCTTTTCACTTTTTAAAGATTTTTTTTTAGTTACTCTGAGTCCCTTGCATTTCCACATGAATTTTCAGCTTGTCAATTTCTGCAAAAAAGACAACTGAGATTTTGGTAGGAATTAATAATAATAAATAATAATAATAATAATAAACATAATAAATCTGTGTGTCAGTTTGAGGAGGATTGCCATGTGTGTTAGTTTTCTGGGGCCACTGAAATGAAGCACCAGAGACCGGGGGCATAGCAACAGACATTTATCTCTCACAATTCTGGAGGCTACACCTCCAAGATCACAATGTCTGTAGGTGTTTCTCCTGGGTTTGCAGACCACTGTTCTTGGGCTGCTCCTTCACATGGCCTCTCCTCTGCATACAGGCACCTCTGGGGTCTCTCAGTTCTTCATAACCCGCACTTTAGTTCATGTGATATAAAATCTCCTATGCTCAGTCAGGCCTTATACAGAGAGGGTGGGCTACCTGGGGGGCACGTGTGACTACCCACAGAGTAGTCCTCCCTCTCAAGATGATTGTCAAACCATAGTGCTCCTTGACTGCCTCCCGTTATGCCATTCTCTTCAGTGGCAAATCCTGTGGGGGAAACAGCTTCTGTTAGGCTGACTCGTGTCAAGAGGGAGAATAGAGGGAGAGGGAGAGAGAGAATCCAACATTCCCCACTGAGCATGGAGCCCAATACAGGGCCACACACAGGGCTCAGCTTTACAACCTTGAGATCATGACCTGAGCCAACATCAAGAGTTGGATGTTTACATAACTAAGTCACCCAGGCGTCCAATCTCAGAAGTTTTTTAAGAGACAACTTGGGGGCACCTGGGTGGCTCAGTGGGTTAAAGCCTCTGCCTTCAGCTCAGGTCATGATCTCAGGGTCCTGGGATTGAGCCCCACATCGGCCTCTCTGATCAGCAGGGACCCTGCTTTCCCCACTCTCTCTCTGTCTGCCTCTCTGTCTACTTGTGATCTCTGTCTGTCTGCCAAATAAATAAATAAAATATTTTTTAAAAAAGAGGCTACTCGGTAACCATAAATCCTTAGATCACAGAGGAGAAAGTTAGAAGAATATGATATCTCTGGGCACCAAGAAGGCTCTGAATAAGCAAGAAGGGAATGTCATAGAAATGGAGTTGATTGCTTTAGGTAACATAGACATTTTCACAATATTTATTCTTCCAATCCAGGAGCATGGAACATTTTTCCATTTCTTTGTGTCTTCCTCAATTTCTTTCATGAGTACTTTATAGTTTTCTGAGTATAGATTCTGTGTCTCTTTGGTTAGGTTTATTCCTAGGTATCTTATGGTTTTGGATGCAAAAAAAAAAAAAAAAAAAAAAAGAAATGGAGTTGAAAATGTGCTTGTAAGAGTTAATTTCAGAAATTTCTCCTGAAAGGGCACCTAGTTGGCTCAGTTGGTGGAGCATGTGACTCTTGATCTCAGAATTGTGAGTTCAAGCCCTAGGCTGGGTGGAAAGTTTACTTAAAATAAAAATTTAAAACCTTTAAAGACTGAGAGAGAAATAGAAACCTCCCCTGGAAATTTCCTCTTATTTTGTATGGTAAAAGGGTTGATAACACTAAAATAGAAATTTGTGCAAACAAGTATGTAATGTTTAATGAACTCTTGATTAGAAATAATGACTTTTGACGAAAGCCAAAAATCTTTTCCAAGTGAAACAAAAGCGGAGAACACACAACATCACAATGTCCAAAAAGCAAACCAGCTTGACCAAGGATTGTTTCTCCACATCAAGGGACTGGGGACAACATGTAAGTGTTCTCTCATCTGTCAGTTGGCTCTGATTCCATCTGTGAGCTGCCATTTAAGGTTCTGGGAGCAAGGAACACTGTTCTCTGACACGCAAAAGCCTTAGCCCCTCTGGGTGGAAGAAGAAGCCTCTTGGACTTCATATGTGTAGCTTCAACTGACCAAGACTCCAAAGGAGATGCCAACACACCAGTGACCAGTGGTGGGGAGCAGGGCAACAAAAGGGTCCCCAGAATACATGATGCCCAAAGAGGGCCGGTAGCTGTGGTGACCACCCGAGGACAGCAGAGGGAAAGCGCAAGAACAAAGAAGCTCTGAAGCAACTGGGTCCTTTATTGTCTTTAAAAACATGTCTGAAAAGAATGTTGAAGGGACACCGGGGTGACCGAGTCAGGTAAGCACCCACCTTCAGCTCAGGTTGTGATCCCAGGGTCCTTGCTCAATGGGGGGTCTGCTTCTCCCTCTGGTGCTCCCCCTGTTTGTGCTCTCTCTATCTCTCTATGACAAATAAAAAATAAAATCTTTTAAAAAGTGTGAGGTATCTCTTTTATAAAATATACAGTATTATAACATTGTGAACACCAAGCAACCCATCCCAAATCCAAAAACCACAACCCTGCATTCTAAACTTCACCTGCCTGCACACTTCTCTCACACGTGACTGCCTCCCTCCAGAGGCAGCCACTGTCTTGACTTCACTTCTAATACTCTCTGTGATTTTTCTTATGTTTTTGTACTGTTTATTTTTTCTTACTTTTAAATTTCTAAAAGATATTTCATAGCATTTATATTCTCTGAGGCCATCTTTACCTCCATGTGCCTGTTGTCAGATGTGGTTGCACCAACTGCATGACTTACCTAACACCCTATCATATTATTCTCAAGTTTTTGCTGTTGCAGAATGTTGCTTGGAACATTTTCATGGGTGCTTCTGGAACACCCTGCAAGAATATCTCTAAGCCGTTATGTTCGCCAACATAACACATGATACCATATCATTTCTCAGTATTTGAACACGTTTATACTCTTACCACTATGTCTGCATGGTCCTGTTGGTTCACTATCCCTCCAACACTTAATATAGACAGGTTTCTTAATTTGTGCTCATCTAGTGGATACAAAATGATATTTAATTGTGGTTCCAATTTGCATTCCCCTGATTATGAATAAAGCAAAGAATCTCTTTATATGATTATTCATCATACTTGTTTCCTTTTCTATAAAGCGCCTACTCATGTACTTGGCTCCCCTTTCTTCTTGGGATTCCTGTTTTTATCTCACTGTAGGGATATTTTATGTCTTCTTTTTTAAATTTTTTATTTTTTAAGCATAACAGTATTCATTATTTTTGAACCACACCCAGTGCTCCATGCAATCCATGCCCTCTCCAATACCCACCACCTGGATCCCCCAACCTCCCACCCCCTGCCCCTTCAAAACCCTCAGATTGTTTTTCAGAGTCTCATAGTTCACCTCCCCTTCCAATTTGCCTCAATCCCTTCTCCTCTCTAACTCCCCTTGTCCTCCATGCTATTTGTTATGCTCCACAAATAAGTAAAACCATATGATAATTGACTTTCTCTGCTTGACTTATTTCACTCAGCATCATCTCTTCCAGTCCCGTCCATGTTGCTACGAAAGTTGGGTATTCATCCTTTCTGATGGAGGCTTAATACTCCATAGTGTATATGGACCACATCTTCCTTATCCATTCGTCCGTTAAAGGGCATCTTGGTTCTTTCCACAGTTTGGCGACCGTGGCCATTGCTGCTATGAACATTGGGGTACAGATGGCCCTTCTTTTCACTACATCTGTATTTTGGGGGTAAATACCCAGTAGTGCAATGGCAGGGTCATAGGGAAGCTCTATTTTTAATTTCTTGAGGAATCTCTACACTGTTCTCCAAAGTAGCTACACCAACTTGCATTCCCACCAACAGTGTAAGAGGGTTCCCCTTTCTCCACATCCCTCTGGTGTAAGGTGGTATCTCAATGTGGTTTTCATTTGAATCTCCCTGATGGCTAGTGATGATGAACATTTTTTCATGTGTCTGATAGCCATCTGTAGGTCTTCATTGGAGAAGTGTCTGTTCATATCTTCTGCCCATTTTTTGATATGATTGTCTGTTTTGTGTGTGTTGAGTTTGAGGAATTCATTATAGATCCTGGATATCAACCTTTTGTCTGTACTATCATTTGCAAATATCTTCTCTCATTCCGTGGGAGAAGACTACAAAGCCGTGATCACCAAGACAGCATTGTACTGGCATAAAAACAGACACATAGACCAGTGGAACAGAGTAGAGAGCCCAGATATGGACCCTCAACTCTATGGTCAATTAATCTTCGACAAAACAGGAAAAAATATACAGTGGAAAAAAGACAGTCTCTTCAATAAATGGTGCTGGGAAAACTGGACAGCTATATGCAGAAGAATGAAACTCGACCATTCTCTTACACTGTACACAAAGATAAACTCAAATGGATAAAAGATCTCAACGTGAGACAGGAATCCATCAGAATCCTAGAAGAGAACATAGGCAGTAACCTCTTCGACATCAGCCACAGCAACTTCTTTCAAGATATGTCTCCAAAGGCAAAGGAAACAAAAGCGAAGTTGAACTTTTGGGACTTCATCAAGATCAAAAGCTTCTGCACAGCAAAGGAAACAGTAAAAAAACAAAGAGGCAACCCACGGAATGGGAGAAGATGTTTTATGTCTTCTGGTTAATGATCCTTTTTCAGTTTTGTATGTTGCAATAATTTTCCACTCTTTGGGCTACCTTTTCATTGTGAAAAAAATACTTTTAAATTATTGATATTTTATTTTGAGCTTAACACTTTTGGGGTTTTTTAAAAAAAATCTCTCTTTGTCCAAGAAATATCAGATGCTTGCCCATTTTTAAAAATTGTCTTTCACAGACAAAAGGTTGATATCCAGGATCTATAATGAATTCCTCAAACTCAACACACACAAAACAGACAATCATATCAAAAAATGGGCAGAAGATATGAACAGACACTTCTCCAATGAAGACATACAGATGGCTATCAGACACATGAAAAAAATATTCGTCATCACTAGCCATCAGGGAGATTCAAATAAAAACTACATTGAGATATCACCTTACACCAGTTAGAATGGCCAAAATTAGCAAGACAGGAAACAACATGTGTTGGAGAGGATGTGGAGAAAGGGGAACCCTCTTACACTGTTGGTGGGAATGCAAGTTGGTGCAGCCACTTTGGAAAACAGTGTGCAGATTCCTCAAGAAATTAAAAATAGAGCTTCCCTATGACCCTGCCATTGCACTACTGGGTATTTACCCCAAAAATACAGATGTAGTGAAAAGAAGGGCCATCTGTACCCCAATGTTCATAGCAGTAATGGCCATGGTCACTAAACTATGGAAAGAACCAAGATGCCCTTCAACGGATGAATGGATAAGGAAGATGTGGTCCATATACACTATGGAGTATTAAGCCTCCATCAGAAAGGACGAATACCCAACTTTTGTAGCAACATGGACGGGACTGGAAGAGATGATGCTGAGTGAATAAGTCAAGCAGAGAGAGTCAATTATCATATGGTTTCACTTATTTGTGGAGCATAACAAATAGCATGGAGGACATGGGGAGTTAGAGAGGAGAAGGGAGTTGGGGGAAATTGGAAGGGGAGGTGAACCATGAGAGACTATGGACTCTGAAAAACAATCTGAGGGTTTTGAAGGGGCAGGGGGTGGGAGGTCGGGGTACCAGGTGGTGGGTATTATAGAGGGCACGGATTGCATGGAGCACTGGGTGTGGCGCAAAAGTAATGAATACTGTTATGCTGAAAATAAAAAATAAATTTAAAAAAAAGAAAGAAACCAGAAACCAAATGGGATTACCCAAAGTAGTATTAAGGAGGGCACGTATTGCATGGAGCACTGGGTGTGGTGCAAAAACAATGAATACTGTTACACTGAAAATAAAAGAAAGAAAGAAAGAAAGAAAGAAAGAAAGAAAGAAAGAAAGAAAGAAAGAAAGAAAACAAAAAAAAATTGCCTTTCATGGGGCGCCTGGGTGGCTCAGTGGGTTGAGCCGCTGCCTTTGGCTCAGGTCATGATCTCAGGGTCCTGGGATCAAGTCCCGCATCGGGCTCTCTGCTCAGCGGAGAGCCTGCTTCCCTTCCTCTCTCTCTGCCTGCCTCTCTGCCTACTTGTGATCTCTCTCTGTCAAATAAATAAATAAAATCTTTTTTAAAAATTGCCTTTCACAATTATATCTTTTTTATTCAGTGTTCCAAGATTCACTGTTTATGCACCACACCCTGTGCTCCATGCAATACATGCCCTCCTTAATACCCACCACCAAGCTCACCCATTCCCCTATACCCTCACCTTCCAA
Source organism: Mustela nivalis (assembly GCF_964662115.1). NCBI lineage: Eukaryota > Metazoa > Chordata > Mammalia > Carnivora > Mustelidae > Mustela > Mustela nivalis. The sequence continues at coordinate 187,123,521 of NC_139021.1, read as the reverse complement.
AACCCTCTGTTTGTTTCCAAGTCCTAGTCTCTCGTGTTTCATCTCCCCCTCTGATTTACCCAAATTCACTTTTCCTTTCCTTCTCCTAATGTCCTCCATGTTATTCCTCATGCTCCACAAGTAAGTGAAACCACATGATAATTATAAGTCAATCAGAGAAAGTCAATTATCACAATTACATCTTAAATCCATGTGAAATTGATCTTTATGTATGGTAAGGGCTAAGGATAAAATTTGTTTTTCCCATATAGATATAAATCGTCCCAGGACAAATAACTAGCCCTTGCAGCTTGCAGCTTGGTACAGTGCTGCTTACCATGTGGTACACAGACCAGTGCTGTCTGCAGTGAGGACTCACAGAAACAGAGAAAACAGAAACCCATGCACATTAACACCACTGTGATTTCTAAGCACATGGTCCTTTTTCTAGTAATTCACTTTATTCTAATTTTTAAATATTGGCCTATATTTGACTGGAAAACAACTGAAACCACAAAACAAACCAACTCTTTACTACAGACAGTTTGAGAAGTACTGGCCTAGATGAGGCCCATCTAGTAAATGTTCAGCTAATGGTTGAAAAGTTGCATGTTCAATAATGGTAGGGTTATTCAAATGTCTTTCCTCCCTTAAAAATATTTTTTTTTTTTTTTGGATATTGGAGCAAGATGGTGGAGGACTAGAAGACCTAATTATCATCGGGTCCCAGGAGTGCAGCTAGATAGTTATCAAACCATTCTGAACACCTACAAACTCTACAGGAGATCGAAGAGAAGAAGAGCAGCAATTCTAGGAAAAGAAAACCAACCACTTTCTGGAAGGTAGGATGTGCAGAGAAGTGACTCCGAGGTGACATATGGAAGATAGACCACGGGGGGGAAGGGCCAGCTTCCGGCAAGGGGCAGAGCAGCGAGCACAAAATCAGAACTTGTAGAGTCTGTTCCACCAAGGGATTTTGCTCCAGAAGCTAAGAAGGGGGTGGAGCCCTTGTGGGGACAGTGTGGTCTCAGGAACCACAGGGTCACAGAAAGGCCGGGAATGCCTGAGTGTGGCAGAGCCCCCAGGTATTGGAGTGGAGAAGCCAGCAGCAGAGACAGAGCTGAGGATGGGCTCTCAACTTGGGTTTACCTTAAACCATGATCTGAGGTACAGCCAGGCCACTGCTCTTCAAGCAGGGACCCCACAAGGGGTAGATCTGGAGAGACTTACCTTCCTCCTCCTGGAGGTGCAGTGTGGAAGTGCTTGGCAGGAATCTGCTGGGTTTGGAGACACCAAACGGGGCCATGCTTCATAAATAGAACAGTCACAGGATGGGTGAACTCGGAGCACAGCCAGAGACCAGAGAGATGGGAGAGATTGACTGCTTTTATCTGAGGGCACACTGAGGAGTGGGGCCCTGGCTCTCAGCTCCTCCAGGCCAGAGACTGGGAGGCTGCCATCTTCATTTGTTTTTTTAAAGAAACTGTCTTTTTCCCATTGGACATTCTTTCTTGCTTTGTCGAAGATTATCTGACCATAAAGTTGAGGGTCCATATTTGGGCTCTCTACTCTGTTCCACTGGTCTGTGTGTCTGTTTTTGGGCCAGTACCATGCTGTTTTGGTGATGACAGCTCTGTAGTAAAGCTTGAAATCAGGCAACGTGATTCCCCCAATTTTGTTTTTCTTTTTCAACATTTCCTAAGCAATTAGGGATCTCTTCTGGTTCCATACAAATTTTAAGATTGTTTGCTCCAGCTCTTTGAAAGATGTCAGTGGAATTTTGATCATAATGGCATTGAAAGTAAAGATTGCTCTAGGCAGTAAACAACATGTGTTGGAGAGGATGTGGAGAAAGGGGAACCCTCTTCCACTGTTGGTGGGAATGTAAGTTGGTTCAGCCACTTTGGAGAACAGTGTGAAGATTCCTTAAGAAATTAAAAATAGAGCTTCCCTGTGGCCCTGCAATTGCACTATTGGGTATTTACCCCAAAGATACAGATGTAGTGAAAAGAAGGGCCATCTGTACCCCAATGTTCATAGCAGCAATGGCCACAGCCGCCAAACTATGGAAAAAATCAAGATGACCCTCAAAAGATGAATGGACAAAGAAGATATGGTCCATACATACTATGGAGTATTATGACTCCATCAGAAAGGACGAATACCTAACTTTTGAATCAACATGGACAGGACTGGAAGAGATTATGCTGAGTGAAATAAGTCAGGCAGAAAGAGTCAATTATCATATAGGTTCACTTATTTGTGGAACATAAGGAATAACATAGAGGGCATTGGGAGATTGAGAGGAGAATTGAATTGGGGTAAATTGGAGAGGGGAGAAGAACCATGAGAGACTGTGGACTCTGAGAAACAAACTGAGGGTTTTGGAGGGGAGGGGGGTGAATGGTTGGGTGAACCTGGCGATGGGTATTATGGAGGGCACATATTGCATTGAGCACTAGGTGTGGTGCATAAACAATGAATTCTGGAGCACTGAAAAGTTTTAAAAATAAATTAAAAAAATTTTTAACAGAATAAAAATTAAATAAATAAACAAACAAATTCGATTAGATAAGGTATCACCATTAGTTTTTTATATAATGTTCAATGATTCATTTGTGAAGTATATCACCCAGTGCCCATCATATTTCTGTTGATGCAGTTGTAAATTGGATTATTTTCTTAATTTCTCTCTCTGAGAGTTTCTTACTAGTGTAAAGTGATGGGCAATGTTTATATATTGACTTCATATCCCTGCTGAATTCATCAATTAGCTGTAACAGATTTTTTTCTTTTAAGTAATTCATTGAAATACAATGATATACAATAAAGTAAACAGATTTAAAATACAAAAAAAAAAAAAGAACTTATCAACTCAACACCCAAAGAACAAATAATCCAATCAAGAAATGGACAAAGGATATGAACAGACATTTCTGCAAAGAAAACATCCAGATGGCCAACAGACACATGAAAAGGTGCTCCAAATCACTCGGCATCAGGGAAATACAAATCAAAACCACAATGACATACCACCTCACACAAGTCAGAATGGCTAAAATTAACCCGTCAGGAAATGACAGAAGCTGGCAAGGATGCAGAGAAAGGGGAACCCTCCTACACTGTTGATGGGAATGCAAGCTGGTGCAGCCACTCTGGAAAACAGTATGGAGGGTCCTCAAAAAGTTGAAAATAGAGCTACCCAGCAATTGCACTACTGGATATTTACCCAAAGACACAAAAGTAGTGATCCAAAGTGGCATGTGCACCCAAATGTTTATAGCAGCAATGTCCACAATAGCTAAACTATGGAAAGAACCTAGATGTCCATCAACAGATGAATGGATAAAGAAGATGTGGTATATATACACAATGGAATACTATGCAGCCATCAAACGAAATGAAATCTTGCCATTTGCAACAATATGGATGGAAATAGAGGGTATTATGCTGAGCGAAATAAATCAACCAGAGAAAGACAATTATCATATGATCTCCCTGATATGAAGAATTTAAGAGGCAGAGTTGGGGGGGTGGGTTAGGTGGTGGGGAAGGAAAAAATGAAACAAGATGCGATCAGGAGGGAGACAAACCATAAGAGACTCTTAATCTCACAAAACAAACTGAGGGTTGCCAGGCAGAGGGTAGGAGAGAGAGTGATTGGGTTATGGACACTGGAGAGGATATGTGCTATGGTGAGTGCTATGAAGTGTGTAAGCCTGATGATTCACAGACCTGTAACCCTGGGGCTAATAATACATAATATGTTAATTTTTTAATGTAATAAATTGTGATAATTCGTTAATTAATTAATTAAAAGGATTATTCATCACGACCAAGTAGGATTTATTCCTGGGCTGCAAGGTTGTTTCAACATCTGCAAATTAATCAGTGTGATACAATACATTAATAAAAGAGAAAACAAGAGCCATATGATAATCTCAATAGATTATGAAAAAGCATTTGACAAAGTACAGCATCCTATCTCGATCAAAACTCTTCACAGTGTAGGCATAGATGGTACATACCTCAATGTCATCAAAACCATCTATGAAAAACTTACAGAGAATATTATTCTCAATGGGGGAAAACTGAGAGCTTTTCTGCTAAGATCTGGAACATGGCAGGGATGTCCACTACCACCACTGCTGTTCAACATACTACTAGAAGTCCTAGCCTCAGCTATCAGAGAACAAAAAGAAATAAAAGGCATCTGAATCAGCAAAGAAGTCAAACTCTCACTCTTTGTAGATGATATGATACTTTATGTGGAAAGCCCAAAAGACCACTCCAAAACTGCAAGAACTCATATAGGAATTAACTAAAGTGTCAGGATATAAAATCAATGCACAGAAATCAGTCGCATTTCTATACACCAACAACAAGACAGAAGAAAGAAAAATTAAGGAGTTGGTCCCATTTACAATTGCACCCAAAACCATAAGGCACCTAGGAATAAATCTAACCAAAGAGGTAAAGAATCTTTACTCAGAAAACTATAGAGTACTCATGAAAGAAATTGAGGAAGACACAAAGAAATGGAAAAATGTTCCATGTTCATGTACTGGAAGAACAAATATTGTGAAAATGTCTATGCTACCTAGAACAATATACATATTTAATGCAATCCCTATTAAAATACCATCAACTTTTTTCAAAGAAATGGAACCAATAATCCTAAATTTTATATGGAACCAGAAAAGACCCTGAATCACCAGAGGAATGTTGAAAAAGAAAACCAAAGTTGGTGGCATCACAATTCCAGACTTCAAGCTCTATTATAAAGCTGTAATCATCAAGACAGTATGGTAGTTGTACAAAAATAGACACATAGATCAATGGAACAGGATATAGGGCCCAGAAATAGACCCTCAACTCTATGGTCAACTAATCTTCGACAAAGCAGGAAAGAATGTACAATGGAAAAAAGACAGTCTCTTCAACAAATGGTGTTAGGAAAATTGGACAGCCACATACAAAAGAATGAAACTGGACCATTTCTTTATACCACACAAAAAAAATAGACTCAAAATGGAAGAAATACCTCAATGCAAGACAGGAATCCATCAAAATCCTTGAGAACACAGGCAGCAACCTCTTCGACCTCAGCCACAGCAACTTCTTCCTAGAAACCTCACCAAAGGCAAGGGAAGCAAGGGCAAAAATGAACTATTGGGACTTCATCAAGATCAAAAGCTTTTGCACAGCAAAGGAAACAGTCAACAAAACCAAAAGACAACTGACAGAATGGGAGAAGATATTTGCAAATGACATGTCAGGTAAAGGGCTAGTATCCAAAATGTGTAAGAACTTATCAAACTCAACACCCAAAGAACAAATAATCTAATCAAGAAATGGGCAGAACAGCAACTTCTTTCAAGATATGTCTCCAAAGACAAAGGAAATAAAAGTGAAAATGAACTTTTGGGACTTTATCAAGATCAAAAACTTCTGCACAGGAAAGGAAACAGTCATTAAACAGAGGCAACCTATGGAATGGGAGAAGATATTTGCAAATGACAGTACAAACAAAAGGTTGACATCCAGGATCTATAAAGAACTTCTCAAACTCAATACACACAAAACAGACAATCATATCAAAAAATGGGCAGAAGATATGAATAGACACTTCTCCAATGAAGACATACAAATGGCTATCAGACACATGAAAAAATATTCATCATCACTAGCCATTAGGGAGATTCAAATTAAAACCACATTGTGATACCACATTACACCAGTTAGAATGGCCAAAATTAGCAAGACAGGAAACAACGTATGTTGGAGAGGATGGGAAAGGGGAACCCTCTTACACTGTTGGTGGGAATGCAAGTTGGTGCAGCCACTTTGGAGAACAGTGTAGAGATTCCTCAAGAAATTAAAAATAGAGCTTCCCTATGACCCTGCCATTGCACTACTGGGTATTTACCCCAAAAATACAGATGTAGTGAAAAGAAGGGCCATCTGTACCCCAATGTTCATAGCAGCAATGGCCACAGTCGCCAAACTATGGAAAGAACCAAGATGCCCTTCAACAGACGAATGGATAAGGAAGATGTGGTCCATATACACTATGGAGTATTAAGCCTCCATCAGAAAGGATGAATACCCAACTTTTTTTTTCATAATTAGAAATCTCTTTATTGACAGTAAGTTAAATACCACATTATTTTTTTAAATTTATTTTTTATTTATTTTAAGCATAACAGTATTCATTATTTTTGCACCACACCCAGTGCTCCATGCAATCTGTGCCCTCTATAATACCCACCACCTGGTACCCCGACCTCCCACCCCCGCCCCTTTAAAACCCTCAGATTGTTTTTCAGAGTCCATAGTCTCTCATGGTTCACCTCCCCTTCCAATTTCTCCCAACTCCATTCTCCTCTCTAACACCCCTTGTCCTCCATGCTATTTGTTATGCTCCACAAATAAGTGAGACCATATGATAATTGACTCTCTCTGCTTGACTTATTTCACTCAGCATAATCTCTTCCAGTCCCGTCCATGTTGCTACAAAAGTTGGGTATTCGTCCTTAAAAAAATAAAAATAAATTACAAAAAAAAAAGAAATGGGCAGAAGACACAAACATATTTCTGCAGTGAAGACATCAAAATGTCCAACAGACACATGAAAAAGTGTTCCACATCACTCAGCATAAGGGAAATACAAATCAAAAACACAATGAGTTACCACCTCACACCAGTCAGAATGGCTAAAATTAACCCATCAGGAAACCACAGGTGTTGGCAAGGATTTGGAGAAAGAGGAACCCTCCTACACTGTTGGTGGGAATGCAAGCTGGTGCAGCCACTCTGGAAAACAGTATGGAGGGTCCTCAAAAAGTTGGAAATAGAGCTACCCTTTGACCCAGCAATTGCATTACTGGGTATTTACCCTAAAGATACAAATGTAGTGATCCAAAGGGGCATGTACACCCAAATATTCATAGCAGCAATGTCCACAATAGCCAAACTATGGAAAGAACCTAGATGTCCACCAACAGATGAGTGGATATAGTGGATATAGAATGGAATACTATGCAGCCATCAGAAAACCCGAAATCTTGCCATTTGCAATGATGCAGATGGAACTAGAAGGTATTACATTAAGCGAAATAAATCAATCAGAGAAAGACAATTATCATATGATCTCTCTGATATGAGGAATTTGAGAGGCAGGGCGGGGGGTCATAGGTGGAAGGGAGGGAAAAATGAAACAAGATGGGACTGGGGAGGAGGTCCCATCTTGTCCCATAAGAGACTCTTAATCTCAGGAAACAAATTGAGGGTTGTTGGAGTGGTGGAGGGGAGGAGGGATAGGGCAGCTGGGTGATGGACATTGGGGAGGGTATGCGCTATGGTGAGTGCTGTGAATTGTGTAAGGCTGATGATTCACAGACTTGTACCCCTGAAAATAAAATCCATTATATTCTAATAAAAAACAATAAATAAAAATTTCCTTTTGATGTTTCTCAAAAGGCAGATTTGGTTTGGCCCTGACCTATTTTATTGTGGAAAAAATGACAGAAAATTGCCTTGCTCATGGCTTTCACTGCTTCAGTTTGAAACTGCAAAGTCCTCAGAGACCTCCAGTGCATCTGTGACCTATCTGTGTGCCACATCAGGAGGAGGGAGGAACCCAGCAGTGTGGTTTGATTTCTAAGTAGGTCAGGATCTTTAAGAGAAAGATGCAGTGAGCCTGCAGCTGGGGTTTTGTGAATCTAGGTGGGCAGCCAGCCACGCAGGCAGATAGGTATGCCTATCTGCCTATCTGGACTGCCAGAGGGGAGCTCAGGCAGCTCAGATGCTGCAACCAGAAGAGGCCTTAGGAATTCCTGCTTGCATGCGCTGGTCCTGGGTGACTGCTGAGAAGGGGTGTGTGTGGCATCTGGCATGGGACAGGGCCAGCGGTGACCAGCAGGTGGGAAGCCCTATCCTTCTGACTCAAAGGCACCTCAGCCCTGCAGGGGAAGGAGCTGAGAGGGGAGATGGCTAGATATGCAGCAGGGGTTCTCAGGAGCCCAGAGCTCTACAGCATTGGAGTTCCACCATAACTGATCGCAGCTGGTGACATATTTCTGGGAACTGGCATGTCTTTGTTCAGATTCCACCTGGGAAAGGACAAACTTTCTCTGTTTTTGAGACGTGCCATGTTGTTAGCTTGTGCCTGGTAGCCCACAATCCGTGTGAGCCCAGAGCGCAGGCCATGGATGCTCCCACCTGACGCCCCTGGGACTGCAGGGGGTTGTCCCCAGGGAAGGAGGTCAGGCTGGCCTTGTTTCCCTCATGCACCATCTGATTGTTCCATGGGCATGAGGAAGATTCTCTCCTCAAATGAGCTAGGCCCTGTCCTGCCCAGGGAGACTGGGTGTCCCCAGAAGGGTTGAGGGCTGCTGGCACACAGGCCTGGGAGCTAGGTGGGTGTGTTGGCCAAGGTTGTGTTGCTGCACTGAACTGGGTCTGTGCCTTTCTTCGTGTATCCCAGTCTCTGGCCCAGAGAAGGGACAAGCTTCTTGTCCATCCCAGGAGCAGGAGCTGGGGTTAGAACCAGGAATCGGGGTGACCTACATTCTCCCATCTCAACCCAGAGGTGCGGCCTAGACTGGCCCAGGCAGGGTTTGGCATCTACATCTTCAACTAAGTGCTGGGTCCAGTCAGTCAGTCTGGACCCTGAGGTGACCTTTCCAAAGCAACCAAACCCTGACTAGGCTGGGGCCCAAGCCACTCTCCCCTCCAAGACCCCGTGCTCCCCCTGAATCCCCAGCTCGAAGACCCCCCTAGGTGAAAATCCCATCCTGTCCTTAAGGCCCCAGCTGACTGGGTTCTCCTTCTGGGAATCTGGAGTCCAGTGCCTGGCTTGCTGATGGAGATGCGCCCCCCCCACCACCACAGTACCAGGCACACATGCAACACGTGCAACAGTGAGCCTCTTGTCCCTGGATCATGTAGATGTTTGAAGTCAAAGTGAGGAAAGTCTCATGTTGAGCTTTCTGTGTAACGTGTGGTGTGATGCCGGCCCAGCCATGGGAAGGGGTGTCTGCAGGGCTAGGAAGGCCTGGAAGGGAGTCCAGGAGGAGAGTTAATTCTGTCTCCCTGAGCCTGGGGACCTTTGTTGGCATCTTCATTATGTGCTTTGTGCAGCCGTTTCGGGGAGCAAGCCACAGAGGCTGCCCAGCCCACCCTGTGCTTCCCTCTGCAGGCAGGGCTGAATCCAAGGGCCAGAGGACCAAACAACCCCACAGCTGTGGAGGGGTTTGTCCTGTAACACTTCTCAGGGGACCCTGGCTGCGGCGGCCCTTCTTGGCTGTGTCCTTCCTCCTGTACCTTGGGGCTTTCACAGGAAATGCCTTCATTGTCAAGGCCATCAGCCTTCATCCAGGCCTCCAGGCCTCAGTGAACCTCTTTTTCACCAACCTGGCCCTTGTAGACACCACCCACACACTCACTATTTCCCCCAAATTGCTGGAGAACCTGGTAGTCAACCAGGTTGACTGCATGGTCCAGCTCTTCTTCCTGATACGGCTCCTGGGAGCCAAGCCTCTGTTGCTCCTGGCTGTGGCCTGTGACTGCCATGTGGCCATCTACCACCCAATGCACTACAGCATGCTGAGGAGCTGGCCCATCTGTGCCCTACTCTCAGGCAGCATGTGGGCGGTCACTGCGGTCAGCACAACTGTGCACACAGGCGTGATGACCAGGTTAACATTCCATGGTCCCTGTCAGATCCATCATTTTCTACATGAAGTTCCCAAGCTGCTGCTGCTCTCTGGTAGATGAATGACCCTGAACAACATTATGATCATCACTGCGGACATTTATTCTGGAGTAGTCAACTTCCTGTTCACCCTGGTGCTCTACAGCTACATCATCACCAGCATCCCAGGCACCTGCCAGGTATGGGCAAGTGGTGGGCATTTCTCCACCTGCTCCTCTCACCTCCTGGTGGCCACCTGGTACCACTCCACCATCATTTACACATACATCTGCCAGGCTTCAACTCCTCCATGGAAAATGGCAAAGTGGTCCCTGTGCTGGACAAGACAATCAGCCCCACCTTGGACCCTCTCATCTACTCTCTGTAGAACAAAGATGTCAACGTGGCCCTCAATAAAGTATTTTCCTATATCTAATAAATGAAGGGAAGTGGCCAATATGGAATTTTAGGGTGTTAACCAGCTAATCTTAAAATAGGACTGGTAGAATCTATTTTAAGTGGAAAACTGCAAGAAAGCAATAGATTTGTACATAATGTACTTTCCCTATAGTCGCTGCAATGTTCCACATGCCACTTTAACTAAGCTGTCCAAAGTCCTAAGAGCAGGTACTCTCAGAGATCCAGGGAGCTGGAAAAGCCAATGGGCAACCTGCCCACTGTCCTGCCCCTTTGCCTTGCTTGAACCTTGGTCTTACTCAAGCCTCAGATGAAATGTCACCCACAGAGTCTCTGACGCCCTTATCTGAAAGTTCCCTTATCTGTTCCCTTATCGGAAAGTTCTCTTCCAGCTATTCACACTATATTACTCTGTTTATTTTTTGAAATCTTATTGTTTATTTACCCAGGTATATTTTACTAGAACACAAGCCGCATGAGTTCATGGACTTTTGTCTGTTCCATTCCGTGTTCTACTCCCAGCATCTAGAACAGTAATGTGGCAGTCATCTGAAGTCAGTTGAATGCATGAATGCCTCACATTCTTGAATGTGGACTTTGTGTCCTCAAAGTTTCCATCTGCTTCGTTCAAGCTGAGCACAGCACAGTAATCATTTCCTGAGTGAACAATGTGCCCATGTCCTGCTGGAGAACCACAGTACAGGACTTTACCCTGTATATGTGGTTTTGAGGAGTTTAGAATTGGCCAAAAGTTTGTTTGGGTTTTAGGGCTGCTATGACAAGCTTTGCCTGTAATTAAAGTCAAGAAGCTAAGTGCAGTTTCCGAAGCCCGAACTACATGTCCAAGCATGTCTGCATGCAGTCCTCTCCAGGAATACCTGTCCCCAGGAGGCTCCAGTGGACGGGGAGGGAACCTTCCAGTGGCATTGAGGGTGAAGATTGTGAGGGGATATTTCTGAAAATAAGACTTAAAAGTCACAGCCATCCCTTTATTTTTTTAAATTTTTTTTTATTTCTTTTCAGTGTTCCAGAATTCATTGTTTATGCACCACACCCAGTGCTCCATGCAATACATGCCTTCCATAACACCCACCACCAGGCTCTCACTTGCCCCTCCCCCTCCAAAAACCTCAGTTTGTTTCTCAGAGTCATCCCTTTAAATGGAACTTCCGGGAGGATGGAATTGTGTGGAAGTCTTGGAAGTGCTGTGTCTGTTTTGGTCCTTGGTGAGCTGGTGCTGCTTCTTCTGCAGTGGCAGCCCCAAGGGTTCCCCATTATACATGCTCCCCACAGGTGCTCTTGTTTGCTTGAATTGTAGCAGCTCCTCAGCCTGATTACATGTAGCCAGCCATTGCTGACTGCCTTAGGGGACTTCCTAGAAGTAGGCCCTGAGATAGCACTTTGTGGAAGTGATTTATGAAAGCCAACATAACCAGGTCACAAAAAGAATAGGAGTGCCTGGGGGTGCCTGGGTGGCTCAGTGGGTTAAGGCCTCTGCCTTCGGCTCAGGTCATGATCTCAGGGTTCTGGGATTGAGTCCCGCATCGGGCTCTCTGCTCAGCAGCGAGCCTGCTTCCTCCTCTCTCTCTCTCTGCCTTCCTCTCTGCCTACTTGTGATCTCTCTCTGTCAAATAAATAAATAAAATCTTTAAAAAAAAAAAAAAGAATAGGAGTGCCTGAGTACAGCAGAGCTCCCAGGCATTGGACCAGGGAAGCTGGTTGCAAACAGTGAGCCCAGCTGCCAGCTTTCTGTTTGGTGTTGCCATAAACTGGGAACCACTGCGTAGTCTGCGGTCACAGTGAGTGACCACTCTCTGAGCAGGGGCCCAGCAAGAGGCAGAACTTGGGCGGGACCCCCTCCATCCCCTTGGAGGAGCAGCTCTGGTCCACCCTGCAGTAGTCCATGAAGTTTGGAGACTCAAAGTGGGGTCACGAGTCTGATATAAAACACTCAGTCACAGGGTGAGTATACACAGAGTGTGGACAGAAACCAGAGAGAGAAGAGTGATTGGCTGCTTTTCTGTAAGAGTACTCTGAAGAGTGGGGGGTGCCAACTGTCAGTTTCAGGGCTAATGATGGGCACCGCCATTTCTATACGCCCCCCCGACCAGCTCTGGTGCCACTTACACTGAGCTCAGCCCCACGGACAAGGGGCAAAGACACCTGAGAATCAGCTCAATAGGGCCCTCCCCTAGAAGAACAGCAGGAATCTTGGGTGAATACAAAATTTACCCATCATAGAGAGCTGCAAAACTTCAGACTTGAGGAAAATGGTATATTTGTGCATTTTTTTAATTATTCTTTGGTCTTCCAGTTTTATTTTTTCTTCTCTTTTTTTTCCCATTATGTTCAGCTAGCCATCATTAGTTTTGATGTAGTGTTCAGCAATTCATTAATTGCTTATAACACCCAGTACTCATCACCACATGCAGCCTCCTTAATATCCATTTGGTTATTTTCTTATTTTATCAATTCTTATTTAAGCCCTTTTTAATTTTAATTTTTATGCCTCATTTATCCTAGCAGTGAGAGCCTCCATTTTTGATTGCACCTCATTAATAGCTTTTTTGATTTCAACTTGGTTAGATTTTAGTTCTTTTATTTCTCCAGAAAGGGCTTTTATATCTCTCGAGAGGGTTTCTCTAATATCTTCCATGCCTTTTTCGAGCCCGGCTAGAACCTTGAGAATTGTCATTCTGAACTCTAGATCTGACATATTACCGATGTCTGTATTGATTAGGTCCCTAGCCTTTGGTACTGCCTCTTGTTCTTTTTTTTGCGTTGAATTTTTATATTTATGCCATATAGATACATTTTTTAATTATGGATTCTTTCACTGTATTCAATTCTATTTTTTTAAATATTTTATTTACTTATTTATTTGACAGACAGAGATCACAAGTAGGCAGAGAGAGAGAGGAGGAGGAAGGCTCCCTGCTGAGCAGAGAGCCCAACATGGGGCTCGATCCCAGAACCCTGAGATCATGACCTGAGCTGAAGGCAGAGGCTTTAACCCACTGAGCCACCCAGGTGCCCCCAATTCTATTTTTGCATACATATTTTCTTTCTTTCTTTCCTATTGTGGGATCTAGCTTCTTCTAATAAACAGACTAAAATACAGCCTTACACCAGATAGAATGGCCATAATAAACAGGACAGGAAACAACATGTGTTGGAGAGGATATGGAGAAAGGGGAACCCTCTTACACTGTTGGTGGGGATGCAAGTTGGTGCAGCCACTTTGGAAAACAGTGTGGAGATTCCTCAAGAAATTAAAAAATGAGGGCGCTTGGGTGGCTCAGTGGGTTAAAGCCTCTGCCTTTGGCTCAGGTCGTGATCCCAGGGTCCTGGGATCAAGCCTCACATCGGGCTCTCTGCTCAGGAGGGAGCCTGCTTCCTCCTCTTTCTGCCTGCTTCTCTGCCTACTTGTGATCTCTGTCTGCCAAATGAATAAATAAAATCTTTTTTTAAAAAAAGAAATTAAAAATGAGAGACTGTGGACTCTGAGAAACAATCTGAGTTTTTTTTTTTTTTTTTTTTTTTGCAGGGGGCCTGGGTGAGCCTGGAGGTGGGTATTAAGAAGGGCACATATTGCATGGAGTACTGGGTGTGGTGCATAAACAATGAATTCTGGAGCACTGAAAAGAAATTTTTAAAAAGAAAATTTTAAAAAACAGGTAGGATAGGGGAAAAATAAAAACAAAATAAAATACAGCCAGGACCTAGTTTATTGTTTGTTCTGTTTTACTTTTTATTTGATTTCTCTCCCTCTCCCTCTTCTCTTCTCTTATCTCTCTCTCTCTCTCCCTCTCTCTCTCTCATTATCTCCTCCTCCTCCTCCTCCTCCTCCTAGTTGCTGTTGTTGTTGTTGTTGTTGTTGTTGTTGTTGTTGTTCTTCTTCTTCTTCTTCTTCTTCTTCTGATTTGTTTTGTTTCTCTTTTTCTGGTGTCGTTATTGCCATTTTTGTATTTTCTCTCTCTTTCATTTGTTCTTTTCTGTACATAATGATGAGATGGAGAAACTCATCCCAAAAAATAAACAGGAGGCAGGCATTTAATCAATATGAATATAAGTAAGATTTGGAACTAGAATTCAAAACAATAATTATAAAGATACTAGCTGGCTGCACCAACTTGCATTCCCACCAACAGTGGAAGAGGGTTCCCCTTTCTCCACATCCCCTCCAACTGGAAGAGATTATGCTGAGTGAAATAAGTCAAGCAGAGAGAGTCAGTTATCATATGGTTTCACTTATTTGTGGAGCATAACAAATAACATGGAGGACATGGGGAGATAGAGAGGAGAAGGGAGTTGGGGTAAATTGGAAGGGGAGGTGAACCATGAGAGACTATGGACTCTGAAAAACAATCTGAGGGTTTTGAAGGGGCAGGGGGTGGGAGGTCGGGGCACCAGGTGGTGAGTATTGGAGAGGGCACGGATTGCATGGAGCACTGGGTGTGGTGCAAAAATAATGAATACTGTTATGCTGAAAATAAAAAATAAATTTAAAAAAAGATACTAGCTGGGCTGGGAAAAAGCATAGAAGACACTAGAGAATACCTTACTGGAGAAATAAAATAACTAAAATCTAAACAAGTCAAAATCAAAAGACTACACTGGAATCAAATATAGGCTCTAACTGCTAAGATAAATGAAGCAGAAGAGACAGCCAGTAATATAGAAGAAAAAATGATGGAAACTAAGAAACTGAAAAAAAGAGAGATAAATAACTACTGATTCCTGAGGGGATAATTCAAGAGATAGGTGATACCATAAAGTAAAATATTATGGAGAAGAAGGAGGAGGAGGAGGAGGAGGAGGAGGAGGAGGAGGAGGAGGGGGCAGAAGGTTTATTTGGATAAATTATAGCAGAGAACTTCCCTAATGTGGGGAAGGAAACAGTATACAAGTCTAGGAGGCACAGAGAACCCTCAACCTCAAAATCAAGAAAAAAAAAGGTCAATGCCTAGACATATTACAGTGAAACTTCAAAATTTCAGAATTAAAGAGAAAATCCTGAAAGCAGTTCAGGGCAAAAGGGACTTAACCTACAGAGGCTGACAACAGACCTCTGACAGAGACCTGGCAGGCCAGAAAGGACTGACATGATATATTCAAGGGGATAAATGAGAAAAATATGCAGCCAAGAATACTTAATCCAGCAAGGCTGTCCATCAGAATACAAGAAGAAATAATGAGCTTCCTAAACAAACAGAAACTGAAAGAATTTGTGATCAGTAAAACAACCCTACAAGAAATATTAAAGGGGATACTATAGGCAAAGAGAGATCCCAAAAGTAACAGAGACCAGAAAGAAACAGACAATCTACAGAAACAGGACTTTACAGGTAATAAAATATCACTAAATTCATATCTTTCAGTAATTACTCTGAATGTAAATGGGCTAAATGCTCCGATCAAAAGACACAGGGTATTAGATTGGAATTTTTTAAAAATGACCCATTGATATGCTGTTTGCAAGACACTCATTTTAGACCCAAAGACACCTCCAATTGAAAGTGAGGGTGTGGAAAACCTTTTATCATGCTAATGGACATCAAAAGAAAGCTGAGGTAGTGATCCTTATATCAAACAAATTTGATTTTAAGCCAAAGACTAAAATACAAGATGAGGAAGGACACTATATCATACTTAAAGGGTCTCTGCAACAAGAAGATCTAACAATTTTAAATATCTATGCCCCTAACATGGGAGCAGCCAACTATATAAACCAAATAATAACAAAATCAGAGAAACACATTGACAATAATACAATAGTAGTAGGGGACTTTAACACCCCATTCACTGCAATGGACAGATCATCTAAGCAAAAAATCAACAAGGAAACTAGGGCTTTGAATGACACACAGAACCAGATGGACTTCACAGATATATTCAGAGCATTTCATCCTAAAGTAACAGAATACACATTCTTCTCACATGCACATGGAATATTCTCCAGAATAGATCAGAATAGATTTGTACTGGGTCACAAATCAGGTCCCAACTGGTACCAAAAGATTGGGATTATACCCCACATATTCTCAGACCATAATGCTTTAGAACTTGAACTCAATCACAAGAGAAAATCTAAAGGAACACAAATACATGGAGGCTAAAGAGCATCCTACTAAAGAATTAATAGGTCAACAAGGAAATTAAAGAAGAATTTTAAAAATTCATGGAATGTTCCCTCTGTCCCTATACTTTGAAGCATTTTAATCAGGAATGGATGCTGGATTTTGTCAAATGCTTTTTCTGCATCAATTGAGAGGACCATGTGGTTCTTCTCTCTTCTCTTATTAATTTGTCTATCACATTGATTGATTTGCAAATGTTGAACCATCCTTGTAGCCCAGGAATGAATCCCACCTGGTCATGGTGGATAATCTTTTTAATGTGCTGCTGGATCCTGTTTGCTAGGATCTTGTTGAAAATCTTAGCATCCATATTCATCAGTGATATTGGTCTGAAATTCTCCTTTTTGGTAGGGTCTTTGCCTGGTTTAGGGATCAGGGTAATGCTGGCTTCATAGAAAGAGTCTGGAAGTTTTCCTTCTGCTTCAATTTTTTGAAACAGCTTCCGGAGAATAGGTGTTATTTCTTCTTTGAAAGTTTGGTAGAATTCCCCAGGGAATCCATCAGGTCCTGGGCTCTTGTTTTGGGGGAGTTTTTGATCACTGCTTCAATCTCGTTACTAGATATTGGTCTATTCAGGTTGTCAATTTCTTCCTGGCTCAATTTTGGGAGTCTATAGTTTTCCGGAATGCATCCATTTCATCAAGGTTGCTTAGCTTATTGGCATATAACTGTTGATAATAACTTCTGATGATTGTTTCTACTTCCTTAGTGTTAGTTGTGATCTCTCCCTTTTCATTCATAATTTTATTAATTTGGGCTTTCTCTCTTTTCTTTTGGATTAGTGTGGCCAATGGTTTATTGATCTTATTTATTCTTTCAAAAAACCAGCTTCTAGTTTCATTGATACATTCTACTGTATCTCTGGTTTCTACCTCATTGATCTCAGCTCTAATCTTGATTATTTCCCTTCTTATGTGTGGAGTTGGTTTGATTTATTGTTGATTCTCCAGTTCTTTAAGGTATAGAGACAGCTGGTGTGTTCTGAATTTTTCAATTTTTTTGAGGGAGGCTTGGATGGCTATGTATTTCCCCCTTAGGACCGCCTTTGCTGTATCCCATAGGTTTTTGTTTTGTTTTGTTTTGTTTTTAAATTAACTTATTTTCAGAAAAACAGTATTCATTATTTTTTCACCACACCCAGTGCTCCATGCAATCCGTGCCCTCTATAATACCCACCACCTGGTACCCCAACCTCCCACCCCACCGCCACTTCAAACCCCTCAGATTGTTTTTCAGAGTCCATAGTCTTTCATGATTCACCTCCCCTTCCAATTTACCCCAACTCCCTTCTCCTCTCTAACACCCCTTGTCCTCCATGATATTTGTTATGCTCCACAAATAAGTGAGTCCATATGATAATTGACTGTGGAAAGAACCAATGGACGAATGGATAAGGAAGATGTGGTCCCTATACATTATGGAGTATTATGCCTCCATCAGAAAGGATGAATACCCAACTTTTGTAGCAACATGGATGGGACTGGAAGAGATTATCCCATAGGTTTTGTACCAAAGTGTCTTCATTCTCATTGGTTTCCATGAATTGTTTCAGTTCTTCTTTGATCTCCTGGTTGAACCAAACATTCTTAAGCAAAGTGGTCTTTTTAGCTTCCAGGTGTTTTAGTTCTTTCTGAAGTTTTTCTTGTGATTGAGCTCAAGTTTCAAAGCATTGTGATCTGAGAATGTGCAGGGAATAATCTCAGTTTTTTGGTATCAGTTGAGTCCTGATTTGTGACCCAGTATGTGGTGTATTCTGGAGAAGTTTCCATGTGCACTTAGAAGAATGAGTATTCTGTTGTTTTAGGGTGGAATGTTCTGTATATATCTATGAGGTCCATCTGGTCCAAAGTGTCATTCAATTCTCTTGTTTCTTTATTGATTTTCTGCTTTGATGATCTGTCTATTTCTGAGATAGGCATGTTAAGATCTCCTACTATTAATGTATCCATATCAGTATGACTTTCTATCTTGATTAAAAGCTTTCTTATGTAATTGGCTGCTCCCATATTGGGGGCAAGGTATTTACAATTGTTAGATCATCTTGGTGGATAGTCCCTTTAAGAATTATGTAGGAGGGAGCCTGGGTGGCTCAGTGGGTTAAGCCGCTGCCTTCGGCTCAGGTCATGATCTCAGGGTCCTGGGATCGAGGCCCGCATCGGGCTCTCTGCTCAGCAGGGAGCCTGCTTCCCTCTCTCTCTCTCTGCCTGCCTCTCCATCTACTTGTGATTTCTCTCTGTTAAATAAATAAATAAAATCTTTGAAAAAAAAAAAAGAATTATGTAGGAGAGGATGTGGAAAAGGGGAACTCTCTTCCACTGTTGGTGGGAATGCAAGTTGGTGCAGCCACTTTGGAAAACAGTGTGCAGATTCCTCAAGAAATTAAAAATAGAGCTTCCCTATGACCCTGCCATTACACTACTGGGTATTTACCCCAAAAATTCAGATGTAGTGAAAAGAAGGGCCATCTGTACCCCAATGTTTATAAGCAGCAATGGCCACGGTCGCCAAACTGTGGAAAGAACCAAGATGTCCTTCAACGGATGAATGGATAAGGAAGATGTGGTCCATATACACAATGGAGTATTATGCCTCCATCAGAAAGGATGAATACCCAACTTTTGTAGCAACATGGACGGGACTGGAAGAGATTATGCTGAGTAAAATAAGTCAAGCAGAGAGAGTCAATTATCATATGGTTTCACTTATTTGTGGAGCATAACAAATAGCATGGAGGACATGGGGAGATGGAGAGGAGAAAGGAGCTGAGGGAAATTGGAAGGGGAGGTGAACCACTAGAGACTATGGACTCTGAAAAATAATCTGAGGGTTTTGAAGGGGCAGGGGGTGGGAGTTTGGGGGAACTAGGTGGTGGGTATTGGAGAGGGAAAAAACAATGAATACTGTCACGTTGAAAATTAATTTAAAAAATCTAAAAATATTCATGGGAACAAATGAAAATGAAAACACAACATTCCAGAACCTTTAAAATGGAACAAAGGCAGTCCTAAGAGAGAAATAGAAATACAGACCTTTCTAAAGAAACAAGAAAGGTGTCAAATACACAACCTTTATACCTAAAGGAGCTGGAGAAAAAAAAAACACCAAATAAAGATTAAAGCCAGAAGAAGAAGGGAAATAATAAAGATCAGAGCAGAAATCAATGAAACACAAATCAAAAGAATAGTAGAGCAGATGAACAAAACTGGGAGCTTGTTCTTTGAAAGAATTAATAAGATTGATAAACCCCAAGGCAGACTTATCAAAAAGGAAAGAGAAAGGACCCAAATAAATAAAATCATGAATAAAAGAGGAGAGATAACAATCAACACTGAAGAAATACAAGTATAAGAGAATATTATAAGCAATTATATGCCAACAAATTAGGCAACTGGAAAAAAATGGATTCATTCCTAGAAATATATAAACTTTATCCACTCATCTGTTGAAGGACATCTTGCCTCCTGTGGAAAGAGCTGAGATGCCCTTCAACAAATGAACGGATAAATAAGATGTGGTCCATATGTACAATGGAATATTACTCAGCCATCAGAAAGGATGAATACCCAACTTTTGTATCAACATGGATGGGACTGGAGGAGATTATGCTGAGTGAAATAAGTCAAGCAGAGAAACTTAATCATATAGTTTGACTTACTTGTGGAACATAAGGAATGACATGGAGGATATTATCAGAAGGAAAGGAAAAGTAAAGGGTAGGAAACTGGAGGTGGAAATGAACTTTGAGAGACTATGGACTCTGAGAAACAAACTGAGGGTTTTGTAGGGAGGAGGTTGAGGGTTGGGTGAGCCTGGTGGTGGGTATTAAGGAGGGTACATATTGTGTGGACCACTGGGTGTGGTGCATAAATAATGAATCTTGGAACACTGAAAAAATAAAATAAGTAAATAAATAAAATAAATGCACAGAAGTCAGTTGCATTTCTATACACCAACAACAAAGCAGAAAAATAGAAATCAAGGAATTAATCTCATTTACAATTGTAGCAAAAACTATGAGATACCTAGAAATAAACCTAACAAAAGAGATGTAGGATCTGTACTCCAAAAACTATAGAATATTCATGAAAAAAAAATTGAGGAAGACATAAGGAAATGAAAAAACATTTCATTCTCAAAAATGCCATTGACATTTTTCACAGAGCTGGAACAAACAGTCATAAAATTTGCATGGAACCAAAGACCCTGAATCGCCAGGGGAATATTGAAGAAAGAAAACCAAAGCTGGTGGCATCACAATTATGGACTTCAAATTGTATTATAAAGCTGTAACTCATCAAGATAGAATCCCATCACTGGAGAATAAGACAGAAAAGGGCAAAACCTACTTGGAAAAATAATGGCTGAAACTGACCCAAGTTGGGCGTTGGGTAACAAATGAACATACAGATACATGAAGCTCAAGAGAACCCAGGCAAGGTCAACCTGAAGATTACCCTGAGACATATCATAAACAAAGTGTCAAAAATCAAAGACAAAAGAGTTTTGAGAGCAGCAAGAGGAAAATGACTCATCATATACAAGGGCTTCCCTCATCCCTTGTCTGAGGCTGTCACTGCATTGTTCATCAGAAACATGCAGGTTTAGAAGGAGGTGGGATGACAGATGCAAAGTGCTCAAGAAAACCTGCAACCAAACACTAAAGAAGTCCTTCAGAAACAAAGGAGGGATAAGACATTCCCAGACAAATAATAGTTGAGGGAGTTCATCACTACTATATCTGCTTTACAAAAACTACTACTTGGAGTTCATCAAGTTTGAATGAAAGGAACTTATTAACATTATGATATCTTATGAAAGTAAAAACTTTAAAAGGTAAATATATAGTCAAATTCAGAATACTCTAATGCTGTAATGGTAGTGCTCATATTATTTTTTTTTTCAATCTCAGTTGTTTTTTTTTTTAATTTCTTTTCAGTGTAACAGTATTCATTGTTTTTGCACCACACTCAGTGCTCCATGCAATATGTGCCCTCCCCAATACCCACCACCTGGTTCCCCCAACCTCCCACCACCCACCCCTTCAAAACCCTCAGGTTGTTTTTCAGAGTCCATAGTCTCTGATGGCTCACCTCCCCTTCCAATTTCCCTCCACTCCTTTCTCCTCTCCATCTCCCCATGTCTTCCATGTTATTTGTTATGCTCCACAAATAAGTGAAACCATATGATAATTGGGCTCTCTCTGCTTGACTTATTTGACTCAGCATAATCTCTTCCAGACCCAACTTTTGTAGAAACATGGACGGGACTGGAAGAGATGATGAACATTTTTTCATGTGTCTGTGAGCCATTTGTATGTCTTCATTGGAGAAGTGTCTGTTCATGTCTTCTGCACATTTTTTGACATGATTATCTGTTTTGTGTGTGTTGAGTTTGAGGAGTTCTTTATAGATCTTGGATATCAGCCCTTTGTCTGTAGTTTCATTTGCGAATATCTTCTCCCATTCCATGGGTTGCCTCTTTGTTTTGTTGGCTGTTTCCTTTGCTCTGCAGAAGCTTTGATCTTGATGAGGTCTCAAAAGTTCATTTTTGTTTTTGTTTCCTTTGCCTTTGGAGATGTATCTTGAAAGAAGTTGCTGTGGCTGATATCGAAGAGGTTACTGCCTATGTTCTCCTCTAAGATTCTGATTGATTCCTGTCTCACATTGAGGTCTTTTATCCATTTGGGGTTTATCTTTGTGTACAGTGTAAGAGAATGGTCGAGTTCATTCTTCTACATATAGCTGCCCAGTTTTCCCAGCATCATTTATTGAAGAGACTGTCTTTTTTCCACTGTATATTTTTTCCTGCTTTGTTGAAGATTATTGGACCATAGAGTTGAGGGTCCATATCGGGACTCCCCTCTGAGAGCAGGAACACAACAAGGATGCCCACTCTCACCACTCTTGTTCAACAAAGTATTAGAAGTCCTAGCAACAGCAATCAGAAAACAAAGAGAAATAAAAGGTATCCAAACTGGCAATGAAGAAGTCAAACTCTCTCTCTTCACAGATGACATGATTCTTTATATGGAAAACCCAAAAGACTCCACCCCCAAACTACTAGAACTCATACAGCAATTCAGTAACATGGCAGGATACAAAGTCAATGTACAGAAATCAGTGGCTTTCTTATGCACTAACCATGAAAATACAGAAAGGGAAATTAGAGAATCGATTCCATTTACTATAGCACCAAGAACCATAAGATACCTGAGAATAAACCTAACCAAAGAGGTAAAGGATCTGTACTCGAGGAACTAAAGAACACTCATGAAAGAAATTGAAGAAGACACAAAAAGATGGAAAAGGATTCCATGCCCATGGATCGGAAGAACAAACATTGTTAACATGTCTATACTGCCTAGAGCCATCTATACTTTTAATGCCATTCCGATCAAAATTCCACCGGTATTTTTCAAAAAGCTGGAACAAATAATCCTAAAATTTGTGTGGAATCAGAAGAGACCCCAAATCGCTAAGGAAATGTTGAAAAACTAAAATAAAACTGGGGGCATCACGTTACCTGATTTCAAGCTTTACTACAAAGCTGTGATCACCAAGACAGCATGGTACTGGCATCAAAACAGACACATAGACCAGCTCATATTACTTTTAACTGCAGCATAAATGTTAAAAGACAAAAGTGTTTTAAAAAAACAACTATAGCTACAGTCATTTCTAATAGATATGCAATATGAAAAGATGTAAAGTGAAATATCAAAGCATAAATGTAGAGGGAGATGAAGGAAAATGTAGATTTTTTATAGGCTTTGAACCTAAGTTGCTCTAAGTTTAAAGTAGACTTTTATAACTATTATATGTTTTATGTAAACCTCTTGGTTTAAAAAGGGTGGGAACTACTAGTAGATACACAATAGATAGAGAAAAGGATCAAAGCAAACCACAACAACAACAACAAACTAACAAAGCACAAAGGAAGACAGCAAGAGAGGAGAATGGGCCAAAGGAACTGTCAGTCAAAATAACAGAAGGGCACTTGTAATTTCCTATCTTCCAAGAATCACTTTAAATGTACATGGATTAAGTTCTCATGCTTAACTCAGATTTAAAAAAAAAAAAAAAAAAAAAAGACAGGGGGCGCCTGGGTGGCTCAGTGGGTTAAAGCCTCTGCCTTCGGCTCAGGTCATGATCTCAGGGTCCTGGGATCGAGCCCCGCATCGGGCTCTCTGCTCAGCGGGGAGCCTGCTTCCTTCTCTCTCTCTGCCTGCCTCTCTGCCTGCTTGTGATCTCTCTCTGTCAAATAAATAAATAAAATTAAAAAAAAAAAAAGACAGGATCCAACAACATGCTGCCTAGAAGAGACATTTTAACTTAACCTCACCCATAGGCTGAGAATGAAGGTATGGAAAAAGGTATTTTGTGCAAATAGTACCCAAAAAAGTGAAGGTGGCTATACTTACACAAGACAAAATAGACTTTCAGTCAAAATCTGTCTTAAAAGACAAAGAGTAAGACTATGTATATATAAAAGACTATGTAACAATAAAGGGGTCAATTCATTAAGACAATACAATAATTATAAACTATATGCACCCAACATTGGAGCATCTAAACACAAAGTGAACATTAACAGAAATGAAAGGAGGAATAGAAAATAACAGGATAACCGTAGAGGACTTCAATACCTCATTTTCATAAGTGCAGAGATCACCCATACAGAGCCAATTAGGAAGCCAAAGTAAATAATGCTATGGACCGAATGGCCTTAACAGAAATATTCAGTGGGTTCTATCCATTAGCAGTAGGATACACCTTCTTCTCAAGTATATAAGGGACTTCTCCAGGATAGATCATATATTGCCATATATTGGGCCACAACATGGGTTTTACCAAATTTAAGATTAATATTCTACCAAATATATTTTCTGGCCACAATTATATGAAATTAGAAGTCAAGAGCAGTAGGAAAGTTGGAAAATTTGAAAATGTGTGAAATTAAATAGCACACTTCTGAACAGCCAGGGAGTCAAAGAGGAAGTCAAAACTATCTTGAGACAGAAGGGAAGGAAAAAATAGAACAAGGTGAAAACAGAGATGGAGAGAAACCATGAGAGACTCTTAACTCTAGTGAACAAACTGAGGGTGCTGGAGGGGAGGTGGAGGGGTGATGGACATTAAGGAGGGCACTTGATGTAATGAGCACTGGATGTTATATGCAACTAATGAACCACAGAATTCTACCTCTGAAACTAATTTTTTAAACTACCTTGATTTTCTTTTTTAATATTTCCTTAGCAATTCAGGGTCTCTTCTGGTTCTATGCAAATTTTAGGATTGTTTGTTCTGGCACTCTGAAAAATACTGGTGGAATTTTGATCGGAATGGCATTAAAAGTATAGATGGCTCTAGGCAGTATAGACATGTTAACAATGTTTGTTCTTCCGATCCATGGGCATGGAATCCTTTTCCATCTTTTTGTGTCTTCTTCAATTTCTTTCATGAGTGTTCTGTAGTTCCTCGAGTACAGATCCTTTACCTCTTTGGTTAGGTTTATTCTCAGGTATCTTATGGTTCTTGGTGCTATAGTAAATGGAATCAATTCTCTAATTTCTCTTTCTACAGTTTTATTGTTAGTGTATAAGAAAGCCACTGATTTCTGTACATTGACTTTGTATCCTGCCATGTTACTGAATTGCTGTATGAGTTCTAGTAGTTTGGGGTGGAGTCAGAACTATGAATGAAAAGGGAGAGATCACAACGAAAGTCAAGAAAATAGAAACAATCATCAGAAATTGTTATCAACAGTTATATGCCAATAAGTTAAATAACCTAGAGGAAATGAATGTATTTCTGGAAACCTAAAAACTTCCAAGACTGAAACAGGAAGAAATTGACAACCTGAATAGACCAATATCTAGTAATAAGATTGAAGCAGTAATCAGAAACCTCCCAAAAAACAAGATCCCAGTACCTGACAGATTCCCTGGGGAAATCTAACAAACATTCAAAGAAGATATAATACCTATTCTCCTGAAGCTGTTCAAAAGATAGAAACAGAAGTAAAACTTCCAGAC
The DNA here is from genome assembly GCF_964662115.1 of Mustela nivalis. Lineage (NCBI taxonomy): Eukaryota > Metazoa > Chordata > Mammalia > Carnivora > Mustelidae > Mustela > Mustela nivalis. The sequence goes on along the minus strand of NC_139021.1, from coordinate 187,098,254 downwards.
TCTTTTTATGAAGCCAGCATTACCCTGATCCCCAAACCAGGCAAAGAACCCATCAAAAAGGAGAATTTCAGACCAATATCCCTGATGAATATGGATGCCAAGATTCTCAACAAGATCCTAGCTAATAGGATCCAATAGTGCATTAAAAAGATTCTCCACCATGACCAGGTGGGATTTATCCCTGAGATGCAAGGGTAGTTCAACATCCACAAATCAATCAATGTGATAGAACAAATCAATAAGAGAAGAGAGAAGCACATGGTCCTCTCAATTGATGCAGAAAAAGCATTTGACAAAATACAGCATCTGTTCCTGATTAAAACTCTTCAAAGTCTAAGGATAGAGGGAACATTCTTCAAATTCATAAAATCTATGAAAATCCCACAGCGAATATCAATCATTCTCAATGGGGAAAAGCTGACAGCCTTCCCTTTGAGATCAGGAACATGACAAGGATGCCCACTCTCACCACTGCTGTTCAACACAATACTTGAAGTCCTAGAAACAGCAATCAGAAAACAAAAAGAAATAAAAGGTATTCAAATTGGCAAAAAAGAAGTCAAACTCTCTCTCTTCACAGATGACATTATACTTTATAGGGAAAATTTACCAAACATTTAACGATTTACACCCATTCTTTCAAAATCTTCTGAAAATATGAAAAGGAGGTCACTTAACCAGGCCCACATTACCCTGTTACCAAATCCAGGAAATGACACAACAAGGAAAGAAACTGTGGGCAAATATCTCTGAGGAACATAGATGCAAAAATCTCAACACACCTGAATTCAGCAGCTCATTAAAAAATAATGAATACTGTTTTTCTGAAAATAAATAAATTAATTTTAAAAAAGGAACACAGACCTATGGTGAGCACTGTGAATTATGTTAAGACTGATGAATCACAGAGCTGTATACCTGAAACAAATAATACATTATATGTTAATACAATAGCATCAAAAAGAAAAAGTACTTAAGATTAAATTTATGATGGTGTGGAAAGGGAGGTGAGTGGGGGGAATGGGGTAACTGTGGGGTAATGGGCACATGATGTGATAAGCACTGGGTGTTATAAGCAACTAATGAATCATAGAACATTACATCAACAGTGAATGATGTGTTATATGTTGGCTAGTTGAATTTAAATAAAAACATGAACAGAAAAAAAGGAGCATACACCAAGATCAGGTGGGATTATCTCTGATGTAGGGATGTCTCAACATATTCAAATCAATCAACATGATGACCACATTAACAGATCCAGGATGAAACTATATGATTATCTCAATAGAAGCAGAAAAAAGTATTGGACAAAATTCAATATCCTTTTTTGATGACAATCAGCCATTAGGTAGAGTAAGAAGGCACCTCAGCACAGTGAGGTCCATTCACAAGCCCTCCAGCTAACATCATACTCAATGGTGGAAAACCACCAACCTTCCCTTGAAGATCAGGAATGAATCAAGGGTGCCCACTCCCACACTGTTATTCAACAAAGCAGTGGAAAACCTAGCTAGAGCAAACAATCAAAAGAAATAAAAGGTTCCAAAAGCAAAGGAAACAGAAGTGAAAATGAACTTTTGGGACTTCATCAAGATCAAAAGCTTCTGCACAGCAAAGGAAACAGCCAACAAAACAAAGAGGAAACCCACGGAATGGGAGAAGATATTCGCAAATGACACTACAGACAAAGGGCTGATATCCAAGATCTATAAAGAACTCCTCAAACTCAACACACACAAAACAGATAATCATGTCAAAAAATGGGCAGAAGACATGAACAGACACTTCTCCAATGAAGACTTACAAATGGCTCACAGACACATGAAAAAATGTTCATCATCACTAGCCATCAGGGAGATTCAAATTAAAACCACATTGAGATATCACCTTACACCAGTTAGAATGGCCAAAATTAACAAGACAGTAAACAACATGTGTTGGAGAGGATGTGGAGAAAGGGGAACCCTCTTACACTGTTGGTGGGAATGCAAGTTGGTTCAGCCACTTTGGAAAACAGTGTGCAGATTCCTTAAGAAATTAAAAATAGAGCTTTTACGAAGATGGCGCTGAAAGCTAAGAAGGAAGCCCCTGCCCCTCCCAAAGCCGAAGCCAAAGCAAAGTCTTTGAAGGCCAAGAAAGCAGTGCTGAAAGGCGTCCACAGTCACACACAAAAAAAAAAACAAGATCCGCACATCACCTACGTTCCAATGACCCAAGACTCTGCATCTCCAAAGGCAACCCAAATACCCTTGAAAGAGCGCCCCCAGGAGAAACAAGCTTGATCACTATGCCATCATCAAGTTCCCCCTGACTATTGAGTCAGCCATGAAGAAAATAGAAGACAACAACACACTTGTGTTCATTGTAGATGTCAAGGCCAATGAGCACCAGATCAAACAGGCTGTGAAGAAGCTCTATGACACTGATGTACCCAAGGTCAACACCTTAATCAGGCCTGATGGAGAGAAGAAGGCATACATTCGGCCGGCCCCTGACTATGATGCTTTGGATGTTGCCAACAAAATTGGGATCATCTAAATGGAGTCCAGCTGGCTAAATCGAAATATGGTTTTTTTTCATGATAAAAAAAAAAGAAATTAAAAATAGAGCTTCCCGGGGCGCCTGGGTGGCTCAGTGGGTTAAGCCACTGCCTTCGGCTCAGGTCGTGATCTCAGGGTCCTGGGATCGAGCCCCGCATCGGGCTCTCTGCTCAGCAGGGAGCCTGCTTCTTCCTCTCTCTCTCTGCCTGCCTCTCTGCCTACTTGTGATCTCTCTCTGTCAAATAAATAAAGTCTTTAAAAAAAAAAAAAAAAAAAAGTTAAAAATAGAGCTTCCCTATGACCCTGCCATTGCACTACTGGGTATTTACCCCAAAGACACAGATGCAGTGAAAAGAAGGGCCATCTGTACCCCAATGTTCATAGCAGCAATGGCCACAGTTGCCAAACTGTGGAAAGAACCAAGATGCCCTTCAGCAGATGAATGGATAAAGAAGATATGGTCCATATATACTATAGAGTATTAAGCTTCCATCAGAAAGGATTAATACCCAACTTTTGTAGCAACATGGATGGGACTGGAAGATATTATACTGAGTGAAATAAGTCAAGCAGAGAGAGTCAATTATCATATGGTTTCACTTATTTGTGGAGCATAACAAATAGCATGGAGGACATGGGGAGTTAGAGAGGAGAAGGGAGTTGGGGGAAATTGGAGGGGGAGATGAACCATGAGAGACTGTGGACTCTGAGAAACAAACCAAGGCTTTGGGAGCGGATGGGGGAGGGGGTTGGGTGCACCTGGTGTTGGGTATTAAGGAGGGCATGTATTGCATGGAGCACTGCGTGTGTTGCATAAACAATGAATCTTGGAACACTAAAATGAATTAAATTAAATTTTTAAAAATAAGTAAATAAATAGAACCCTCTTCCACTGTTGTTGGAATGCAAATTGCTGCAGCCTATTTGGAGAACAGTGTGGAGATTCCTCAAGAAATTAAAAATAGGGGACGCCTGGGTGGCTCAGTTGGTTGAGCAGCTGCCTTCGGCTCAGGTCATGATCCCAGCGTCCTGGGATCGAGTCCCACATCGGGCTCCTTGCTCCGTAGGGAGCCTGCTTCTCCCTCTGACTCTTCCTTTCACTCTGTCTGCCTGTGCTCGCTCTCACTCACTATCTCTCTGACAAATAAATAAATAAAATCTTAAAAAAAAAAAAAAGAAATTAAAAATAGAGCTTCCCTATGACCCTGCAATTGCACTACTGGGTATTTACCCCAAAGATACAGATGTAGTGAAAAGAAGGGCCATCTGTACCCCAATGTTTATAGCAGCAATGGCCACGGTCGCCAAACTGTGGAAAGAACCAAGATGTCCTTCAACGGATGAATGGATAAGGAAGATGTGCTCCATATACGCTATGGAGTATTATGTCTCCATCAGAAAGGACGAATACCCAACTTTTGTAGCAACATGGACGGGACTGGAAGAGATTATGCTGAGTGAAATAAGTCAAGCAGAGAGAGTCAATTATCATATGGTTTCACTTATTTGTGGAGCATAACAAATAACATGGAGGACAAGGGGAGATGGAGAGGAGAAGGGAGTTGGGGGAAATTGGAAGGGGAGGTGAACCATGAGAGACTATGGACTCTGAAAAACAATCTGAGGGTTTTGAAGGGGCGGGGGGTAGGAGGTCGGGGTACCAGGTGGTGGGTATTATAGAGGGCACGGATTGCATGGAGCACTGGGTGTGGTGCAAAAGTAATGAATACTGTTATGCTGAAAATAAAAAATAAATTAAAAAATAAGTAAGTAAAAATAAACAAATCATAAAAAAAAGAAATAAAAGCTATCCAAATTGGAAAGGTGGAAAGAAATTGTGTCTGTTTGCAGATGACATGATCTTACAGAAAGAGAACAATTACATAGAAGATTACCTGAAACAACCCCTCAAAATGCACCCTGATATATCCAACATGGATGAGACTAGAGGATATTATGATCATGAAATCTGCCACACAAAAGTGAAAAGGATATTAGCTGTGGTTTTGTCATAAATGGTAGAGAAAGGTCTCCTCTGTGTCTAGTCTGTTAAATGTTTTTGTTTACATCAAAGGATGTTGCATACTTTAAAATTTTTTTGTATCTGATGAGATGCTTATGTGTTTTTTATTCCATTGTTATGGGGTATTGCATGAACTGACTTTTGTATGGCCTACTAACCTTGAATTCCTGGGGTCAATCCCACTTAATCATAGTGTATAAGCTTTTTGTATGTTGTTGCATATGTTGTATAGTATTACTTACATGAAGAATCTGAAAAAAACTTGAACACTAGAAATAGAGTAGAACAGTCTGCCTGGAGCTTAGGGTGTGGGAAAATGGAGAGATTCTGAATGGAGTACAAGCTATCGGTCATAAGATGAGTGAGTTCTGAGGACTGAGCATACTACACGGTGACTATATACTGTACTTATACTTGTATTTGCTAAGACAGCAAATATTAAGCTTTCTCACCCAAACAGTAACTCTATGAGATGATGGATGTGTTCTTTAACTCAATTGTACACACGTATCAAATCAAATCATCACATCGCATGCCTTAAAAACCTCATGTGAAAAGAAGTATATACAACTTTAATTGTCATTCATTCCTAAGTGAAACTAGGGGAAAACCTGGGCCCACCCCAAGTGAGAGGCTAATCCCTTCTTTGAAACCAAGCAGTAGAGGGTTAGGGAGAGTGAACCCTAGATTACACCCAAACTGGTAAGTACTCTGACCAGGAACTGAAGATGTCCAGCCAAGATCAGCACTTTGGACAGGTCTGACAAGACCTGGTGACCAGCCAGCCACTGCTTTCACAGTAAATGTCTTAGATGTCTGAAAAGCCACCCACCATCAGAGGCACCTTTTCTGGGAGCAGGGGCAGCCTATTGTCACTAGCCTAGGTCAGCATGGTTGGACCAAGGCTGGGAAGCTCCCATTCCTCCAGGTTTCTTGAGCAGGGAGGGGAGCATTGCCAGACTGGTGGAAGCTGCACTCACTCTTTATGTGAGACAGGTGGCACTGAGTACACAAAATGCTGTGAGCAATGCCCACTGGCCACTGACACCTGGCCTTTAGCTACTCCTAGGTTGGAGGACCTGGCAATGTCCAGCAACAGCCCAGAGCCATTGACCAGCTTGGGGGTTGGCCTTGATTTTTTTCACACACTTCTACATGGGAAGGAAGGACAATGTCTACCCGTGGCAGAAATGGTGGGTTGGTGTGTTCCCTGGCTCAATGCCATGACAGTCTCGCTGTCTGACATGTCCATCATCTTTTCCTGATGTTGCCACTGGTCAGCCAGTCCCTGGGTGATTACTGCTGAGCACCAGTCCCTGTTGGAGCCTAGAACACCATCAGGTGCCAAGAATATCTTCTGTTATTACTTGGTTGGTGATTAGATCTGTCCCCCAGGTGCTGGTCAGCTTCTCCAGAGAGTCCTGATCCATAGGCTGGTTCTGCCCAATCAGGAGGAGCTGGTTTTGTGCTAATTGGTCCCTCAGGGTGCACCAGCACTACCTGTGAGTGGTGTCTGCCTATTTCAGATGACACAGAGCATCTCTAGCCCTAGGTTACACATCTCCCGCTCTTTACTACAGGTGTCATTCACTGTACTTTTTCTTTTTTTTTTAGGATTTTATTTATTTATTTGAGAGAGAGAGAGAGAGCATGAGAGTAGAGAGGTCAGCAGGAGAAGCAGACCCCCCGCCGAGCAAGGAGCCCAATGTGGGACTCGATCCTGGGATTCCAGGATCATGACCTGAGCCGAAGGCAGTTGCTTAACCAACTGAGCCACCCAGGCACCATAATCATATTTTTTAGAAAGGAAAATGAGCAACACGGACAATACGTAGTATAAAATCCACTTCTGTCTCTTTCTCTCTCTTCTTTCCCACCCCCAGTCGTTTTTTTTTTTTTTTTTTAAAGAACCAAGATTTTTGGTTGAAATGTATCAGCATTTTCTACACCAGTGAGCAGATTCCAGTGGGCAATCTGGGTCGTCATTCCCAGACCACCCCTCACAGGGACATGTCCTGTAATGTTTAGTGAAAGTCAGACACCCCCACAATGACTGTAAAGCTGATGCCTGGGGAGACAGATCTCAACCAACATCAGCAAGTAGAGTGCCAAGCCCCTGGTTTTATGCAGATGTATGAAAGTCTTCTTTTTTTCTTTTTTTCATTGAAGGGCTATGACATAAGTAGTAAAATATTTTCAAGATGCACTGTTTTGAAATACACACAGTGCCTCCACATTGACATAATAACTGATAAAGAGCCATACCACCAGCACTGGCATCATTGCCAGAAGCTGGCACGGATGAGCCTGAGTCCCCACTACGCCAGGTTCAGCTTGGTGGACTTTTTGATGCAGCTGAAGTGTTTGGTGGTGAATTGCCTCTGATTTGGGGGGGACCCTGTTGTGGGCTATCCTGCACCTACAGAGAGGCCTGCCCCTGTGCCCAGTGACCATGTGTGTGAGGACACTTGGTGCCTCTCAGCCAGTGCTGCCTGGAGATGGTCAGTCCTGGAAGAAGATAGCTGGGCTTTGGAAGCAGGTTCTTTCCCATTTAATATGCTCCCTTTTCCCCCCTCTCTCCCATCCCCCCTCTGTTCCCAGACTCTATCTGATTGGATGAGTGGGCTGTAAGCACAATCTCTGTGGTCTTCACAGAGCTCAGGTCCCCTGGTTCTCTCTAAGCCCCACAATGCCACACATAATCAGTGCTCTGTGTGGCTGGGAGACCAGCCCTCAGTGACCAGAGCTCCAAGTCTGGTGACTTTGTGAGTGGCCGTCACAGTCCTGCACCAAGAAGAGAAGGGTGAGGACTAGGGTTTCTCAGCACATCAGGGGGCAGCTGCTTTCTCTGTGATGCCCCTGATCTCCAAAGTTTTCAGGGATACAAAGCTCCATTTTTATTACCAAAATAATATTTGACGTTCTCTTTCTAAGTGGGTCACACACATATTTGCAGGACAGGATGCTTGGAACAAACTGTGACTACCTCTTTCCTTCACAGCCAGGCTCAGAGCTCCACTCCCCAGGGCTACAATGAACCAGACATGGGTCACTGAATTCCGCATTCTGGGATTCTCAGAAACACCTCAGCTGCAAATGCTGCTCTTTCCTGCCTTCCTCCTCCTCTACCTGGTGGCCCTCTCTGGAAACCTGCTCATCGTGGTGGTCATTGTCTCCAGCCCTGCCTTGCACACTCCCATGTACTTCTTCCTGGTGAACCTGGCCATGGTGGACATCCTCTGCACCTCCACGATCCTGCCTAAGCTGCTGAGCAGCATGATGGCCGACAGGACCATCACGTATGGAGGCTGCATAGTGCAGCTTTTTTTCTTCACCTGGTCCCTGGGGGCTGAGCTACTGCTCTTCTCTGCTATGGCCTATGACCGCTATGTGGCCATCTGCTGGCCCCTGCGCTACAGCGCCCTCATGGACCCCAGGGTGTGCAGGCTCTTGGCCATGGCTGTGTGGACAGTCAGCCTAGCCAACACCAGTGTACACACTGGCCTCCTGCTGCGCCTGCCCTTCTGCCACTCCAACGTGGTCCAACACTTCTTTTGCGAGATCCCCCCTCTGCTGAAGCTCTCCTGCGCCCCGACACACCTGAATGAAGCGATGGCCTTCACTGCAGACATTATCCTGGCAGTGGGGAACTTCTCTGTGATCATGCTCTCCTACGTCTGCATCATCGCCAGCATCCTGCGCATCCGCTCCGCAGCAGGCAAGCAGAGGGCCTTTTCCACCTGCTCCTCCCACGTCCTGGTGGTCACCTTGTACTACTCCACTGTCATCTACACCTATATCCGCCCAGCGTCCAGATACTCACTGGACAAGGACAAGGTGGTCTCTGTCATCTACACTTCGGTGGCCCCCTCCCTGAACCCCCTTATCTACTCCCTGAGGAATACGGATGTCAAAGCTGCCCTCAGGAGACTGTTCTCCTGAGCTGAGGTCTGTGTGTCCCACGCCCAGGCCCCACCACCTCTCCTGGAGGGTGTGGCAGCAGGCATGGCCCCAGGTGCAGGTTTCCCTAGAGTGGGGTGTATCCTGGCATCTGAGAACCCCATCCTCCTTCCGGAAGACACACTCTGGTGCACTATACAGTGTCCATGGAGCCCAGCTCTGACACCACTTCACCCTGACACCTCAGGAAGCCCCTCATCCTCCCAGATCCTGGGTGTCCTGCCCTGTAGGGTCAAGAAATGACCTGTGTCGCAGCTCTGTGAACTGAGAGGCATGAAATAGATTTAAGAAATTCTCATGGGGACATGGCCCTGTCCCCAGCCCTGGCTAGCAATTTTCTCTCCAACATGCCTCTGCTCATTCTGCCCAGAGGCAGAGGCTTTGGGTGAAGCCTGTAGCCACTCCTCCCAGCACACTCAAGGCTGCCTTCATTGCAGGGCGCAGTGGGTGAGAGGCAGCAAACCGGAGGGCAGTGGGCGGTGACACTTGGGGAAGTGTTTCAGGAGAATAGGTTCTTCCTGGAAGCAGAGGCTCCAAGAGCGATCTTTTTAAAAAAAAATTAGCACTTTTTAGGGTAATAATTTGGCAAGGCTTTTTCAAGTCTAGGATGTGAAGATGCTATAGGCATCACTGTGGGAAAGTAAACCAGGGCTGCTGGGCCCTGTCCTCCCCTACCACACATGATGAACCCAGTCGTCCGCTCTCCATGGACCCTGGATCCAGGGAGATTTGGGTTCAGGAGGATTTGGACATGGGAAATGCCTGGCGAAGGGAAGCTCCTTTTGGCCCAAACACTCTGTTCCCCCTCAGGATTTAACTGTGCAGGGCTGGCGGTGGGATGTAGGAACATATTGCTTCCGAAGTACGTGGAGAGAAAGGTCCCTTTGAGGGAATAGGGCTGCCATCTCACTTGCAAGCTCTCTCACTGTGTTTCCTGCCCTCCCCTCCTCCCCCTCGCCTTGTCTGTCTTCCTCTACAGACTCGAAGATCTTTGAGGACAAGGACAATGTCTTGTTCACCTTCTTACTCATTCCCACCAGGGGTTATTTGTCTAAATCAATTCATTTATAAGCGTTCTACACCAGGCACATGGCAGGAACCCAGTAAATACCAGCTGACAGAGAAAACAAATGATCCAGAGATGATTTCTACCAATTAGAACTAATTTTGGAAAGGCTGCACAGAAGTGTTTTTGTGACATGGTTAGTCAGGGGACAGTGACCTCTCTTTTTATTTTTCCCTGATTGGAAGTGAACCTCACATTTATGAGGTTTATAAAACCTGTGGAAATTGGGCACAGTATTAGGATGGTGGCCAGGAACAGAGTTTGCAATATATTCCTAGAGTTTCTGAGCTTCACACAGGAGGTCACCAGAAGGTGTCTGGTCAGCAGAGTTTTGCTGTGGCCACAGAGGTGTGGGCTTTTCCTGCCTTGCCTCCCTGACCCCAGAGGGAGAAAGTTGTAAGAAGTGCTTCCAGAAATTAACTCTGGGGCCAGAATTCTGCACGAGAGGTGCCCATGTCCCCTCTTCAGGTGGGGGTAGGCATTCTACTGAGCTGAGGATCTAGAACCACCATGGAGGGCCACCAGCCCAGGAAGCTCCAGTATGGCCTCCACACTTCACTTGTGTCTGCTCCCAGGTTCTCTTTTGTTCTGTGTTGTAAGAATTCCCTGAAAAAGATCCATGGAGTTTCTTTTCTTTACAAATGTGTGTTTTATGCTAATAGAATTGGGAAACAAGGATATTAAAAGAAGAAAATAAGAAAGCAAATCCTTGTGCCAGTACCATGCTGTCTTGGTGATCACAGCTTTGTAGTAAAGCTTCAAATCAGGTAATGTGATGCCCCCAGTTTTATTTTTGTTTTTCAACATTTCCTTAGCGATTCAGGGTCTCTTCTGATTCCATACAAATTTTTGGATTATTTGCTCCAGCTCTTTGAAAAATACCGGTGGAATTTTGATCGGAATGGCATTAAAAGTATAGATTGCTCTAGGCAGTATAGACATTTTAACAATGTTTATTCTTCCGATCCAAGAGCACGGAATGGTCTTCCATCTTTTTGTGTCTTCTTCAATTTCTTTCATGAGTGTTCTGTAGTTCCTCAAGTACAGATCCTTTACCTCTTTGGTTAGGTTTAGTCCCAGGTATCTTATGGTTCTTGATGCTATAGTAAATGGAATCGATTCTCTAATTTCCCTTTCTGTATTTTCATGGTTAGTGCATAAGAAAGCCACTGATTTCTGTACATTGACTTTGTATCCTGCCACGTTGCTGAATTGCTGTATGAGTTCTAGTAGTTTGGGGGTGGAGTCTTTTGGGTTTTCCATATAAAGAATCATGTCATCTGCAAAGAGAGAGAGTTGGACTTCTTCATTGCCAATTTGGATACCTTTTATTTCCCTTTGTTATCTGATTGCTGTTGCTAGGACTTCTAATACTATGTTGAACAAGAGTGGTGAAAGTGGGCATCCTTGTCGTGTTCCTGATCTCAACGGGAAGGCTGCGAGCTTTTTCCCATTGAGGATGTGATTCTATCCAGTGGATGCCATTCTGGTGTGAGCAAGTTTTGTTTGATATGTATTTGTACACATACACAGGCTTTAATAAATATAGAATAACTGTGATTGTTTTATAAGATGCTGCTTCAGTTTAAAAAACACTGTGTAATTCTTTCCATGTCATTCCAGGTTCTTCCACATTAGTTCATATTGGAGTGCTCAGTTTCATTACTCGCTTGTGTATGCAGGTGTCAGGAGTCCATCAGAGCCTCAGATACATGTCCTAGAATGTTGTCCTTCTTCCTTTTCTCAAGCCCTATATTCAAAATATCAGCAAGTCCTTATTCTTTTCGTCTTTCATAATAAAATGTATCTATATTTAAGGATTTTAGAAAACACTGAATTAAAAAGGACACAACGGGTTGCTTCTAGTTCTATAATCTTTAAGTAGATTTTTTAAAGATATTTTTTATTTATTTGACAGAGAGAGAGAGAGGTCACAAGTAGGCAGAGAGGCAGGCAGAGAGAGAGGAGGAAGCAGACTCCCTGCTGAGCAGGGAGTCCAATGCGGGGCTCGATCCCAGGACCCTGGGATCATGACCTGAGCTGAAGGCAGAGGCTTTAACCCACTGAGCCACCCAGGTGCCCCTTTTTAAGTAGATTTTGTCAGTAGCCCTCACACATATGACAATTATAATCTCCATAACAATTTTTTTTTTCTGTAACAACTCTTCCTAGAACCTGAAGGTGACCTAAACCAGGCAAAACTAGATAAGAATAAACCTCAAAAGAATGAACTCATTGTAAGGCTCTGTGGCTAAGCTCAACTATGAGCCACATTCAGGCACTTATGACTCATCACAGAGCCATAGGCCAGTTGGTTTAAGGACAGAAATTGTGGCCACCAGGCATATAGAAATTAAGGATAAATGAGGAGAAAAAAGAAAAAAGAGGAGGTGGCAAAGGTCTTCCAGCCATTGGCCATACCTGAACTGTGGAAGAGAAGGGGCACTGAAAGGAGACAAAGGAGTGTTGGTAACTGGAAAGCTCAAGGGGCTGATATGTGAGCTACTTCTCATCATGGGACAGACAGAGTTTGAAATTTAAGCCCCACCTTGGTAGAGGGGCTTGATAAATACCTCAGGATCTCCATGAAAACCCAAGAAGGGTCACACCTAAGGAATAAAGTCTATGTCACAGAACCAAAAAAATTATCTTAAGAATAAAATCATTCAAATACAAATAAAAACCATAATGAGGTGTCACCTCACACTTGTCAGAATGACATGAAAAAGACAAGAGGTAGTATATATTGGTGAGAATGTGGAGAAAGGGGAACCCTCATGCACTGTTGGTGGAAATGTAAGCTGGTACAGCCACTCAGGAAAAGAGCATCCAAAAATTAAAATAGGATTACCTTATGATGCAACAATTGTACTTCTGGGTACATATCCAAAGGAATTGAATCAGAATCTTGTAGGGATATCTACAGTCCTATGTCCATTGCAGCATTGTTCATAATAGCCAGGTTATAGAAACAACCTAAGCATCCATCAGTGGGTAAATGGATAAAGATGTGATTTATATACGGTAGAATACTACTATCCAGCCATATGGAAGGAGATCTGTCATTTGTGAAACTCAGATGTACCTTGAGAGCATTATGCTAACTGAGATATTTAGACAGAGAAAGATACATACTGTATGATATCTCTTACATGTAGAATCTAAAAACAAATAAATAAAGAAAAGAAAACTAGAAGAAACAAAAAGTAAGGTGACGATTAACAGGGGCTGGGACATGTGGAGTGGGAAAATGGGGAGATATTGGTCAAAGGGTACAAACTTTCAGGAATAAGATTAACAAGTTCTGGGGATCTCGCATACATCATAGTTATTACAACTAATAATACCATATTATACACTTGAATGTTGCTAAAAGAATAGATGTTAAATGTTCTTTACACACATACAAAAGAAATAAATGGTAATTATTTGACATGATGAATGTATTAGCCAATGCTCTTGTGGTAATATTTCTACAATACACAAATTTTTCAATATAAAAATATACCAAATCAACTCATTATACACCTTAACTTACAAATGCTATACATCAATTATGTCTCAATAAAGCTGGAAAAATGAATTTAAAACAATGAGAAAAAAAATGAGGTTAACTTATTTTGCTAAGCATGATACGCTCTAGTTCCATCCATGTTGTCGCAAATGGCAAGATTTCATTTCTTTTGATGGCTGCATAGTACTCCATTGTGTATATATACCACATCTTCTTTATCCATTCATCTGTTGATGGACATCTAGATTCTTTCCATAGTTTGGCTATTGTGGACATTGCTGCTATAAACATTCGGGTGCACGTGCCCCTTTGGATCACTACGTTTGTATCTTTAGGGTAAATACCCAGTAGTGCAATTGCTGGGTCATAGGGCAGTTCTATTTTCAACATTTTGAGGAACCTCCATGCTGTTTTCCAGAGTGGCTGCACCAGCTTGCATTCCCACCAACAGTGTAGGAGGGTTCCCCTTTCTCCGCATCCTCACCAGCATCTGTCATTTCCTGACTTGTTTATTTTAGCCATTCTGACTGGTGTGAGGTGATATCTCATTGTGGTTTTGATTTGTATTTCCTTGATGCCGAATGATATGGAGCACTTTTTCATGTGTCTGTTGGCCATCTGGATGTCTTCTTGCTTAGCGAAATAAGTCAAGCAGAGAAAGACAACTATCATATGATCTCCCTGATATGAGGAAGTGGTGATGCAACATGGGGGCTTAAGTGGGTAGGAGAAGAATCAATGAAACAAGATGGAATTGGGAGGGAGACAAACCATAAGTGACTCTTAATCTCACAAAACAAACTGAGGGTTGCTGGGGGGAGGGGGTTTGGGAGAAGGGGGTGGGATTATGGACATTGGGGAGGGTATGTGCTTTGGTGAGTGCTGTGAAGTGTGTAAACCTGGTGATTCACAGACCTGTACCCCTGGGGATAAAAATAAATGTTTATAAAAAATAAAAAATTTAAAAAAATTAAATTAAATTAAAAAGGTATTTTTAAAAAAATGAGGTTAAAATGGAACAGAATAGAGACTCCAGAAATGGACCCTCAATTCTATCGTCAACTAATCTTTGACAAATCAGCAAAAAAAAAAAAAAAAATATATCCAGTGGAAGAAAAAAATAGTCTCTTCAATACGTGGTGCTGGAAAACTTGGACAGCCACATGCAGAAGAATGAAACTGGACCATTCTGTAACACCATACACAAAGATAAACTCAAAATGGATGAAAGACCTCAATGTGAGACCAGAATCCATCAAAATCCTAGAGGAGAATATAGACAGTAACCTCTTCAACACCAGCCACAGCAACTTATTTCATGACATGTCTCCAAAGGCAAAGGAAACAAAAGCAAAAATGAACTTTGGAGACTTCATCAAGATAAAAAGCTTCTGCACAGCAAAGGAAACAGTCAACAAAACTAGGAGACAGCCCACAGAATGGGAGAAGATATTTGCAAATGATGTTACAGATAAAGGGCTGATATCCGAGATCTATAAAGAACTCCTCAAACTCAACACTCAAAAAACTAATAACCCAGTCAATCAATGGGAAGAAGACATGACAGACACTTCTCCAAAAAAAAGACTTACAGATGGCTAACAGACATATAAAAAAATGTTCAACATCATTAACCATCATGGAAAAATACAAACCAAAACCGCAATGAGATACCACCTTGCACCAGTTAGAATGCCAAAAATTAACCAAACAGGAAACAACAAATGCTGGAAAGGATGTGGATAAAGGGGAACTCTCTTACACTGTTCTTGGGAATGAAAGTTGATACACCCACTCTGGAAAATAGTATGGAGGTTCCTCAAGATGTTAAAAATAGAGCTACCCTATGACCCAGCAATTGCACTACTAGGTATTTACCCCAAAGATACAGATGTAGTGAAAAGAAGGGGCATGTGCACCCCAATGTTTACAACAGCAATGTCAATAGCCAAACTGTGGAAGGAGCCAGGATGTCCTTTGACAGATGAATAGATAAAGATGTGGTTCATATATACAATGGAATATAACTTAGCCATCAGAAAGGATGAATACCCACCATTTACATCAACATGATGAAACTAGAGGGGATTATGTTAAGTGAAGTAAGCCAAGAAGAGAAAGACAATTATCATATGGTTTCATTCATATGTAAAACATAAGCAATAGCACAGAGGACCATAGGGGAAGGGAGGGAAGTCCAAAGGGAGAGAAATCAGAGATGGAGATGAACCATGAGGGACTATGGACCCCAAGACTCAATCTGGGGGATTCCGAGAGGAGGATCATGGGGGAAGGGGGTAACAGGGTGATGGGCATTGTGGAGGACATATGCCATGCTGAGCTTTGGATGTTATACTTAACTAATAAATCACTGAACACTACATCAAAAACTAATTATGCCTGGAGCACTGGATATGGTACATAAACAATAAATCTTGGAACACTGCATCAAAAACTAATGAGACAGCTTCAGGAGAATAGGTGTTATTTCTTCTTTGAAAGTTTGGTAGAATTCCCCAGGGAATCCATCAGGTCCTGGGCTCTTATTTTTTGGGAGGTTTTTGATCACTGTGTTGGAGAGGATGTGGAGAAAGGGGAACCCTCTTACACTGTTGGTGGGAATGCAAGTTGGTGCAACCAATTTGGAGAACAATATGGAGATTCCTTAAGAAATTAAAAATAGAGCTTCCCTATGACCCTGCCATTGCACTACTGGGTATTTACCCCAAAGATACAGTTGTAGTGAAAAGAAGGGCCATATGCACCCCAATGTTCATAGCAGCAATGGCCACGGTCGCCAAACTGTGGAAAGAATCAAGATGCCCTTCAATGGACAAATGGATAAGGAAGATGTGGTCCATATACACTATGGAGTATTATGCCTCTATCAGAAAGGACGAATACCCATCTTTTGTATCAACATGGACAGGACTGGAAGAGATGATGCTGAGTGAAATAAGTCAAGCAGAGAGAGTCAATTATCATCTGGTTTCACTTATTTGTAGAGCATAACAAATAACACAAAGGACATGGGGAGATGGAGAGGATAAAGGAGTTGAGGGAAATTGGAGGGGGAGATGAACCAAGAGAGACTGTGGACACTGAGAAACAACCTGAGGGTATGGGAGGGGATGGGGGAGGGGGCATGGGTTAGCCTGGTGGTGGGTATTAAGGAGGCTATGTATTGCATGGAGCACTGGGTGTGGTCCATAAACAATGAATACCGTTACGCTGTAAAGAAATTAAATTTAAAAATACTTGCAGTATTTTGTGGTGACTAATATAACACAATAAAAAAGAAAATTTTTAAAAATGGGGAAAAAACTAATTATGGACTACTATACAGTGGCTACTGAACTTAAAAATAAAAACTGAGCTCAAAACCAAAAAGACCTAGCCTGACGAAATAAAAAGTAATCCCTAACAAATAAAATTAAGCCTCCACAAAAGCTCCCAGTAATTTAACTCTGCTAGAACAAAAAGTCAACCCTCTTCACAGGAAGGTAACATAATCAGAAGGTAACATAATCAGAATCTTTGTAAAGTATCATCTACAATGTCTAGGAATACAGTGTTATACATACAATAAAAAAAGGTGTGACCAAAAGACAAAGAGAAAATATAGTTAATAGAATTAGACCCTGAGACAACCCAGATGTTGGTATTATCAGACAAGTACTCTAAAGTAGCTATTGTCTCTGTCATTGTTGCTTTAAATATTTTTGCCATTCCTTTCTCTCCTTTTTCTCCTTCCAGTATTCCCATTATGTGTATGTTTCACCTTCTGTAGTTGTCCCATAGTCTGAAGATATCCTGCTTTTATTTGTTTCAATCTTTTTTCTCTTTGCTTTTCAGTTGTTGAGGACTCCACTGATTTATTCTCTAGCTCAGAGATTATTTTCTCAGCCATGTCCCATCTACTAATGTGCCCCTAAAAGGCATTTTCCATTTCTGCTATGGTGATTTTTATATTTAGAAATTTTTTTGTTCTTTCTTAGGATTTCTCCTCTCTGCTTACATCACCCACCTATTAATTAGAGGGTTTTTTTTTTAATTGTTGGTCTGATAATTCCAACATCCCTGATTCTGATGGTTTTTCTGTGTCCTCAGTTTGTACTTTTTGCCTTCTGATATGCTAGTAACTTCTTTGTCATAGCCAGCTATGATGGAACGGGTAAAGGGAACGGCTGTCAATAGGTTTTAGTTACATAGTGGTGAAATAGAGACAGGAGAAGCCTTCTACAGGCCTATGATTAGGTCTCAATCTTTTAGGGAGTCTATGTCAAAGGTACAGGCCATGGGAAACTCTCCACCTCCTGTCTGGGTTTGGTTCCATGGCATTCAACTTCTGTGCACCTCAGCTTTCAATTTCCACCCCGATACAACTGATTCGGCTAACATGCACTGAGTTTTTCCAGGCTGTACCAAGATCCATTCTGAGGGGCCAGGATTGAGTGTGAGGGAACCAGTAGCTGGAACCTGGTGGGGCCTCCATTAAGAGAGTCACCTGAGAGTGTATGAGCATGCTTGTGGCTCAGTGACCTGGTTCAGTACATATTTTTCTGAAAAAATCAGACATAACTGCGATGGCTTAGCCTTTCTAGTCTTAGGTAAAGTCTATTAAATTAGATAAAAGCAGCAATAAAACAGCAATAATGTAGAATTTCAGCCTAAAAGTGCCATCTTTAAACTTTCTGGGAGCAGTGCAGTCCTAGATGGAGTTTGGGGTCAGAGTAGTTTAGTTTGTCAAAGATGATGTGAGTTAATAGGCTCCAAGAAGCTGAGCATGGATTTTTTCCATCAGGAGCATCCTAGTTACCCTAACAACAGCACCAACAATCCCTTGTTCCTCCCTGTGTCAATAATCATGCTGCTATGAGACTAAACATTATTTCCTCATCAACCCTTGAGCTAGTATGAGTAGGTGTTCTACCTTCAGATCCTTTTACAGATGATGTGTGCCTTCCATTTGCCCCCCCCCCCACCACCACCACCACCTCCGACCTGCAGACGTGCACTGCCTGCCTGATCAGCCCACACTCTGTGAAGGAGGGTGGTCAGACATTCTATGCAGAGCCCCTACTCTAGGAATTTTAATGCTCAGGGCAGGTGGGTTGCCTTTATACAACAACAAACAAAAGAATGAGAAGAGTGATGCCCTTGCACCTCTATAAAAGTTGGACATAAAATACCTGGATTTCAGGGCTGCGTGACAGGGAATCTAACCTGTCCTGTGAGGCTGTGGGTAGGGAGAGTGCAAGGTCAGAAGACAATGGGCTGGATTAGCACACTCTTGGCAGAGCAAGAGGGAGGAGCTGGAGGGAGGAGCCTGGGATGAGGGGTCTTACAGAAGCAGGGCATGTGACAGGAGACTGCAGGATGGGCAGCCTGCCCATGACTGGCGGATGTCTTAGACCATCCACTCCCATCACAGTGATGGGAGCAAGAGCCCCTTCCAAGAGGTACCCCGGTGCAGGCAGGAGCGTGAGAGAACAAGGCAAGGACTGCCTTTGAAATGAAGGTCTCACAGATGGTCCTTCAAAACCTCAGGCTGTGAGGGCATGTGACTTCCAGGAAAAAATGTTTTGTCTTTTTGCTTATTTGCTTTAAATATGTGAGCAGTGTGAGAAGGAGTCAGCAAGGGGGAAACGCATGTCGCAGGGGAAAGAGGGCAGGGGAAAGAGCAGGTCCCTGAAAGGGTGGGAGAGAGGCGTCCAGTGGAACAGGGGAGAGACCAGGAGGGCGGGAAAGCCAAAGTCAGAGGGTGAGGACTCTGCCAGACACATGGGGAGGAAAGGCCCAGTGCAAGGGGCAGGCTGAGTGGGTCCCTAAGTCTCTGTGCATATCCCAGGAGCTTGGTGGTTGCAGGAAGCCTGGGTGAAAATGCAGTGAAGATTGGACAGGCCCTCAGTCTCTCCCAAAGCCTATGCTCTCACCACTTGGCACTCTCACCTCCCAAGCCGCATGCCCACTTCTTAAACACTGGGAGTTAGAACTGGTGGCAAGTCCCCACTGTCTCTCCAAATTAATCTTTATACCACTTCTTTGGGTAAGTTTATCCACACTTTATGAATAAGAGAATCCATCAGTGAAGTCACTTTCCAAATACTCTCACTACTGTCAACTCTTGACATGGACCCTTCATGACAGAAAAGTGTCTGTTCTGCCTGCAGTACGAAGGCAGAAAGTCCCCACTATGGTGCAGTCTCCTTGGACTTGAGCTTCGGGGATGATGAGAATAGCGATTCTGTGTTCGTGTCTCGAGAATCCATGGGACAACCCCACGGCCATCCTGGCTCCTCCTCTGTCCCCTACACCTCCTGGGCACCCACCAACCTCCTCAAACACCTCAAGACACAGCTTCCCTTCATGGCTCCACTCTACTGCCTTCCCGATTTCTTTCCCTTATTCCTATAAAACTGTTCGCTGCTTTCCTTCCCTGCAGCCTACCCCTATCTACTTCCCATGCTGGCCTCAGGGGAGCTTCCTCAAAGCCTAGTTTTCTCCAGCTCAGGATCCTTCATTCATACCAGTGCTTCTGAAGTCATGGTCTGACTTCTCACCTAACACACAGAGCACCTGCTTACCTGGCCGATCTCACCTGGCACACACAGTTCTTGGTTACTTGGCTGACCTTTCTGACATCAAGCTGCCTACTCTTCCTGGGTCCCAGCATCTCCTGATTCCCTGGTCCCCACCAGGCCCCCAGGTATGCCATCAGGCTGCCATGCACTCACAGTAATTCTCACCTCTGCTCTGGTGATGCCCTGAGCCCAGACACTCAGTTCCGTGTGGATGGAAAACAGAATGCCAGGAGTAAGAAAACCTCATCAGCTATGTATGCAGGAACTTTGCCAGGCCCCTCAATGTGTTACTGGTTACAGACACAAATACACACAGTGTTCCACAATTTGTTGTTTAAGACACCCATCAGACCTCCCAGATTGCTAGTCTACTGCCTTGTATCTTCCTCTGCAGTCAGCTAATGTGTGAGGACCACTGGGCACCAGGCAAGGCAGAGGCCAGAGTCTCTGCAGGGTGGGTGCTATACATGACAGACATGGTGACCATCATGTCCATCCTGACATCCACAGAGACAGGTGTTTTCCACCCTCTAACCAGGTCACTTTTTTCCCAACCTCCACCACCCTGCCTAGGACTGAGTCTGGCTGATCCCTGCCAGCCTTTTCGGACTAGCCCTCTACATGCCTCACAATTCCCTCACCTCCAGCCTCCTCAGCCACAATCCTGTGTCCATCCAGTAGGCAGGATAACATCAGAGTTTTGTCTGTGGGATTTGTGTTCAGTCTGGGCTGGAAACATCATCCATTCTAAAACAGACCACCATGATTCTGAGTGGACATGTCCCTGGGGCCTGGAGTAAGGGAGGTAGTGGGGACTGTGCACCAACGAGAGCAAAATTCTTTATTCTCAGGGGCCTATGGAGGGGCCTTTCTAACAGCAGAGAGCAGGTGTGTGGTAACAAGAGTGATGCTGCTGAGGGCCCGGGGTGAGGGAAGGCAGGAGCTGCAGGAGGCACTTAGTCCACCCTGGGGTGGGTTTGGCACCCATCCCATAGGTTTGCTTAGAGAAATGGAATGAAACTTGATTAAACTTGGAAATTTTTCTCTGAAATCTAAACACTGCTTCTAGAGTAAGACTCAAAACAGCAGTTTCTTTCTGGACTTTGCAACGCTGGGACCAGCCCATAATCACCAACCTTCAGCTTATCACTCACTGGAGTTCCCACTCTCACACACCTCGTGCTGCAGGTTGCTGAGTCACAATGGAATATTACTCAGCCAAGAAAAAGAATGAACTCTTGCCATTTGCAATGACATGGATGGATCTAGGGAGTGTCGTGCTAAGCGGAATAAGTCAGTCAGAGAAAGACAGTTGTCACAGGATCTCACCCATATCTGGAATTTAAGAAGCAAAACAAATGAGCAAAAAAAGAAGGAGAGAAACTAAGAAACAGACCATTAACTCTAGAGAACACACTGATGGTCAGCAGAGGGGAGGAGAGGGGACGAAGGAGTGTAATTGTTGTGATGAAAAAAATAAAATTAAATACAAAGCAGTCCATGCTGTCTGGCTCTGAAGAGAGGGGGGGCCTGGCCAGCTATTCCTCAAGGTGTCCCAATGCCTCTGTCCCTCTGTGGGCTGCCCTTCCTGCCTTTTACTTGTCACATTGGCCCCTCTCTTCCACTTTTTCTGTTTTCTCTCAGTTCAATTCATTATATGGACACAGTCCACAAACATATTCTGCTTGGAAGCTGAAACATTACCAGACAAAGCCGAGGCCCTTTGACCACGCCCCCAGCACCACTGTTGTGTACTTGTTGTGCGTCCGTGCAAACTGCTGCCTGTGCATTTGTGTGCCTGTGTTTATATAAAGAATGATACCCCTGCCTCATAACTTTTATGTTAATAATAGGATATGCTTTTTGTTCTGTAACTTGCTGTTTTCAACATCTGGAAGATGGCATCTGGATACCTTGATTCTAACAGATGCACTGCCCTGGCAAGAGGTGCTGTGGCTTAGCTGTGGACCCACAGTGGTCTTCAGTGCATGTCTTGTTGCTGTTTCTCCTGCTACAGTGAGGATAGAAAGTGTCCATGACAAGAAACACCACATGCCACAGTGCAGACTGATGGTTGCCCGGCCATGGGAGGTGATATGAAGTGACCACTTCATAGCTCCAGCGTCTCTATTTGGGCAATGAGAAATCTCTGGACCGAGATAGTGATGAGGAGTAGTCAATGCCACTGAATCGTTCACTTTAAAATAGTTAAAATAGTAAACTTTTTGTTATGAGTATTGCACCACAAGAAAAAAAATGTAGAAATCCTTAGAAGAAAACATTAAGTAACACACCTTGAATAGATATAATTTTTATTTACTAATTTTACTTTTAAAAGCTGGGGAAATGCAAATAAGATGTCAAAAAAAACCCACAGACAGCATAGACATTTTCAAAATGTTCGTTCTTCCAATCCATGAGCATGAAATATTTTTCTATCTCTTTGTGTCTTCCTCAATTTAATTTCTTTTGTAAGCATTCTATAGTCCCTAAATTGTAGATCCTTTACCTCTTAGGTTAGGTTTATTCCAAGGTATCTTAAGGTTTTTGATGCTATTGTAAGTGGAATCAATTCCTTGATTTCTCTTTCTTCAGTCACATTATTAGCATATAGAAATGCCACTGGTTTCTGTGCATTGATTTTGTATCCTGCCACGTTGCTGAATTCCTGTTGAATTCTAGTAATTTGAGGGTGGAGTCTTTTGGGTTTTTCACATAAAGTACCATGTCATCTTCAGATAGAGTTTCACTTCTTCTTTGCCAATTTGAATGCCTTTTATTTCTTTTTATTGTCTGATTGCTGAGGCTAGGGCCTCTAGTACTATGTTGAACAACAGAGGTGAGAGGGGACATCTATGTCATATTCATGACCTTAAGGAAAAGCTCTCAAAATTTTTAAATTATGTTCAGTCAGCCATTGTATAGTGCAACATTAGTTTTTGATATACTGTTCAATGATTCATCAGTTGCGTACAACAGTCAGTGTCCATCACTACATGTGCCCTCCATAATACCCATCACCTCGTTACCCTATCTTCTGGCCCCACTCCCCTTTGAAACCCTCAGTTTGTTTACCGAGTTCCAGAGTATCTCATGGTTCATCTCCCTCTCTGATTTCTCCCCCTTTAGATTTCCCTCCTGTGCCCTTTGGTCTTCCATGTATTTCTTATGTTCCACATATGAGTGAAAGCATGTGCTAATTGTCTTTCTCTGCTTGAGTTACTTCACTTAGCATAATCCCCTCTATTTCCATCCATGTCAATGCAAATGGTGGGCATTCATCCCTTCTGAATGGCTGAATAATATTCATATAATATATGAACCACATCTTCTTTATCCATTCATCTGTTGAAAGGCATCTTGGCCCTCATTTTTTCCCCACTGAGAATGATACTCACTGTGGGCTTTTCGTAGATGGCTTATATGACATTGTCATATCTTCCCTCTATCCCTATACTTTGCAGAGTTTTAATCAAGAAAGGACGCTCAGAGAAATCCACATATTCAGTGAAATCCCTATCAAAATACCATCAACATTTTTCACAGAGCTGTAACAAACAATCCTAAAATTTGTGTGGAACCAGAAAAGACCCCAAATTAGGGGGATACTGAAAAAGAAAACCAAAGCTATGGTATCACAATGCTTGACTTTACGCTATATTACAAAGTTGTGATCATCAAGACACATGGTTTTGGCACAAAAGCAAACATATAGACCACTGGAATAGTTTAGAGATCTCAGAAATGGACTCTCAACTCTATGGCCAACTAATCTTCAAAAAAGCAGGAAAAAAATATCCAATGGAAAAAAAGAAAGTCTCTTCAATAAATGATGCTGGGAAAATTGGACAGCCAAAATGCAGAAGAATGAAACTGGACCATTTCTTTACACCATACATGATGATGTACACAAAATGGATGAAAGACCTCAATGTGAGAAAGGAATCCATCAAAATCCTAGAGGAAAACATAGACACTAACCTCCTTGACCTTGGCCACAGCAACTTCTTCCAAGACACCTCTCTAATGGCAAGGGAAACAAAAGCAAAAATGAACTATTCAGACTTCATTAAAATAAAAAGCTTCAGCACAGCAAAGGAAACAGTCAGCAAAACCAAAAGGTAACCTACAAAATGGGAGAAGATATTTACAAAAGACATGACAAATAAAGGGCTGGTATCCAAGATCTATAAAGAATTTCTCAAACCCAACACCCAAAAAAAAACACCAAAGGCACTGGAAACAAAAGTGAAAATAAACTTTTGGGACTTCATCAAGATCAAAAGCTTCTGCACAGCAAAGGAAACAGCCAACAAAACAAAGAGGAACGCATGGAATGGGAAAAGATATTCTCAAATGATACTACATACAAAGGGCTGATATCCAGGATTTATAAAGGACTCCTCAAACTCAACACACACAAAACAGATAATCATGTCAAAAAATGGGCAGAAGACATGAACAGACACTTCTCCAATGAAGACATACAAATGGCTATCAGACACATGAAAAAATGTTCATCATCACTAGCCTTCAGGGAGATTAAAATTAAAACCACATTGAGATAGCACCTTACACCAGTTAGAATGATCAAAATTAACAAGACAGTAAACAACATGTGTTGGAGAGGATGTGGAGAAAGGGGAACCGTCTTCCACTCTTGGTGGGAATGCAAGTTGGTTTAGCCACTTTGGAAAACAGTGTGCAGATTCCTTAAAAAAATTAAAAATAGAGCTTCCCTATGACCCTGCAATTGCACTACTGGATATTTACCCCAAAGATACAGATGTAGTGAAAAGAAAGGGCCATCTGTACCCCAATGTTCATAGCAGCAATGTCCACAATAGCCAAACTGTGGAAGGACCCTAGATGTCCTTCAACAAATGTTGGATAAAGATGTGGTCCGTATACGCTATGGAGTATGATGCCGCCATCAGAAAGGATGAACACCCAACTTTTGTTAACACCATGGACAGGACTGGAAGAGATTATGCTGAGTGAAATAAGTCAAGCAGAGAGAGTCAGTTATCATATGGTTTTACTCACATGTGGAGCATAAGGAATAGCATGGAGGACCATAGGGCACAGGAGGGAAATCTGAAGGGAGAGAAATCAAAGAGGGAGATGAACCATGAGAGACGATGAACCCCGGGAAGCAAACTGAGCATTACCGAAGGGGGGGTGGGGGACGGGGTAGCCGAGTAATGGGCATTAGAGGAGACACGTGCTGTGAAGAGCACTGGGTGTCATATGCGGCTGTGAATCATTGAACACTACATCAAAGACTAAGGATGTTGGCTAACTGAGCTGAAAGGAAGGAAGGGAGAGAGAGAGAGAGAGAAACCCCATGGAAATCGTCATATCCTAAGTGCTCAGACGGGCTCAGCCGCCCTCATTGGCTGCTGCTGTGTGGCTGTTATTGGCCTGTCCTGCCTATGCCCAGCCATGGCCAAGCCTCCTGCCCCCACACCCACTGGCACATCTGTCCCTGCCAGTGTTGCCCAGAACTCCTGCTGTTCCCTATTCTGCTTCCTGGACAGCATCCCAGCCTAGTGGCCGGAGGAGTGTGTGGTGCTGTGGTGAGCCTTGTCATCCACGGGCCTGTGACGTAGGCTGATACCCACCCCCCCCTCGCACCTGCGGTCCCATTTGTACACTAAGGGTCAGTGTCGTCACCTCCAAGGAACCCTCTAGTGCTGTGTTTCCGGGAGAAACCAGCGCTCA
Source organism: Mustela nivalis (assembly GCF_964662115.1). Taxonomy (NCBI): domain Eukaryota; kingdom Metazoa; phylum Chordata; class Mammalia; order Carnivora; family Mustelidae; genus Mustela; species Mustela nivalis. Next base: position 187,072,840 of record NC_139021.1, on the reverse strand, counting down.
GAGTGGGCACTGGGGACGCTGGTGTCTGGCAGACACTGCCCGTCACAGCCCCGTCGGAGGAAGTAAGTTTTCTCTCTAACTTGGAGTGGCCGCTCCCGCCAATACCGCTTGCCTTGTCCCTCAGTACAAGTCACTCTGCGCTGAGGCCACCGCCTCAGGCCCCAAGGCCCCCAGGGCTCCTGAATCCCTCTAAGTGACAGAATCTGGAGCTGGATCCCAATGGGTTAACACTTTCACTCATGACATCACACAGCAGAGCTGCCTGGCTGAAAGCAGGCCACACTGGGCTCTGGCTGCTGTCCTCAGCACAGACCCCACCGACCCCACTTGCCACTGAACGAGGCCCCTGAAGAGCCAGCACAAGGTCACGTGTTTGTTTCTTCTGAGTCAAGCCCGAGGGGACTCCCTAGGCAACTTAAGGGCCATCTGCAATGCTTCTGGGACTCAGAAAGAAGCTTTCATCTGCTCCACAACTGTTTAAGTCATGCTGTGTATTATTCTTGATAACGGATCTCTTGCTGTTATTATTAGATTCATTTCACAAAACAAGTGGACCAAAATGACTTAGGGCATGAAACTTTTTGTTTGCTAGGTCACAAATTATTATTATAGCAATTTTTAATTTTAGGGGTAAGTTTTCATCATTTTCAGGGGCCACAGATAGAGCAGGACAGGGAAGGAAGGAGGGGCTAGGACTTTGTGGCGAAGGCCCACGTCCCTGCGTTTTGCAGGTCAGAGCAGGTGTGAGTGTGGGGCTGTGCACCATCCTCTCCAGGACACCAGCGGACACCCCCGAACACCTGTCCAGGAGGCCCGGGGCAACGCGGATCCCCTCTGAGGTGGGTGCTGCTCCACTTGTCCCTTCTCCTGACCCCGAGGATGTAAGACAGATCCAAGGCTCGAAGGTTGTTCCCTTTTCCCTCTGGGTGATGCACCTTCTGTGAGGTCTTGGGTGCAAGCGTGATCGTGTCTGCAGTGACCTGATGCCTCCCGGAGCCCAGTGTCCTGAAGGGCTCCCATGTCTGCTTGGAGGGGTCCATGTACCCTGGCTGTGCCCTGGTGTTGCGTGCAGGTCTGTCTGGTTTAAACACAACTGACTTCTGCTTTTTGAGAGAACATGTTGTTATAATAAATTGCCATGTCATCAAGTTTTTAAACCGACTGCTGACCACACAGTGTCCGGGCTCAGACTGTGACGGGGAAGGAGAGCACGGTTCTCCTTCAGATGCTTCTGTGCTCCCCCGGCCCTCCTCTGACGCTCCGACTGCAACCTCTCTGCTCCTCGCGGGCCCCACATGCTCACAGCACAGCCCAAGCCAAGGGCAGCAGCAGAAGAGTGTGCTCTGCACAGTGTTCTCTTCTGGACGGGAAAAGCCTGGGAGGGTCTGACTTTGGGTCCAGTCACCAGAATGGTGTATTTAATAACACTTCCAGGAGTGCCCCTATTAATACATGACTGCACAGGACACGAGCAATTGACAGGCTCTTTCAGAAGATGGGGTGGCTTCCCCTGTGCCTGCCTTTCCAGCATGAAGGTCTCTTGGGGTTGTAAAAATGAAGATGCTGGGGACCCAGTCACACGTGCTATTTCAAGCAGAGATATTTTTTCCTTTTTTTAAGATTTTATTTATTTATTTGACAGACAGAGATCACAAGTAGGCAGAGAGGCAGGCAGAGAGAGAGGAGGAAGCAGATTCCCCGCTGAGCAGAGAGCCCGATGTGGGACTTGATCCCAGGACCCTGAGATCATGACCTGAGCCAAACTAGAGGCTTAACCCACTGAGCCACCCAGGTGCCCCCAGAGATATTTTTCTTAAGTCTGGGTTGCCCCTGTGAACTTGGGGCAGGTCTGTACCTTTATAGTAAAAAGTCAAAATTAATACAGTGAAGATACAACCTGTCACTCATTTGTGGTGGGAACCCTTAAAAAGGGGCTTTACTCACAGATGTAAGTGGCAGGCACACAGAGTTGGGCTGTCTCCGGCTCCCGATGGACTTCCCCGGAGGCTGATCTGGGCTTCGGTTGGAAGATGTCCCCACTCAGTAGTAATACTGTCATCTGTTCTGCAACCGCTGCACAGCTTTCTCGGAAGTCCCTTGTTGGCCATCTGAGAAGGGCCAGTGCGTCTGCAGATACGCAGAGTGTGCTTGTGGCCGGGTGCGGTCCTGACCACAGGACCACGATGACTCTATCTGCTGTGTGACTGTGTGCCTGCCTTCTCAATGAGCCCGACATACCCCTTGTCATGTACAGGTTCATCCTCGAACAGTTACCCTGTGTCTGTTTTCATACAAGAAACATGACTGAGAAATATAAAACACACCAAAAATCGTGCTAATCTCTGTTGTGCCAGCACAAACCCAGCCGGAATAAGAGCTATGGACAAGGTCACCCCTGCAGAAGCAGCTGGGAGTTGCCATCAGGCTCTTTGATGCCTGCCCTGGACTGGATGCCCCCTTCCCAGGACGGGGAAGTCACGGGGACAGAACCAGCGACACGGCCCTCGGGGAAACCCTCCGTTCTGCTCTCTTCTGGAGGGACTGCCCTGGACCCTCACCTGTAAGATCCTCCCTGCTTCCAAGAAGGCCTGTATCCCTCTGACCTTCCCAGTCTGGTCCCGACTGCACCTCCCAGCCTGCACCCCATGTTCATCCCCCTCGGTGACTTAGGTCTCCCACCGGCCCTCCTGCCTCCATCATCCTCTGTCCCCCTAAGCAGAGCCCAGGCTCCATGTCGGGTGTGACATCCACTGATGTCTGCTGCCTCATGTCTGGGGCAGCTCATCAAGGAATGTGAAGGGACCCGGGGGGACCGGGCAGAGGAAGGGGCGGAGGGTGGAAGAGGGGGTAATGCCTGGTACTCCCTGGCCAGGACAGGACATGGAGATACTTTCAGGCCGACCGTGCACACTGGGCATCGTCTCCTGAAGGGCCTCACAGGGACATGGCATGGTCGGGGGACCACTGCGGGAGGCCGTCATGCCGCGGTGGGGTGTTTGTGGGCAGGGGTCCCGGGTGCGGTGGCGGCAGGAGGAAGCAAGAGCGAGCACACCCGCCCATTTCCCTGAGAGGAGCTTGTTAGCCGGTGATGTCTGAGTCTAATGAAATACGAAAGGATTAAATTCTGGGAGAGTCTGGCATATTCACTTATTCCACACTTAGACCACTAATTCCACACACTTTTTTCCAGCCCAGCTGCCGAACAGGAAAGAGCTTGAACAGACGGGTCAAAGGCCATGAGGAATCAGACACGGGTGACGGAATTCATCCTGCAGGGCTTCTCGGAAGGGCCGCAGCTCCATGTTCTCTACTTCATCCTCTTCCTCTGCCTCTATGCCACGGCCCTCTGTGGCAACTGCCTCATAATTGTGGCCATCGCCTTCAGCTCCAGGCTCCACACACCCATGTACTTCTTCCTGGTCAACCTGTCTGTGCTGGACATCATCTGTGCATGCACCGTGGTGCCCAAGCTGCTCGCGATCCTGGTGGCAGAGAAGAGAAGCATCTCCTACAGAGGCTGCATGGCCCAGATGTACTTCCTGTCGTGGTCAGTGGCCGGGGAGGTGCTGCTCTTCACCGCTATGGCCTATGACCGTTACGTGGCCATCTGCCAGCCACTGCACTATAGCTCCATGATGGGCCCGGGGGTGTGCGCCGTGCTGGCTGGAGCCGTGTGGGGCATCAGCGTGCTAGGAGCTGGCGTCAATGCCTGCCTGATGTTGCGGCTGAACTTCTGCGGCCCCAACGTGATTGATCACTTCTTCTGTGAGATCCCCCCTCTGCTGTTACTCTCCTGCTCCTCCACATATGTGAATAACATCATGGCAGTTATGGCCGACATCTTCTTTGCCATGCTGAACTTCCTGCTCACCATGGTGTCCTATGGCTTCATCATCGTCACCATCCTGAAGATTCGCACAGCCGAGGGGAAGCAGCGAGCCTTCTCTACCTGCTCCTCCCATCTCACCGTGGTCACCTTGTACTACTCCACCATCATCTACACCTATCTGAGCCCCGGCTCCAGCTACTCCCCCGGGATGGGCAAGGTGATGGCTGTACTCTATTCCACGGTGAGCCCCACCTTGAACCCTCTCATCTACAGCCTGAAGAACAAGGATGTCAAGGCAGCCCTCAGGAAAGTCTTGATACTCGTGGTCAAAAACCTGTAAATTGGCAGTCTCTAAAGTTGTGTTCTTTGTTGCTCTCTGACCACTGACCCTTATGAGATGTATCCCACCTGTTATAAATACCCTCTTTCTATGTGACTCAAAACACAGCTTTATTGAGAAAATATTCCTGTATGAGTTCTCTCTAACATCGCAGTGACTTGTGGCTTTTGCCCACCTGTCACTGGAAGTTTGGAGTTCCTGGAATATAACACACAGTAAGGTGCAATGGATGTGTTGGTTACTTCTCAGACCCCTGGACCACACACCAAACCAGAGTCTCTATCTTTGTCTTGCTGACTTTCATGAGGTGGGAGCCAGCTCAACTCCATCATAAATGCCCCTGCAAACAAACAAACAAAATGCCCCTGAAAACCTACCGGAAGCTCTGCTCAGGCCACATGGTCTCAGCTCCAGATTGCAGAGGGGAGGCTCCTGCCATGGTGGGCCTCGTGTGTGGACCTGACTGCGCTCTGGGACACACAGACAGCCGGTCGGATTCGGGTGTGTCTGGGAGAGATTAGCATCTGAATGGACAAGCCGGGTAAAGAAGGTCATAGATCTTCCTCCCCAGTGGGGGTGGGCGTCAGGGGGGCGCTGAGGGCCAGATGGAACAAAAAAGGGAAGGAAGGGTATGTTTGCTTCCTTGGCTGGAGACTCAGAAGAGGACTACAAATTGTCCCCGGTTTGTAAGTCTGGTCTTGGGCTGAATGACTCCATCAGGTCTTGTGGTTCTACAGTTTGCAAACGGCTGGTAGTGGGGCTTCTTGTCTTCCATAAATGCATCAGCCACTCCCCAATAATAAGCCTCCAAATCTATGTATATATGAACATAAGTAGATACATACATATATGCACACCGTATTGTACCATATCATGCATGTAATTACATGTGCATATGTGTATATATGTGCATGTTATCTATGTGTGTGTGAATAGATATAGATACAGATCACCACAAGTCCGAAAGTATGTGTACCTCCTACTGGTGGTTTCTCTGGAGAGCACGGACTACACCCTTCTCCCGTCCCGTGCAATGCCTGCCTTGGAATCCCCGGCCCAGGGACGCGACAGAAACCTCATGAGCCACAGCAACACCCCCTTCGAGTCTCGTGTGCACATTGCTCCTTCCACGTGGGACACTATTTACTGCTTAACACATGCTCTTTTCACACCCCTGCTGCACATTCAATCCTGAGTAGTTTTTCCCTAGCCAGCCTGAGTTCGGTCTCTCCACTATCTGCTCCTAGTGCTTTCTTATTTCCCTCACAGCTAATCATTCAATCGATTACGTAATTAATATCTGTCGCACTGGGTTTCATTAAGAAAGGGGCTCTGGATTTTGCACACCACTGCATCCTCACAAAACACGGGACCTGGAGCACAAGAGGTGGTAAATAAATGACAAATGATGCACAGCGCCTCTGACTTGTCACATCTGTCAAAGACGAAGACGCGCAAACCCCACTATGGGACAGTCTCCCTGCTGGCTGCTCCTGCCTACAGACACAGCACACGGGCTCACCGTTGTCCGTTCCATCACTTCGTGCGGTGGCAAAAAGTGGAAACTGCCTAAGTGCCCGTCAGTGAGAACATAAGGAAGCGAGCCGTGGATTCACCACACCTGGGCTATCGTCCCGGATCCGCCCATTTAATGTGGAAATACATCACACCTGGAATCTCCTGTTGGGTGTTTTATCCATGGGGACAATATAATAAAAGCATAATGTAAGGAAGAAAAACAAGTTGGAAATAAATAGATGTAGGTGGCAAACATTGCCATATTTATAAAAATACTGAAATAATGGGGCACCTGGGTGTCAGGCAGTTAAGCATCTGCCTTGGCTCAGGTCGTGGTCTCGGGGTCCTGGGGTCGAGTCCTGCATCAGGCTCCCTGCTCCGCTGGGAGTCTGCGTCTCCCTCTCCCTCTGCCAGCCGCTCCCCTGCTTGTGCTCACTTTTGCCCTCCCCCCTCACACTTGCTTTCTCGTAAGTAAACAAATACAAAGATTTTTTTAAATCACTGAAGGGTGCCTGAGTGGCTCAGTCAATTAAGCGTCTCCCTTCAGCTCAGGTTATGATCCCAGGGTTCTAGGATCAAGTCCCACATCCGGCTCCTTGCTCAGCAAGGAGCCTGCTTCTCCATCTGCATGCCCCTCCCCTTTTTTGTTCTCTCTCTCTCTCTCTCTGATAAATAAATAAGATGTTTTTTAAAAACTAATGAATCAGAATTTTCATTTTAACAGGTTCCCTGGGGGGTGCTTCATAAGCTAAGGTATGAGTACACCCGACTCAGGATAAAATGAAGACTTTCCTGTCTCCCACTATGTGCCCATCATGGTATCTGGTATTCTTCCTCAACACAGAGAAAGCTATAGGAACCCCTCAATGACATTCCTCTGTTTAGCAGATAATTCTAATTCATATCCTGTTTGTTTAAAGAAAAGTTGTCATAGCAGCAATGGCCACAATCACCAAACTGTAGAAAGAGCCAAGATGACCTTCAACGGACGAATGGATAAATAAGATGTGGTCCGTATACACTATGGAATATTCCTCAGCCATCAGAAAGGATGAATCCCCAACTTTTGTATCAACGTGGATGGGACTGGAGATTATGCTGAGTGAAATAAGTCAAGCAGAGAGAGTCAAGTATCATATGGCTTCACTTACTTGTGGAGATTAAGGAATAGTGGAGGACATTAGGAATAAGAAAGGAAAATTGAATTGGGGGAAATCGGAGAAGAACCCGTGAGACTGTGGGCTCTGAGGAAAAAATTGAGGGATTTGGAAGGGAGGGGTGGGGGGTTGGGTGAGCCTGGTGGTGGGTATTAAGGAGGAAATGGATTGCATGGAGCACTGGGTGTGGAGCATAAACAATGAGTCTTGGAACACTGAAAAAATAAGATAAAATAAAAAGATGTCAGTATCATTGATCAGAATGGCTAAAATTAACAGCACAAAACAAAATTAACAACACAAGAAACAACAGGTGTTGGCGAGGACAGGAAGAAAGGGGAACTTTCTTACACTGCTGCTGGGAATGCAAGCTGGTGCAGCCACTCTGGAAAACAGTGTGGAGATTCCTCAGGAAGTTAAAAATAGAGCTACCCTATGACCCAGCAATAGCGTTACCGGGTATTTATCCAAAAGATACAAGCATAGTGATCTGAAGGGACACCTGCACCTCAATGTTTATAGCAGCAATGTCCCTGGTAGCCAAACTCTGGAAAGAGCCCATCTGTCCATCGACAGATGAATGGATAAAGAAGATGCGATAGATGTACAATGGGACATTACTCAGCCACCACAAGAATGAAATCTTGCCAACAACATGGATGGAACTAGAGGGTGTTGTGCTGAGCAAAATAAGTCAGTCAGAGAAAGACGGTTATCATATGAGCTCACTCATGTGGAGTTCAGGGACAAAACAGAAGATCAGAGGAGAAGGGAGGGAAAATAAAATAAGATAAAAACAGAGAGGGAGGCAAACCATAAAAGACTTTTAAATCCAGGAAACAAACTGAGGTTTGCTGGCGGGGGCAAGCGGGGAACAGGGTAACTGGGGGAGGGGCACCGAGGAGGACACGTGAGGTAACGAGCGCCGGGTGTTGTGTGCGACTGATGAATCACTGAACTTTACCTCTGAGACTAATAATATAGCATATATATGTTAACTAAATAGAATCTAAGTAAGTACGTTTTTAAAAAAGAAAAGTTGTCAGTATCATAATCTGAGTTTTTGAAGGTACCGTTTTTAGTAAATATGGGTAGTTTAGCCAGCTGGGCTGTGCTGTAGTCGCCCCGAACACGCCGGTGGTCTGTAGGCCATGGGTCACCTCTCTATGGCATGGCTCAGCCACAGGCAGTTCCCGGGGCTCCATGGGACAGACACCACACAGCACACGGGTTCCCCCGTGACCAGGTCCTGGATACACCATTGGCAGGCTGTGGGAAGCACCATAGGCTGCTTCGAAGGGTGACACTGTCCTTGAGTGCTGAAAACAGTATCGTAGGGAAAAGAGTTCTTCTAAATCCTCTCAAAATAGTAACCACATGAATGTTTCCAACCAGCCAGCCAGCATCTGAGTTTCTGTCATTCTCATCTTGCCTGACTCCAGGAGACAAATGAACTGACCACAGGATGTTGCTTGGCACTAGCCGCTGGCGACTCAGCACATCAAAATGGCTTCAGTTGCTCCCTCTGGGCACTCTAGCCACTTAGAATTCATCTCCCCATTTTGCAAGCACTTAGTCGTATTTCTAAATTGTAACTGATTTTACCACATAAAGCTGTGAAGATCCCTAATGTAGCACATCACCTCAGTGGGTTAGGACAATCAAACAAAAAATCTGATTATAATTAACCTTGAATAACTTTTCCCACTTCCTCTATACAAGAGTAGATATGTATTTATCACCACTGCGAACTGTTACATGAAGACAGTGGGAACAGTTCCAACAGACCCTTGGTCTTCCCTGGACCTGCCCTCCCCCTTGCACACACACCCCATTTCTATCCCCAGAGTAGTCCCCGTTAACTTGTTCTTTTATGTTCTACCAGAAAACTTTTGTTGTGCATTGCTAAACAAATACTGGATAGCTATTTATCATAGCATTTATAGATTTTTATAATTTTTTTCTTTTATAAAGTGATTTTATTTAACCAGGTATTTATTGGCCACAGCAACTTTCAAGACACATCTCCAAAGGCAATGGGAACAAAAGAAAAAATGAAATTTGGGAGCTTCATCAAGATCAAAATCTTTTGCACAGCAAAGGAAACAGCCAACAAAACAAAGAGGCAACCTACAGAATGGGAGAAGATATTCGCAAATGACACTATAGACAAAGGGCTGATAAAGAAGATCTGTAAAGAACTCCTCAAACTCAACCCTCAAAAAACAGATAATCATGTCAAAAAATAGGCAGAAGACATGAACAGACACTTCTCCAATGAAGACATACAAATGGCTAACAGACACATGAAAAATGTTCAACATCATTAGCCATCAGGGAAATGTAAATCAAAACCACAATGAAATACCACCTCACACCAGTTAGAATGGCAAAAATCAATAAGACAGGAAAACCAAATGTTGGCAAGGATGTGGAGAAAGGGGAACCCTCTTCCACTGTTGGTGGGAATGCAAGTTGGTGTGGCCACTTTGGAAAACAGGGTGGAGATTCCTTAAGAAATTAAAAATAGAGCTTCCCTGTGACCCTGAAATTGTACTACTGGGTATTTATCCCAAAGATACAGATGTAGTGAAAAGAAGGGCCATCTCTACCCCAAAGTTCATAGCAACAATGGCCATAGTCGCCAAACTGGAAAAAGCCAAGACACCCTTCAATGGACGAATGGATAAAAAAGATATGGTCCATATATAGAATGGAGTATTATGCTTCCATCAGAAAGGATGAATACCCACCATCTGCATCAACATGGACGGGACTGGAGGAGATTATGCTGAGTAAAATAAGTGAGGCAGAGAAAGACAATTATGATATGGTTTCACTTATATGCGAAACATAAGGAATAGAGCAGAGGACCATAAGGGAAGGGAGGGAAATCAGAGATGGAGACCAACCATGAGAGACTCTGGACCCCGGGAGACAAACAAGGGTCAGGGGCGAGAGGGGTTGGAGGGGGCGTAACAGGGTGCTGGGCACTAAGGAAGGCACATGTGATGAGCATGGGGTGTTGTACACAACTAATGAGTCGTTGAACACTACATCAAAAACTATGAGGTGCTCTACCTGCCTAACTGAATTTAAATTGTTAAGAAGTTAAGCCTGGGGCGCCTGGGTGGCTCAGTGGTTAAGCTGCTGCCTTCGGCTGAGGTCATGATCCCCGGGTCCTGGGATCAAGTCCTGCATTGGGCTCCTTGCTCAGCGGTGAGCCTGCTCCTCTCTCTGCCTCTGCCTCCACTCTGCCTACTTGTGCTCGCGCTCTCTCTCTCTCTGACAAATAAATAGATAAATAAAATCTTAAAAAAAAAAAGAAAACCTAGGTGAAGTAGAATAGACTGAAAAGTGAGCATCTCAGGTGACCCATAAGGCAATATTGAGCCATCTGTCAGATATGTAAGTGGATTCCCAAAACTGGAGTGGGGGGTGGAAACAGCAAAGAAAATTGGTCAAAAGTTTTTCAAAGATTTTCTAGATACAGGAATCTCCACAGTCACCACAAGCAGCATGAACACAGCAACCCATCAAAACTCACCATTATGAAATGTTTGACAATCAGTAGAGAATCGTAAGAGGAATTAAAGGCATAAAGAAAAGTCACACATGAAAGAACAAAGATAAAAAGTTGCAAGCAGATTTCTCGTTGGAAGATGTGTAAGCCAAGGGCGCCTTGGTGGCTCGGTCGGTTGAGCATCTGACTCTGGCTGTCAGCTCAGGTCATGATTTCGGGGTCCTGGGATCGAGTCCCGGTCCGGCTCCCTGCTCCACAGGAGGCCTGCTTCTCCCTCTGCCCCTCCCCCACTTATGTTCCTTCTCTCACTCTCTCCCTGTTAAGTAAATAAAATATTTTTTGAAAAGGTAAATAAAATTCACATTTATCTAGATTGACCATGAAAACATTAGAAAAGCCTCAAGTTCCTAAACTCAGAAACAGAAGTGGAGGCATTCCAACCCAACAGAACCGAAGTGAACGTGTGCGCAGGAGCCAGCACGCGACAAAACCCAGATGGAACGCGCAGATCTCCAGAAACACCAACTACCAAACTGACCCAAAATAAGCAGAAAATCTGAGAAGACTTATAAAAAATAAAGAGAATGAATGAGTAAACCAAAATCTCTGAGCAAAGAAAAGCCCAGCCCCAGACTGTCCACTTCCCTCATAAAGGAGACAACGGAACATGAGCGTCCGGACTGAGGCCGAGGGGGTGTCCGACACCACCCAGCCGCGCGGCAGGGGAACACCCTTCAGCTGGAAAGGAAAGGAGCGTTTCTCAACACAACCCAGGCCGGACGTGAAAAGCCCACGGCGTGCACGGGGCTCAGCGGCGGCCGGCAAGCTCCCCTCACAGCAGGGGCAGATGGGGCCCCTTTCCCACGGCTCCCAGTCAATGCCAGGACGCACGCTCTAGTTGAACAATGAGGCAAGAAAAAAGAAAAAGGCATTCAGATGGGAAAAACAAGTAAAATATCCGTATTCACGGAGACATGATCATTTATGTAGAAAACCCTACAGAATCCTTAAAAAAAGAAACTATTAAATAAATTCAGGAAAGTTGATGGTACAAGATCAATACATAAAAATCAGCTGAACCTCTACAGAGCAGCGATGACCAACGCCAAAGGAAAGTGAGAGAACAGTGCCCTTCACAGCGAAAGAAACACAATCTTCCTGCTTCCCATCTGAGCCCGGCCTCCGGGCGGTGCCCACGCTGGTGCCCCGGCCCCCGAGGGCAGTGGGACAGCAGAGACACCTGCACCACGGAAGGCCTCCGTCCACACAGGCCTGGAGCCCTGGCTGAACTGGGCGCCTCCAGGCGTGGACACCGCCCAGCCACACTGCAGCTCCCGGCACACCACGTGGGCCTTGGCCCGATCCAGGTGGGCATTGGAGACGGTGCCCCAGGTCAGGCCACACCTCACTTCCAGAGGCTGGCACGGGGGTGCCCGGCGCACCCCAGCTGGGCCTCCTCGTGGCCTGGGGAGGACACTGAACTGAAACAGTCCATCTAGGGCAGGGGAGACGTTTGGCAGGCCTCCGGGCAAGGGACCGACTGCCCCACCCTCCAGGCCCACAGGGAAGAAGGACACAGGAGGACCAGGATCCCTTGGCCCAGCACAGCCCCCATGGGCCAAGGGGTCCTTGGGCCAGGACTGGAAGTCTGGGGGTGGGGCGACCCGTGGATTAGGAGGACCGTCTCGTCCCTCAGCGTCTCCCAGGTCCCAGCCCCACGCAGACTGTGACAGCAAAGGCTCACTTCCCACCTCCTCAGGCCACGTGGGGGCCAGGGATAGATGAACACAGCACCCTCAGCTCTGTCCTGGGGGCCTAGGGCCCCTTCCCCAGGCCGGGACTGCGTGCCTGACTGGAACGTGCACCGCCTGGTCTGTCTTCAACCCTGGTGCCTAGTCACAGCCCGACCAGGTCACTCAGAGCCCTTGTGGGGGCAGGGGGGCATATGCGCCAGGGCCTCCCAGTGGTGTCTGCTCCCAGCAGCCCCAGTGACCCCCCAGACACGGCCTCCGGAGCGAGAGCACAGGAAGGCTGTACATGGCAAAAATGCTGCACTCAAGGACCCTTGGTCCAGAAATTTCAAAAATTAGAGATCAAATATTCACCTTCCATCTCAATTTGGATCCTTAATTTTAATTTTCCTAAGTTTGCTCACACTTTATTTCGATGGTGTCCATGACATTAAGAAATTAAAGATTTAGCAAAAATGAACGCCCAAGGATCCTTTCCTGAGGAATCTCCACAGAGTGAGGGTCTCGGCTCTTCACCTGAACACAGACGGTTCACTCTGCCTGCAAAGGGCTGAGAAAGCCCGTCTCTCTGGGGCCCAGGTGCTGTGGTCCCCTCCGCTCGGGGACCTCTTGGAGCCCAGGGCCCTGTGGACAGCAGCACACTCACCTGGAGGGGGCATCCAACAGGCCAGGAGGAGGGGTCTCCCACCGCTGCAGCCCCCTGGACACGGAGAGGGGGCCCCATGCCCCTGCAGGAGGTAGGCTGCAGCTCGGCAGGGAGCAGTTCGGGAAGGAAGCGCCGCCCACCTCCCAGCCGCCCAGGGCCACCCTGCCACACCCACACAGTGCCAGTGGCAGGTGGGGAGGCCTGGGCTGGGCTTCCCACACACCCAGGGGTGAGGCTCCTGGAGGCTTCCTGGAGGCCCCACCTTCCCTTGCCCCGCGCAAAAGGTCAATCCAAGCTCCGGGGGCGTTGTGGACAGACAGCAATCTGCTCAGAACCCTTAAAAAATGCCTGACTGTGGTCAGCCATCATGAAGCCTCACACCTCTCTTGTGAGGACGGGGGCTTCGGAGAGCCGTCACAAGTGCAACGGAGTGGGGATAAATGATAGAAGACACGTGTGGAGGGCTACTCGGCAGACATCGGACACTTAACACCGACACGTCTGCACGCCTCCGGAGCGAAACACGCAGGACACGGACCATGCACCGTGTCAACCGCACTCATAGCTGCGCATCGGTGCATAGAAAAGGTCTCGTGGATGTCGATCAGGATGCCGAGGTATTCATTTCTGGATGTAGAACAAGTGTTTTCCAACCTCTTTCTTGGTTCTATAAGTTTTTGCATTTGCGGTAAGAAACGCGTATTATTTTATAAACAGAATCAGATCAGTAATGGCTGCTATCCAAAGCTTTACCAGATGACCCGTTTTCGAGAGGGCCGCTCAGGTTTTCAGACAGTATGGAGGAGGCAAGGAGAGTCTGGAGAGGGCAGGAGGCCCCCATCCGCAGAACCCTCTGGGCAGCAGCTCCTGAGCCACAGCCTCTCCCAGCACTAAGTGGCACCCCCAGCTCGGGTCTCAGGGCACCAGGGACCTGCAGTTGCTTGGAGTGGGTCCCCCAATGCACTTCACTCACAAGCTGCCTAATCAGAACCCTACAAAGGAACTGAAAGGGCGAGGGCCCCTGGGAGAGAGCTGGGCACATAGCCGGAGGGGGCACCGTCCAGCCCGGGCAGCACTAAGCACTGGGGAAGTGCGGCACACGTAGGGGAACCTTGCACACTCCCGACCCTCTCTGCTCAGCTGACCCTTACTCTGCTCTCCGCGTCTTCCAGGTCCCCTGTCCCATGCCCAGACCCCCAGAGGGATGTCCCCAGTTCCTGCCAGCTCCCTTCTCTCCCTCCTGACCCCAGGGACGCACTCCTGCTGCACCTTCCCCCAACCCCCAGGCCCGCGGGATGTCCAGTGCAACGATGCAGAGGGTGTGGCCAGCGTGTGGTCAGGGAGGGTGTGGTCAGGGCATGGTGGGGTGTGGTCAGGGAGAATGTGGTCAGGGGTGTGGTCCTGGTTGGGGTCCAGGTGGGGACCTGGTTGGGGAGGGTGTGTCGGGGGGAATGGTGGGGGGGAGCGAGGGTGGGAGGCAGTGGCCAGAGTGGGCGTGGCCACAAAGGGCTGCGTCCCTCTGTGAGCGCTGGGGACCCCGACACGGCAGAACACCGCGGCCGGTTCCTGCGCTCTCTGCGAGGCGGCGCTCCAGGAGCTGGGTCTTCCGGGCCCCGCTCCGACGACGCCCCACGCCCACGATGCACGCCCCAGACCCACGTGAGCAGGACGCTGAGGGTGCGGATCGCGGAAGACGCGCGCCCACCCGGGACCACGGCGAAGAGGGGGTCGCTGAGAACTGCACCTGGGCTGGGAGAGGTGGTCTGAGGAATGCTCCTGAGATGAATTAATGCATGAATGAGTGAGTTCAAAGGGACTTTAATGACATCTCCTTTCGAAGTGAGGACAATGAAAGCCCCCCAGGGCCTGGGCTTCCTCCCCAATCCCCCCACCCCCACCCCACGTCACTGATGTCGCCATGGCCAGCTCACTGTCATCACATCCCAGGGCATGCTGTGTCTTCTGTCTCAGGCCAAGCTTTGGGGCCGAGGCTACAAGGAGCCCCACCTGTGTTGAAGGAGAAAGACGCACGTTGGGCCCCTTGGCCACCCCTCCGAGCCCCCACCACTTCTGGGCCCTGGTGTGTCACTTGAAACCAGAGGCCAGACGAGGACTAGAGCCAGGGTCACACTGTACCCCCTCCCACCCTGTCTGCTCAGGCCCCCTGCAGCCGAACAGGACAAGGCACTAGAGGGACCCTGGGGGCGGCCATGAAAAGAAACCCAAGGGGAACTGCAGGGCCCTCTCTAAACTCCACATCCCCCACAAGCAGATTCCTGTCGAGGGAGCAGCTCTGAAGGGACAACCCAGCCTGTGGCGCAGGAGTGAGGGACATGGACACACAGGCAGATGGCTCTCAGGGTCTTTAAATGTAGGCACTGGCCAGTGCAGAGCCCCGCACATAGGAGCAGTACAGAAGGAAGAGCGCGACAGATGCCAGCATGCAGAGGTGCACACCGGTGGGGCTCAGGGGTGCCTCCTCCTCTTCCTCCTCCTCCTCAGGGCCCAGGTCTGGCTCCGCTGCATCGTCATACTCCTCCTCCAGGGCCAGGTCCTGGGACACTCTGGGTCCCTCGTCTTTCTCCCCCATGGGGACAGCTCCAATGTCCTCATAAACAGCTTCCGAGGCCAGACTCCCCAACATTCTGGAACCTGCAAAGGCCACACCAGAGCCCCCTAGAAGAAATCCTCCCTCCGTCTGAGCCCAACCCCTGCTGGCCCTGGGGGTCTCCCGTGTAGCCTGGCCTACCAAGAGCAACATCTCCCACAAGGGACCACACGTCTCCCTGGGCTCCCATGGCTGTTCAACCCCACCACACAGATGGCATAAGGAATCGGGACACCCCTGGGGACTTGTTTTCACACCCGCGCCACCTCTCAGAAGCAGAGCAGGGTCCATGGTTCCCTGACCCCAGAAACTCATGGGCCCAAGGGTGTCACTGCGAAGTCACCATGCAGTGGGGTCTGGGTGAGACCAGACATGCAGAGCAGTTCCCAGGAGAGAAGGGGCCTGTGAAGGGCTAGGGTCTCGGAGTGTGCACCCCCAGCATCCCCATCCCCAGAGCACATGCTCCCAGCCACACCCACCTACCCCTGTGGGCTCTGCCACGGTACCACTGCACCCCCAGGACCAGGGAGACGATGACCAGAAGGGTGCCGAGGACAAGGCAAAACGTCATGGGCAGGTTCCCGGTCTTGAGGGCAGGCGAAGGGGCTGAGGGGTGGCCTGTGGGGACAGTGAGAGGTGGGGTCTCCCCTGTGTGCCTGGGGTATTGTGACCTTGGGTCTGGACCACATGAGCCTCTCAGGGAGGGGGAAGACACCCACAGGAGAGATGGGCCTTGTGCTCCTCTCCTAGAGATAGCCCTGAGGTCACAGGGCAAAGGTGAGGAAGGAGGGGACACAGGAGGGAGGGGGCCAGGAGCGAGAAGTACCAGGAGGGAGTGAGCGTGTTCCCAGGTCAAACCCCCCAGCCGGTAAAAGAAAGACCCCAGAGAAATGACTGGTCAAGGCCTGGGCTTGGCTTGGCCCTCCATATAGGCTGGCCCTCTTCCTCAGAGGAGGGGGTGTTCCTGGTCCTCCAGAACTTGGCCCAACCAACCTAAGGAGGGGCTGCCTGGGGCCTTGGCACCCATAGGAAACTCCAGGGCACCCCTCTGTGCAGAAACCATTGTAGGGCCCCTCTGGGTTGGGACCAGACAGGAGGGCATGAGCTGAGACTTGGGGAGAACACACCTACCCGATGTCCGTGCCAGTGCCGGTGGCAAGGCCGTGGTTCCCCTGTCACCTGCAGGAGAAATCAGAGGAATCTGAGGGCGAAGGAGGGGAGGCAGCCACAGCCCTGGGCAGCCCAGACCCTCAGCCAAGTGTCCCAGTCCCACTCAGCCTGAGCCCAACATGCCATGGGACAGCCACAGAGGCAGCCAGAGGAACCCAGCTCAGGTACAGCCTTAGGGCCACGTTTTGGGGGATATTCCAAGGACTTCTTCTGGCAATGCCCACCCCAGCCCCCAGCAATCCCTCCCACCCTGCCTGGCCCACTGCCCCCTGCCCACTCACGGGAGCAGTGCACACCAGCATCCTCCTTGTGTCCACAGTCTCCAAGTCCCCATGGCTCTGCAGGACAGCTCCACAGGGACGACTCGCTGCCACGGCACCCCACCTCATCCAGCCACACAGGGCCCGAGCCTGGCCCGAAGGCGGCCCCTGCAAGGGCACCCAGAGCTGGGCCACAGCCCAGCTGGCGGCACACGACCTCTGCATCTGCCAGGTCCCAGGAATCATCACACACGGTGCCCCAGGAGCCAGCATGCCAGAGCTCCACACGGCCAGAGCAGCTGTCCTTGCCCCCACGCACACGCAGCATACCCTCCTCTGAAAAAGGGAGCTGTGGTCACTGCAGGGCAGGACCAAGATGAAGGGTGGACAGGGAAATGGGCGAAAGGGTACCTGGGCAGCTGTGGGTGGATGAGCAGTTGAGGGTCTCCCCGGAATCCTGTATCATTTTCTCTGACAATCCTATTGGATTACATAGTCACCATCCCATTGTAATTGCCCTGAAAAGCTTCAGAATGAAGTCTGTAGAACCCACAGGATGCCAGGCCCTGAGTCAGGATCAGTGGCAGCTCCTGTGGGTGAGCTCTCAGAAACCGCCCATGTCCCACCTGCACAGGTGATCCAGACCTCCTCTCCAGGGGCACAGGAGTGTGGGTGCCATGGTGCCGAGGGGCACTGCCACAGCGTGGAGTTCCTCAGCCTGCGGCACTCGATGTCATCCACCCAGGAGGTGCCCAAGCTGCTGTGGACAGGCTTGTTCTCTAGCCAGCCCTGCTCCCCACAGCCCAACTGCTTGCAGATGATGGACAAGGAGATGTCCTTCAGGGCATTACTGCACACGGCGCCCCATGTCCCATTGTAGAACACATCCAGCCACCCAGCACAGTGGTGGATGCCACCTCGCAGCCTCAGAGCCACTGACCCTGGAAGAAAAGAGCAGTCAGGCCAGGGGAAATTTCCAAGGGAGGAGCCAAAACGTAGAGGGTCGCAGCATCAGGATCAATGTTGCTCACGGGCATCTGACCCCTCAATCACACGTCCCCATGACAATCTCCCACCCCAGGGAGGCAGGGAAATGTTAACCTCAGGGGACCAGAATGAATCCCCAGCTGCAGGATCTTAGCGGGTGTCAGTTAATTGTCCAGAAATCCATCCTTGGAAATCGTTCAAAATACAGAATAATCCAAGTGCTAAATGAGAAAAATTTAGCAGCCCATAATACTTTATCCCTCAAGACTGTCATTCAGAGTAGAAGAAAAGATCAAAATCTTCCAGGACAAACAGAAACTAAAAGAATTTGTGATCACTAAACCAGCCCTGCAAGAAATATTAAAGGGGATCCTTTAAGCAAAGAGAGAGTCCAAAAGTAACAGAGACCAGAAAGGAACAGAGACAATATACAGAAACAGGAACGTTACAGGTAATACAATGGCCCTAAATTCATATCTTTCAATAGTTACTCCAAAGGTAAACGGACTGAATGCCCCAATCAAAAGGCACAGGGTGTTGGAATGGATTTAAAAAACCACGACTCATCGATATGCTATCTGGAAGAGACTCATTTTAGACCCAAAGGCACCTGCAGATTGAAAGTGAGGGCATGGAGAATATTTATCATGCTAATGGACATCAAAAGAAAGCTGGAGTGACAATCCCAAATCAGACAAATTACATTTTCAACCAAAGACTGTAAAAAAACATGAGGAAGGACCCTATATCATAATTTAAGGGTTTATCCAACAAGAAGATCCAATAATTATAAATATCTATGCCCCTAACATGGGAGCAGTCAATTATATAAACCAGTAAATAACAAAATTAAAGAAACACATGAGTAATAATACAATAGTAGTAGGGGACTTTAACACCCCATTCATGGCAATGGACAGATCATCTAAGCATAAGATCAACAAGGAAACAAGGGCTTTGAATGACACACTGGACCAGAAGGACATTACAGACACATTCAGAACATTCCATCCTAAAGCAACAGAATACACATTCTTCTCCACTGCACATGGAACATTCTCCAGAACAGATCACATATGGGGTCACAAACCAGGTCTCAACCTGGGTGCCAAAATATTTGGATCATTCCCTGCAACAGTCCATCAAAAGGATTATTCACCACAACCAAGTGGGATTTATTCCTGGGCTACAAGGTTGGTTCAACAACCACAAATCAATCAGTGTGATACAATACATTAATAAAAGAAAGAACAAGAACCATAGGATCCTCTCAATAGATGCAGGAAAAGCATTTGACAAAATATAGCATCCTTTCTTGATCAAACTCTCTACAGTGTAGGGAGAGAGGGAACGTACCTCAATATCATAGAAGTCATATTTGAAAAGTCCACAGTGAATATCATTCTCAATGGGGAAAACTGAGAGCTTTTCCCCTAATGTCAGGAACATGACAAGGATGTCCACTCTCACCACCAGTGTTCAACATAGTACTAGCAGTCCTGGCCTCAGCAATCGGACTACAGAAAGAAGTAAAAAGCATCCAAATTGGCAAAGAAGAAGTCAAACTCTCATTATTTGCAGATGATATGATACTTGATGTGGAAATCCCAAAAGACTCCACTCTAAGACAGTTAGAAGTCATACAGGAATTCAGCAAAGTGTCAGGATATAAAATCAATGCTCAGAAATCAGTTATATACACTAACAATGAAACTGGAGAAGAAGAAACTAAGGAGTTGATCCCATTTACAATTACACCCAAAACTGTAAGATGCCCAGGAATTAACCCAACCAAAGAGGTAAAATACCTAAAAACTATAGCACACTATGAGAGAAATTGAGGAAGACACAAGGAAATGGAAAAATATTCCATGCTTATGGATTGAAAGAGCAAATATTGTTAAAAGGTCTACGCTGCCCAGAGCAAGCTACACATTCAAAGAAATCCCTATGAAAATACTATCAACTTTTTCCACAGAGCTGGAACAAATAATCCTAAAATTTGTATGGAACCAGAAAAGACCCCAAATAGTCAAAGGAATGTTGAAAAAGAAAACCAAAGCTGGAGACATGACAATTCCGGACTTCCAGCTCTATTACAAAGCTGTCATCATCAAGACAGCATGGCACTGGCACAAAAACAGACACATAGATCAATGGAACAGAACAGAGAGCCCAGCAATGGACCCTCAACTCTAGGGTCAACTAATCTTCGACAAAGCAGGAAATAATGTCCAATGGAAAAAAGACAGTCTCTTCAACAAATGGTGTTGGGAAAACTGGACAGCCACATGCAGAAAAATGAAACTGGACAATTTTCTTATGCCATACACAAAAATAGACTCAAAAGGGACAAAAGTCCCAAATGTGAGATAATAATGCATCAAAATCCTAGAGCAGAACACAGGCAGCAACCTCTGTGACCTCAGCCATAGCAACTTCTCACTAGACACATCTCTAAAGGCAACAGAAACAAAGACAAAAGTGAACTGTTGAGACTTTATCAAGATAAACAGCTTCTGCATGGCAAAGGACAAAACCAAAAGACAACCAACGGAATGGTAGAAAGGATTTGCAAGTGACATATCAGATAGTATGCAAGATCTATAAAGAACTTATCATGGGGCGCCTGGGTGGCTCAGTGGGTTAAAGCCTCTGCCTTCAGCTCAGGTCATGATCTCAGGATCCTGGGATCGAGCCCCACATGGGGCTCTCTGCTCAGTGGGGAGCCTCCTCCTTCCTCTTTCTCTCTGCCTGCCTATCTGCCTGCTTGTGATCTCTCTGTGTCAAATAATTATTTTTTTTAAAAAAAGAACTTAGCAAACTCAACACCCAAAGAACAAATAATTCAGTCAAGAAATGGGCAAAGGACATGAACAGACATTTCTCCAAAGAAGACATCCAAATGGCCAAAAGACACATGAATAAAATGTTCCACATCACTCGGCATCAGGGAAATACAAATCAAAACCACAATGAGATACCATCTTATGCCAGTAAGAATGGACAAAATTGACAAGTCAGGAAATAACACATATTGGTAAGGATACAGAGAAAGGGGAGCCTCTCGCACTGTTGGTGGGAATGTGAACTGGTGCGGCCACTCTGGAAAACAGCAGGGAGGCTCCTCAAGGCGTTAAGAATAGAGCTGCCCTATGGCTCAGCAATCACACTGCTAGAGATTTACCCCAAACATACAAATGTCATGATCTGAAGGGACAGCCGCACCCCAATGTTCATAGTAGCAATGTCCACAATGGCCAAACTATGGAAAGAGCCTAGATGTCCACCAACAGATAAAGAAGATGTGGTTCATATATACAATGAAGTATTACTCAGCCACCAAAAAAAATGAAATCTTGCCGTTTGCAACAACACGGATGGAACTAGCGGGTATTTTGCTACGCGAAGTCCATCAGAGAAAAACAATAATCACATGACCTCACTCGTATTGGCATTTAGGAAACAAAAGAGATGAACACAGGGGAAGAGAGGAAAAATAAGACAAAATCAGAAAGAGGGACAAACCATGAGAGACCGCCAGCAGCATCAGAGCAGACCCGCCCTGGGGTTCCCTGTCCCGCCCTGTCCCCCACCCCCTTCCCGCGCCCCTCCCGCAGCAGGGTGAAGAGCGCAGCAGCATCAGCAGCATCGCTGCCGCCTGAGCGCACCCTCGGGGGCGGGGTGGAGCTCTCCAGCCGCGAAGAGGGCGAGCGGAATCCGAGGAAGGCAAGTGTGCGCTGTGTCACGCCCTCGGGCAGCGCGGCCATTTGATACCCAGCTGCCCCAGGAAGACACTGGACGAACAGGACCGACCTGAGCAGACGACGCCCGCGTCCTCCTTGTGCCCGCAGTCCTGCTGGCCCCAGCCTGGCGACGGGCACTGCCACAGCGCAGACTCGCGGCCGCTGCAGCCCAGCTGGTCCAGCCAGATGCGCCCCGAGCCCGCACCGAAGGGCGCGGCCCCCAGGGCGCGGAGGGCTTGGCCGCAGCCCAGCTGCCGGCAGACCACGTGGGCGTCCCGCAGGTCCCAGCCATCGTCACACACGGTGCCCCACACGCCTCCGTGCAGCACCTCCACGCGCCCCGCACAGCGGTGGGGCCCCGCGGCCAGCCGCACCCGCCGGCTCCCTGCAGGGACACGCGGGGAGTCAGGGCGGCCGGCCCGCGGGCAGATGGGCGGGAGGCCCCGGGCACTCACTCACCCGAGCACACGACGCCCACGTCCCGCGCGGCCCCCGCGGGTACCAGCGGGGATGCGGACACGCTGCACTGGGTCAGGCGGGTCTCGGTGCCCTGACAGCGCGCGTGGCTCAGCCCCACGGGGACGGCCCCGCGCCGGGGCGCAGGTGCATCGTAGGCCCGGTCAGCCAGTCCGCAGCCCAGCTGCCTGCACACCACGTGGGCGCCGCGCAGGTCCCACGCATCGTCCAGGACGCGGCCCCACACCCCGTCCAGGGAGACCTCCACGCGGCCATCGCAGCGGCTCTGTCCGTCCCTCAGCCGCAGGGCGTGGAGGAGACCTGGGGAGGACGCCCGGACAGGGGGTCAGGGGGAGGGACTGTCCGCCTGTGAAGGGGAGGGGACCACCACCTCCCGGCAGAACCCCGCCCACTCCCAGCCTCCCTCTGCCCGCCCGGCTCCCCGCAGACCCACCTGAGCAGACCACGGCAGCCGCGTTCCCCAGGGCACAGACCCCGCTCCCAAGGGTGCCTACTGCGCAATTCCACAAATAGGGTTCTGTCCCCACACAGTGAAACACATCAGGCCAGATGGGAGCGTCCCCGCCCCCAAAGTGGCCTCCTGGGGGTGTGGCCTCCGCGCTGCCACAGTTGAGCTGGTGGCAGAGGACAGTGGTGTCTGCTAAGTCCCAGTGGGCCGCGCAGATGGGGGCCCAGGCCCGCTGCACCTGGAGCTCCACGCGCCCCTCACAGCTGCTGCTGCCGTTAACCAGCCGGAACTCTGAGGAGGGGAGTGGGTGTCAGCATCCCCCTCCCCCACAGACCTGATTCCGTCCTTTGTACCCAGGGCGGTGTCCACGCCATGCCCTTGCCTGCCTCACTAGCTCCCTCCCCTCCTCACCCTCAGCAGCCAGATCACGCCTCTAGGCACGGGCTGGAAGACTATGGTGTGCAACTGGGGGCAGGGGGTGGGGGCACAACCTTCTCCTCCCCTTCCTTCAACCCAGAGGCGACACTTCCTCAACCGGAACACACACACCCTCCTGGCCAGAGGCATCTTCGTGAGCCTAGCTTAGAGCCCCCAGAGGGAGTCACCGAGGGGGGCCGGCAGGGAAGCCTACTGGAGGCTGGCCCTCCTAGTCTCACCTGAGCATCTGAGCCCGGCATCCTGGCCGTGCCCACACTGGTGCCCCGGCCTCCGAGGGCAGTGGAACAGCAGAGACTCGTTGCCTGCACAACGGAAGGCCTCCGTCCACACAGGCCCAGAGCCCCGACCGAAGTGGGCACCCCCGGGAGTGGACACGGCCGAGCCACACTGCAGCTCCCGGCACACCACGTGGGCCGTGGCCTGGTCCAGGTCGTCATCACAGACGGTGCCCCAGGTCAGGCCACGCCTCACTTCCAGACGCCCGGCACAGGGGTGCTCACCGCCCACTAGCCGGGCTTCCGTGTGCCCTGTGGGGGGGGGGGGGACACAAACTCTGTTAGGAGTCATGCTCTCAGGCAAACCGCTCAGCCACCTCCCTGGACTGCAACAGGCTCCAGCCAGGGCCGAGCACCTGGGCCCAAGCAGTAGGTCCGCAAGCCCGGGCCAGGAACGGAGAGCCAAGGGCCCAGACATCTTCTACCTAGAGCAGAGCAGGGGTCACTGCTCACTTCCCGAGACCAGAGGACAGAGCCACCTCCTCCAGGGGCTCGCAGGTGTCACACAGTCTCTGCCTGCCCAGGGCAGGGGCCTTAAGGCTCTGTACAGTCTTGGAGGCCCGGTCAAGGCACCTCTCCTGCCACAGGTCACTGCCTTCTTGGGGGCACCCAAGACAGGGGCCCATCCACCTCACTTCAGCCTTTCCTCATTCCCAGAACCGAGCCAGCATCTCTGAGGGCCGCTTCACTTGCCCGTTTGAGGCAGGACTGGGAGGGACAGCTACCAGCCAGCCGGCTCGCGTCGCACACGCGACACTCTCAACTCCACCAGCTCAAATGCTGCAGGACAGCCAGGCCCCCCGCCGGCCTGGGGGCTCTGAGCCAGGACACCTCTGCAAGGAGAACACACGGGGCCCTCGGGGAGGCCCCCGTGGGCCATCCAAGAGCATTTTGTGCGCCCTCACCTCCAGGCCTCTGTTCCAAACAGCTCCGAGCCAGAGAACGCCAGATGGTCCCGGCACAGGGCTCTCCTCTCTGCCGGCCAGGCCGCCCCGACCTGATCCCTCCGAGACGGCAAGGGGCCCGATGGCGGAAGGAGATGGGGCGATTGGGCGGGGAGGACTGAGACCCTTCCCAGCAGCAACTGCCCCAGGGTCCTGCGCTGGGGACTCGGGCGGTGTGCGCGGGGCCTCACCTGTACAGACCACATCCGCGTCCTGCTGGAAGTCACAGCCGCTGCGCAGATTGTTGTTCAGCCTGCAGTTCCGGATGGTGGGCTCGGTGCCCCTGCACGTCATGTACTTCCCGACGACACCCACATCTCGGCGCGGTGCCTGAAGCACAGGCCCACAGCCCAGCTCCCGGCAGAACACAGTGGCCTCCTCCTCGTGCAGGCCGCAGAGGCGATCCACCCCGTTCACATTCCTGATCTCGGGGAGCCCAGAGCAGGGGCTGCGGCCCTTCACCAGCCGGATCTCCCGAAAGGTGCCATCTGAGAACCACAGGCCCATGGGGCTAAAGGTGGGGACTCTGCCGGCCGCTTGGCCGCTCGGAGCCTGTGGCCTGCCTCAATGACCAGACTCCATTTGGGCGTGGCATTCCCTACACTGGGCCTGGGCTCCAGCCCGAGCCCAGCCCTGCTCCTTCCAGGGCCTCAGTGTTGGGCTGCATGGGGCCCTCTCTGAGAGCAGGTGGTCCCAAAGGCCCCCCACCCAGCAGGCCCCCCCGCTCAGAGGGGCCTGGGCCTGTCACTGTCTTGAAAACCTTGCTGTTTTCACAGGTCCCTGCGTTTTCGCTTTATGCTGGGCGTAGTGGGTCAGCCTCACAGACGGGATGCCACAGAGGGACCTCACAGGTTCTCGGCCACCTAAGTGGCCAGAGACAGCAGAAGACCCTCAAGCGAGACCTCCAAGGGAAAGCCTTTGCCCCCTCCTCATTTTGGAAATCATGTTTCGGCCTAAAGTGTCTAGAAGACAGGGTGGTCCTCAAGCCTCCACCCGCCCATGTGTTCCCTGCTCCTCCCACACCACTGCCCTGCTCCTCTGTTCCCTGCCTCCCGCGCCGCTGCCCGCCCCCGCATCTAGAATAGTGCCCTGCAAATAAGCATCTGTTGGAACAGAAGGAATAAAGGACTCACGAGAGATGGAGACCGGAAGGCTTTACAGGTGAGGGCGGTTCTCACGCCCAGTGAGGAGCCCCAGCCAGAGACCCCAGAGCCCCTCCCCCCCCAGAGCCCCTCCTTCCCCTCCCCAGACTCACCCTCCCCCCTCCCCAGACCCTCCCCCTTTCCCTGACCCCTTCTCCCCTCCCCCAGACCCACCCTTCTCCCCCTCCCCAAGCCCCCTCCAGCAGACTTACTTGCACACAGAGCCACCACCACCCACTCATGAGGGCACTCGGTCTGCGTCCAGGCCCCGAGGCTGCACTCCCAGAAGGAGGGCTCATCACCCCTGCAGGACACGTTGTGAAGCCACGGCCGCACCATCTCCCCGGGCAACGGGACGTACTTGGGTGCACCCACCGCATGGCCGCAGCCCAGCTGCCTGCAGACCACGGATGCCTCGGCCAACGTCCACTCCTGGTTGCACACGTGTCCCCACTGCTCCTTGTGGCGGACCAGCACCACTCCGTCGCAGGGACTGTGTCTGTACGCCAGCCTCAGGTCGCGTGGTCCGCCTGCAGAAGGACAGGCCAGCCTCAGAGGGGCCGGAACCGTCTCTGTGGCCTGGGGGAGGGAGCAGCTGGGGTCTGAGGACGACTATGTTTGCCTGGAGCCGCTTCCAAGGTCTTGCTCTGAGGCCTCAGCGCAGTCAGGTCCCTCAAGGCCCCCAGTAGACGCAGTCCCGAAAGGTGACGGGGTGGGGTCACACGGAGACCCTCCCACTGCCCCCGGGCAGCCTGTGTCCTCCCCTCCACGCCCCCTCCGGTCAAGCTCTCTGCTTGCCTCCCGAGCCCTCTGGGGCCCCCCAGGCAAGAAAGGCCCCTTGTCCTCCACGGTCCTTCCCACCACCCACCACACCTCCCAGTCATCACCCCCACCTCCACCAGAGGGCCTGAGGCCCACCGCACGCCCCGCACCGCGCTCCACTCCCTGCTCACCCCCACCCCCCCCCACCTGGCCACCTCCCTTCCAGTTCTGCCCGCCAAGCAGGCCTCCTCCTTGGGTTTCAGGCCTTGGCAGCTCCCTGGACCAGGACCAAATGGACCACCCTACCAGGACCAGGACACATTTCCAGAAGAGCACCCCGTCTAGGCCTCTGCGCCCGGTTTTTCCTGCACAGCCCTTGATCCCCCATTCGCATGACCCCTCCTGGGCTGGTGTGGGAGAAACACAACAGCAGCCACGGAGCAGTCTAGGTCCCAGCCTGGGCCACCCCAGACCACATCCAGGGCCCATCCTGGCCTCACAGAGGGAGGAGGCAGAGGGCAGACTCCGGCACACAGACCCAGAGGAAGGCATGTCCCCCTCACCACTCGTCTCACCGACCCTGGAGGGTCTTCATTCAACGCTGGTACAACCCCAGAGCCTCCGCATCCCCCTCCAAACTGTGCACCGTGTGTCTGCGTCTTTCACACAAAACGAGGTCCCCTCTAGCTTTCCCACGCCACTCCCGCCCGATGGCATCACTGGCCACAGACCCCTGCCACCATCACCTGCGGCGCCTTCACTGGCCGGCTCCGAGGCCACCTGGGCCGGGCCCTGAGACAGCCTGCCCAGTGAAATGTCCTTCCTTCAGTTTCCAGGGCCCTGGACACTGCCGCCCTCTCCTGTCTCCCTGCACAACTCACACGCATGCACACACGTGCGCTCGCACACACCGTCTGACGCCAGCACGACCACTCACCCAGTCAGAGCCCCGTGCTAGCGTGTGCAGCTCCCCCAGGGACTTCTCTCACCAGCAGCCTTTCCGTGCTGGCCCGTCTGGCAGAACCCCCTCGCTACAGCTTCCTACACATGCTCCTGCCTCCTGGTTTCTGGACCCACTGGACCCACACCGCTGTGACCCCCACCTTGCTATTGCAACTCCCTAGAACTGGGTCTCTTCCGTGTCCCAGTACAAGCTGAATGGTCACCCTCATGGCCCAGTACAGCTAGCTCTCCCACTCCCTCAGCAGCGCCGCAGCCCCAGGGAAAGCGGATGGAGCAGCCGCTCTGCAAGAGCCCTCGGCACCTCCCGTCCATGGGATCACGGGGACCCTAGCCCTGTCCCCTCATTCCACCCGGGCTCTGGCCCAGCCCTGCACCCCGGGTTCACCATGGAGTTAGATCTCCTCAGTCTTTCTCAGAACAAGAGTCTCCAGAGACACAAACTTTGGAGCCCACATACCCACTGGCCCCAGGATGACCCATCTCCCTTGGGGCTAAGCAAGCACCCAACAGACAGCTGGTCACAGCAGGAGATCCCCACACCCCAGGGTCTCAGGCTCTGCAGAGCCATGGTTTACAGAAACTTCCACGGATGTGGGGAGGAGAAACTTACCAATGGGGACTGCCCTGAGAGTGAGGAGAAGGGTCCCCAGTCCCAAGGCCCAGACAACTGTCTTCATGGCCCTGTGACCCCCCAGAGCTCAGCCTGCTCCTGCCGCTCCACAGGGACAATGCAGAGATTATAGTCCAGAGTCAGACATACTGAAGTAGGAGCCACGCATAGCCTCCAGGAACCAATGGGGACAGTTAGGGCCTTTCTCTCTGTCTCTGAGCAGGGCAACCAATGACCTTGGTAGCCCTGAGCATTGCCAGATCTAAGCGAGGGGCCCAGGCTGTGGGTTTCCTCCCACAGTGCTAACTGCTGACAGGGCATCTTTACTGAGACCTCACAGTCAGACAGGTCTGATCTGCCCACAGCCACAGCGACAGCATAGCCCTGTGTGTCTTGCACTCCACCCCAGGCCCAGTGGCCTTGGCTCCCCGACACAGTGACACAGTGACACCAGACTTCTGGGGACTAGCAGGGTCTGAGTGGAAGACCCACAGCACCAGAAGAATGAGACAGGCCAGGATAGCCTTGCAAGGCCCCCAGAAGATGAACTGTCATTGGACCTACAGCCACAAAAGTTCATATCCTCTGAACTTAAACAGGATGACAACCTGCTGACAAGGAAGGGTCTCTTAACATCGCAGTCCAGAGTACAAGTGAACATCACCCATCATCTGAAAAACCAGGAGAAAAATAATCTGATGATAAAATACAATGAACTGGTGCAGGTCTCAGAACTATCTGCCGAGGGTTTAAAGTAGCCATCACAAAAGATGCTTCCATGATAAACTGCAAACTTCTTTGAAACAAATGGAAAAAAAAAAAAAAAAAACAGGAAATCTCAAGAAAGAAATAGAAGTTATAAAAATGAACTGCTGGTGAGGGCGTGGAAACACTGGACATTCGTAGGACTGGGAAACGCTGCAGCCACTTTGGAAAACAGTCTGGCAGCTGTTCATAATGTCAGCCCAGCAGTCCCACTCTTAGGCACTCGTCAAAGAGAAATCAAGTCATGTCCACACAAAAACCTGTATATAAATGTTCATAGCAGCATTACTCATAATAAGCAAAAAACGGAAGCAAGCAAATGTACGTCAATTGATGAATGCATATTTGGACTGTCCACAGCACAGGCCATGAGTCAGCCACCCTAAGGAGGGAAGATCTGACACTGGGAACAATGGAATGAATCTTGGAAACATCAGGCCAAGTGCGAGTTGTCAGACCAGAAGTTCACCTGTATGACTCCATTTATATAAAATGTCCCAACTGGGCCAATCCACGGACAGAGAAAGGGAATTAGCGGTTGCCAGGGAGGATAGAACTGGAAACGACTGCTAATAGGTATGGGGTTTCCTTTGGAGGAAATGAAAATGTTCTGAAATCAGCCAGCGGCGATGGTGGTATAATTCTGAGTCTACTAAAAACTACTGATTATAGACTTTTAAAGGATACGTTTGTGATATATAAATTATAGGCTCAATAAAGCTATTATTCTTTTAAAGAACCAAATAAAAATTATAGAACTAAAAATACAACAGCTGAAGTTTTTTTTAAACTCATTAAATGGGAATGCCTTGGTGGCTCAGTCAGTGAAGTGTCTGCCTTCGACTCAGGTCATGATCCCAGGGTCCTGAGATCGAGTCCCATGTTGGGCTCCCTGCTCAGCAGGGAGTCTGCTTCTCCCTCTCCCTCTGCCACTCCCCCTACTCCTGTGCACGTGTGCTCTCTCTCTCTCTCAAATAAATAAATAAAAACCACTAAATGGACTCAAGAGTAGAATGAGAACGCCAGAGGACAGCATCAGTCAAATTGAAGACAAATAAATAGTATTTCCTTAATGTAAACAACAGAGAGAAAATAGACAAAAAATTAATACAACCTCAGAGACCTCTGGGACAATAACAAAAGAACTAACGTTTTATCACTGGAGATCTAGGAAGGAGAGGAAAGAAAAGAATGGGAAGAAACAATGGCTGAAAACTTCCCAAGACACAGATGTACAGATTCAGGAAGCTGAGCAAATTCCAAGCAGGATTAATCCAAAGAAATCCACACCAAAGCACCTCATAAGTAGAATTTTGAAAACTAAGAAATAAAAGAATACTAAAAGGAGCCAAAGAAAAATAGCACATTATAAAGGAAATCCAATACGAGTACTAGCAAATTTCTTATCTGCAATGGAGACCAGTAGGTAGCCAAAGACCCCTTTTAAGGGCTGAAAGAGAGCATGTGTCAAGCCTGCATTCTATGTCTGTGAAACTATCCCGCAGAAATTAAGGGGAAATAAAGACGCCCTCAAATGAAGGAAAACAAGAGAGCGTCATGCTAGCATACATACTGTTACATGACGGTCAAATAAAACCCCCAACCTGAAAGCAGACGATTACAAAAAGATGGGACTTTCAGAAAGGAAAGAACAACAAAATGGGTAAAAGTCGAAGTGACCATAATATACTACCGTTTACTTTGCAGTTTCTTTAATCACATTTTATGTTATAACCCTGCCTGAGGTAGAGTCAGTGAATATGGAGGAAATACTCCAAACAGTTCTGTTTAAAGCAGGAGGGGGAAAAAAAGAAAAAAAAAAAAACCTGAATATAAGTAAGGTTTCTATATTTCACTTGAAGTGTTAAAATGGTAACACCAGGGGCGCCTGGGTGGCTCAGTGGGTTAAGCCGCTGCCTTCGGCTCAGGTCATGATCTCAGGGTTCTGGGATCGAGCCCCGCATCGGGCTCTCTGCTCAGCAGGGAGCCTGCTTCCTCCTCTCTCTCTGCCTGCCTCTCTACGTACTTGTGATCTCTCTCTGTCTGTCAAATAAATAAATAAAATCTTTTTAAAAAATGGTAACACCAGAGGCTGTTATAAGTTATGTAGAATATCAGATGTAAATTACATGTAAGTTAACCAATGAGAAAATTACACAAAACTCAAAAATATTATAAATATACTAAAATAGAAGTCTGAAAAATGTTCCTATGACTCATAGGGAGAGAAGGGAAAGAAACAGGCACCTGAGAATAAGTAAGGTTCCTTACTTACTCGGGCTCCCCTGAGAAATAGGGGAACAAAGAGGAAATAAAAAGTAAATGGCAGATATGAGCCCCAAGACATTAGCAACAATTTAAATGCAAATGTTCTAAATACACAAAAGACAGATGTTGGCCAAGTAAATTTTTTAAAATGATCCAAATACGTGCTCTTTTAAGAAAAAATATTTTATGTGAACATTAATCCAAAAAGGCAGGAGTAGCTGTATTGATATCAGAGAAAAATTTCAGATAAAAGAAAATTATAGGAAGAATGGAGAACATTGCATAATAATAAAAAGGGTGAATTCACCAAAAAGATAGGACAATCCTAAATGTGTATGTGCCAAACTACAGAACTTCAGAATATATGAAGAAAAATGGATAAAGCTGAAAAAAGAAATAGACAAGTCCACAGTTCTCGTTGGAGACTTCAAGATGTCACTCACAGCAACTGACAAAACTCCTGGAGGTAAGACCAGCAAGATGTGGAAGATCGGAACCCACCAACCAATGGACCTACTGCACATCTGCGGAACCACACACCCACACTAAAGAACACACGTTTGTTTCACACACATGGGACATTCACTGAAAGCTGTATCTTGGGTCATAAAACAAACCTTAGAATTTAAATCATACAGAATATATTTTCTGACCATAATAGATTCAAATAAAACCTCAATAACACAGAAAGACAACAGAAAAATCTGCAAACACTTGAAAATAAAACACACTTCTAAATAAACCATGGGTCAATGATGAAGTCTCAAGGGATATTTTTAAAATACAAAGAAGCAAATGAAAACGAAAACGGCATATCAACATTGTGAGCCGCAGCTCAAGTAACGCTGAGGGATGTTTACAGTGTTTAACACGCACATGAAAGGGAAGATCTCCATCCATACGATAAAGTGCTACCTCAAAAATCTACGGAGAAAAAAGCCAAATAAAACCAAAGTATGTGTAAGGAAAGAAATAATAAAGACAAAAGCAGAAATCAATGAAATTAAAAACAGGAAAAATTTTTTGGAACACTGCATCAAAAACTAATGATTTCATGGTGACTAACATAACACAATAAAAAATAAAAGTAAAAAAATAAAAAATTAACGAAACAAAAAGCTGGTTTTTGAAGAATAAAATAAAATTAATAAACCTCTAGCAAGATTAACAAGAATCAAAAGTGACCCAAATCAATACCAAGAATGGGAAAAGTGACGGACCGACAGGCCCAACAGGCATTAGAAGGGCAGGAGGGAGATACTGTGAGCAACCGTGAGTTCGCGACTTCAACATCTTCGAAGAGAGGGGCCATTCCCTGAAAGCCACAAACTACACAAACTCAGCCAGATGAAACAGATAACAGAAACTATGAAGAAACTAAGTTTTTGTCATTAAAATGCTTCTGAATCCAGAGCTCTCACTACTGGAATCGGCATTTACATACCAGCAAGGGCAAGAGGCTGGAAGGACCACACGGTGGTTAATTAGAGGTGGAGATGTCGTGAAGACCTTGTGCTCAACTTGATATGGGTACAGATGTCTCCGTACAGAAATACTGTAAAGGTGTGTGTGCACTTCTGTACAGATGTGTGCACAGGTTTGTACATACACACATGTATTTCTTTGTTCTGCCAACTGAGAGGGCCTGGAAGCAGGGGTGTCCCAGTAGCAATGAGCATACCCAAGTGCCCAGAACTTGGCATCTAACATCATCCTCAGTAAAAGGAAACTGGACACTTGGGAGAAGCAGCTGGTTCTAAGACTGGAGCAGGAAAAAGTAAGGTGGCCCAGAGCATCTTCTAATGTCAGAAAATAAAAAAGTGATCCAAAAAAAAAACAATAACAGGCGAGCCTGGGTGGCTCAGTGGGTTAAGCCTCTGCCTTCAGCTCAAGTCATGATCTCAGGGTCCTGGGATCGAGACCCACATCGGGCTCTTTGCTCAGCAGGGAGCCTGCTTCCTCCTCTCTCTCTGCCTGCCTCTCTGCCTACTTGTGATCTCTCTCTCTCTCTCTCAAATAAATAAAATCTTTTTAAAAAAACAAATAACAGAAAATTGAAACATTGGTGATGAGGTACAGCAAGCGTGCACAGAGGCTGACTGAAGACTTCCCAAAGACCAAAGCTGGGACAGTTGGAGCAATGACCAGTCATACCGATTATGACCCAAAGGGTAAAATACACACCCACAAGTCATACTGACATAAAAAATGACGGAATACGTGAAGGGGGAGAAGAGACACCGTTCCCACGCAGAAGAATTCCAATTTGTGTAGATACTCTGCTTTCAAGGAAGGAGCACCTAACTTCCCACTCTTAAATGTGGGCCTGCCTAACGTCCTCCTCCAAAGAGTGAAATACAGAACGAGAGAAAAGGAACAGTTCTTCAATGGAAAAAGCCTGACCACACAATTCAGCCATGTGAAAAAGTCAACGTCACAGCCACGCACCATTTTAATATGTGCACTCTGGGTCATGTGGGACAAAAATGGCACTTCACCTTTGTGATCTGCCTCCCAAAACACCTATAACCACGATCTAATGGGGAGAAGATCAGAGAAATTCCAGTAAAAAGGCCTCTTACAACATACCTGAGCAGTACTCTTCAACACTGTCAAGGTCACCAAAACCAAGAACGTATGAGAAACCGTCACAGCCGAGAGGAGCCTCAGGAGACGCCTGCTACCACGGGAGTCCGAGACGGGGCCTAGGAGAGGAAAAGGACACTAGGTAAAAGCGAAGGAAATCTGAACAAACTATGCACTTTTGTTTATAATAACGTGTCGGTGTCGGTCCATTAACTGTCGCAAATACAACATACTCAGAGGAAGATAATGTAAATGTGGTGTCTGTGCTAGCTTCTCTGGTTTGTGCAAATCTAAAACTGTTCTAAAAAAGAAAGTCTAAAAATTCCTAAGGAAGAAATCTCTAGGCCTAGATGGTTCCACTAGAGAATTTTACCAGACGTTTAAAAACGAATACGCCAACTCCACACAATCTCTTCTAAAAACAAGATGGAACCCTTTCCAACTCGTTTTATGACCCAACCTGAAAGTGCAGCGGAAGACAGCACTGACAATAAAAACCACAGACCTATATTTCTAATGAATTTAGATGCAAAATCCTCAACAGAACTCCATCAAACATGACCCAGTAGATAGAAAGAATGATTCACTCCAAGTGGGGTTATTCCGGCACTCAAGACTGATTCAATATCGAAAATCAATCGGCCTGATGCATCTCAGCAACAGGCAAAGGGGACAAATGTCATGATGGTATCGAGTGTGGGGAAGGCGCTTCGGACAAGATTCACACCCACTCGGGATAGATAAAAATCTCTCAGGTAACTAGGAACAGAGGGGAACTTTCTCAAATAAAGAGCATCTACCAAAAATTCTCAGCAATTAAATCACCCTTAACCCTGAGAGGCTGAACGTCCTCCCTTAGGGTCAGGAACTCCATGTGGTGACGCCCATTCCCCCTCAGCACAGCTCGGGAAGTTCCAGCCAGAGCAACAGGGCAAGAGAAGAAACTGGAAGCATACAAGTTGGAAAGGAAGAAATAAAATTATCTCTATTTACAGATGACATAATTATGTAGAAATTCCCAAGTCCACAAAAATAAAATTTGTAGTAGTAGTAAGTGGGTTCAGTAGGCTCAGAGGACAGGACATCACATACAAACACCAGGGGCATTTCTGCACACCGACAATGAGCAGGGGGAAATCTCAAGAAAAAATGCAATACAATTTAAAATTTCTACAAAGAAATGAACTCAACGTAACCCTCGTATCTATACAAGTGCTAATTCGAAAAGAGTCATGGGCCTAAATGTCAAATGTAGAACTACAAAACTTCTAGAAAAAATGGATTAAATCTTTGGGACTTACGATGAGGCAAAGCATTCTTAATTTGACACCAAAAGCAAAATTCTACAAAAAATTAAATTGGGCTTTGTAAAAATTTAAAACCTTTGCTCTGTGAAAGAATTGTGAAAATATACACTGGAGGGAAATATTTGCAAATCACATATTCAACGCTAGACTTGCATTCAAAGTATTAAACTAAAAAAGTCCCCAAAACTCAACATGAAAAAGTACTCATTTCGAAAATGGGCACGCAGAGTCATTTCACCGTCGAGGACGCACAGCTGCGCCACCGCAGGACATGGCCAGTGGCCCCCCTCGTTAGCCGTTTAAGCGTGAACTAGAAACGCAGTAGGACACCCCTAAGAACCCAAGATGGCTTCTTAAAAATCAGTGAGACGCCGAGAAACTAAGCTGGTGGATGTGGGCTCCACAGCCACGGCCACTGCAAACAGCGCGGCCTTTCCGACCCTGGAGCTAGAACTGCCGCGGACTCGGTGGCTGCGCTGCGGGCCCGACCCCGGAGCAACAAGTCGTTTCCACACAGAGTCGCGTGCGCTGGTGTTGGCAGCAGCAGGTTCGCGCAGCTTCCCAAGCGCATCCGCGGCCCCCGGCGCGCTGTGGTCCGCGCGGGACCCGCCCCAGCAGCGAGGAAGGAGTCCCTGGTCCACACAAAGCCGCCTGGAGGACCGGACCTCGGGGGTGACGCGGGGTGGAACAGCGATCTCCACGGACACGCACCGCAGGGCCCCACGGATCGGCCCTTCTCAATCCACCGGGACGGAGAACTGGTCAGTGGGTTCGCGAAGGGGGCGGGGGTGCCTGGAAGCGGCCGCTCCGGGGTGGGCGTGATTGCCGGGCCCCCGCCTGAACGGCCGCCGCGCGCTCCGCGGACGCACAGCCCAGAGCGCGCGGCCCGCGGGATCCGCGACAGCTCGGGGCCTGACCCGCGCGCGGACTTCCCGCGTGCACAGTCGGGGCCTCCCCAAGCGCGCCGGGACAGGCTCCGGGCAAGTCCTTCGCGGGACGCGCACGTCCGCTTCTGGCAGCAAGGACCTAGGGCGGGCGGCGGGCCGAGCGGTCGGAGCGAGGAAGGACCAGCTTCCCGACGTGGCTGTAGGACTCGGGGCTGCGGTGCCGCCCACACTCTCGGCTCACACATTTCTAGGAAACGCGAACAGACAGTGGCAGGTGGGGCAGCCCGGAGCGCAGGAAACTCCGGGGGATGGAGACGCGCGTTCTGCTCGCTGTGGCTCACGGTGCGCGTCGACACCAGCCGGACCGCGCAGGTGTGCGCTGTTGGTGCGCACCGGACGCCTCGACGGTGCTGGCTTGGAGGACGGAGCGTCCCTCACCAAGAAAACCCTGTGCCCAGAGCCCACAGAATCACAACGTGTGTGAAGCGCAATAATGGTGCTGACTTCGCCCCAGGACTGCGGAGCTGGTCGTTCCAAACGCCACCACCGGGGCGCCGGGGGCCTCAGTCTTTGAGCGGCTGCTTCGGCTCAGGTCATGGTCCCGGGGTCCTGGGATCGCGCCCCGCATCGGGCTCCCTGCTCTACGGGAAGCCTGCTTCTCCCGCTCCCGCTCCCGCTCCCGCTCCCGCTCCCGCTCCCGCTCCCGCTCCCGCTCCCGCTCCCGCTCCCGCTCCCGCTCCCCCTGCTTGTGTTTCCGCTCTCGCGGAGTCTCTCTCTGGCAAATAAATAAATAAATAAAACCAAAAAAGAAAGGAAGAAAGAGAATCCACCATTATAATTTGCCACACTGAAATACTGAGGGAGAAAATGTGTATTATCCTCTTAAGAGAGGCAAAATTTTTTATATTAAAAAATGTATTGCGTTTACTAAATACTTTGCAAACTAGAAGTAGCAGGGAAGTCCCTTAATCTGATAACAAGCATCAAACCACAACCCACAGCCTGTCTCCTGCTCCCCAAAACCAGGTCGGGGACCAGAGACAGCACAGGACTGCCCTCCCCACTTCCAGAGGCTCTGCCCTGCCCTGGGGGCCTTCACCAGTGCAGTGGGTTATGAGAAGAAAGTCGTTAGGACTAGAAATGTGGGCAAAGCCCTAATGGCCCACAGAGGATGCCACCGGGAATGAAAGGAATCCAGAAGAACCCTCAGATAAGTGAGCAGAATTCACGGCAGTTTGGCAAGCTCACAGGGCACAGTTAATAAACAAAAAGCAACAAAAAGAAAAGGGATTCTTTTTAAAAAGCTCCAATTTAAAAAGCAACAAAAATATTAAATATCTAATTTAATATTATATTAAATATTAATACCTCAATATCTAATGAAAGACGTGGAACCCTTTACACGGAAAACAAACATCGCAGCAAAGTTCGAGGAAGAAAAATACGCCCAGTTTATGGGTCAGAAGGCTCAATCTTGCAAAGACATAAATTTTCCCCAAATTAACTACTGAAGGAGGGAGGCTGATCCTGACAAGTGACCCTAAAATTTACCTGGAACCCCACAGGGGCGGGAGCACCAGCCCAGTCTGCTAGGGCAGGACTCCGCCGCCCCTGCTGGAGTAGCAATAACACGGTTGCAGGGGACACCCACCAGCCAGCCAGTGTGGACCGAAGCAGAGGGCACGGTCAGGAGTGGGCTCTCTACTTCTCCAAGGCCAGTGGCAGGTGGGGAGTCCTCCTGCCCAAGAAGTAGGGTGAGGACACGCAGGTGCCGCTCCCAGGGGGTAGCGGGGTGGGGGTGCTGCAGGGCTGGGGCTTCCTCCCCTTTGGTTTCTAAGACAGGAGGCTGGGGCCTGTGTCCTTGCTGCTGTTAGGAAAGGTGGAAAGAAAGAAGGTGGAGACCCAGCAGCAAAGGTCAGGCAGGGGTCCAGAACTCAGCACAGCCTGCAGCCGGAAAGCCCCCAGGATGCGTGTGGATAAAGATAAGGTCACTGTGGGGGAAGCAGGAAGTCAGAGTCCCTGCCCCTGGCTTGTTTTCTGAGAAGGGGCTGAAGGTTTGGGAAGCCTGCCTGGGGGGAGGGGGCAGAGGACTGGGGGCGGGGGGGGCTGCTGGAGATCACGCTGCAGGGACAGACCGGGGACTCTGCAGGGGTGAACACTGGCCCCGGCGATTGGGAGGAGTGGCAGGACCGGGTGTGGGCACCCGCTGAGGGGGGACCAGGGCTGGTGTGAGTGAGGTGAGAAATGGGCAGGACCTTCACCTCCACAGCCTGGATCCAGAGGTGAAGTTCTGGGCCACAGGAAGCCAGGGGTGTCTGTGGAAAGGGGCCGAGATGATGCAGGGAGACAGGACCCTGGGAAGCAGGAAGCTGGGGAAGTGTGGGGTGTGCTGCCCGGAGTGCTGGGGTTCCCAAGAGGAAAATCTCCAAGCGGCCACCAAGTCAGCAAACCAGCAAGAGGTCCAGCAGCGCAAGACACTCCCCACCTGAACACAGCAGAGTCCCCGATCTCACTACTGCAGAGGGGCTGTGGGGCAGCGCTCCTGGGAAGGTGTGGGGGCGGCGAGGAGGTGGGGACAGATTTAGACCAGGGCAGGGGTTGGGGCATTCACAGGAGTAAGAGAGCTTCTTCTTCTGGAAGGCCCCAGGCAATCCCTCTGCAAAGCAGCCTGGTTGGCCCAGGTGCAACACAGAGCAGTGAGGCTCAGAGCGTGGTCAGCCCTGCCCGGCAGCCGCAGCGGCCCCCCAGACCCAGGGCCCAGTGGGAAGGGATGGTGTAGGCCTGAGAGTGTGGGTACAAGGACCAGCAGCCTAGCTGAGTGTCCTCCCTTGGTCACTTGCTCGGGCCACTGTCACGGTCCCCAGATGGCAGCCCTCACAGCCCAGCTCCGGCTCCAAGCCCCTCCCCTGGACAGCAATGAAGAGCCTGCCTCACCCCACACCTCATCTGCGGGAGGCCCTAGTCCTCGGTCCAACCCTCAGCCTCGCACCCTGGGGGACCCCAAACGCCCACCTCCAGGGAGGCTCTGGGGTCCAGATGCATGTGTCCATGCCACCACCTAACCTCCCTCATCTCTAAATCTGCACACCCAGAACACTTACTCCTGACGCCCTCTCCTCCAAAACCACCAACCCCACATCCTGCAGCAAATCCAGTGACACCCCCCCGCCCCCGCGACAGGGCTCACTAGCTCGGACGGGACGGGGCCCCAGTGCAGCCCATCTGGACCCGCCGGTTTGTTCTCCCCAGCAGCCCAGCTCTGCCCCACAAGCCCACACGGCTCAGGGGCACCCCAGACCGTGCACCCTCCCCAGAGCTCAGCTGCCGACCCCTCCCCAGCTCTCTGAGACCAGGCCCGTCCCAGCATGCCCCTTCCCCCCACTGCCCCTACACGTGGAGCCCGCGCCCCCCCCAACCCGTGCAGTGGCCCTTCCCTCTGCCCATGCACTCCTCCGGGCTATCTCCAGGACCCTGTGCCAGCTGGGAACCGCACCCCGGATTTCGTCCCGGTCCCTGCCGGCCGCAGCACGCCTCACCACCCCCTTGTCCGTCCCTCCAGCACCAGAGCTCCACACATAGGAGCTTGACTCTTGGGTGCCCCAGAGTCCGGCCCGCCTGAGCTGAAGGGTGAATGAGTACCTGTGGCTTCTGTAAAGTGACTCTAGGACCCAGCAACACACCGCCAACCTGTCCACCCTGGGCCCCGAGATGGGGCAGCCCCAGAGAACCGAGTTCCCCTGAGGCCAGGACCCCACCTCTGAGGGGCTGGTCAGCTGTCCCCTCTGGCTGAGCACAGCAGACACGGGACCCCATGTGGCAG
Organism: Mustela nivalis; assembly: GCF_964662115.1. NCBI lineage: Eukaryota > Metazoa > Chordata > Mammalia > Carnivora > Mustelidae > Mustela > Mustela nivalis. The sequence goes on along the minus strand of NC_139021.1, from coordinate 187,033,613 downwards.
GAAAGGACTGCAGGCCGGTGTGGGGTCCTGGACACCCTCCTCCCACCTCCCACAGGACAGAGGGAGCTGCTGCTTGGGTCCCTTCACAGCCGAGGAAGGGGTTTGCCTGTCCACCCCCTGGGCCCTCACAGTGTCCAGCTGGAGGTCAGGGAGGGAGGTGCCACGAGACAGGACTGGAGCCTCAGTCCCACGCACTCAGGACGCGGCCTGGAGCCCACTCAGGACAGCGGGTGTGGGACACGGCCTGGGCCAGCTCCTCACCCACAGCCCCGCTCAGGGGTGGGGGCAGAGGTTTCTGGCTAGGGCCCTCTGCTGCACCCAGCACCTGCTGGGGGGTAAGGGGGACCGCCTGTGCTCACATCCCACCCCCACCCCCAGACCACACTGCCCTCTGTCTGTGCGGACAGCCAGGGAGGGGTCCAGGCTGCACATGGCCGCCCATCCTGGCCATTCTGGCTGACATGGATGGTCCCAGGGGAGGAGGGTCCCTGACCAGAGGCCTGAGGAGCTTCCCAGGAGGAGCTGCTGATGCACCACCCCTGGGACGGCGAGGGGGGGGGAGGGGGCAGGGCAGTGCGAGGGCGGGGGCAGGGGCCTGCGGGGAGGAGACTTGCTCCCTCTGCCCAGCCCTGCTCAGTCCCTGGCGCTGGCTCCCCCGAGCTCTTCTCCAGTGAGGAGGGAGCGACAGCTGAGGTGAGCTTCCCATTCGCCACCCAGCTACCCTTTAGGAACACAGCAGCGACCTGCTGGTGGGCGGGCTCCGGGGCTGCGGGGGTTCCCCCCATGCAGAGGGGCTGTTCCCCGCAGCCGCGGACGGGCCGGGCCATGGTACTTTCCCCCAAACCTGACTCCTGCTCCTGGGAAACGAGGGCAGGAAAGGAGCCCCTGCTTGTCCGACCACCGCCGCCATCTCCGCCTGGAGGGCTCCTTACTGGGGAGGAGGGGTCTTTGCAGCCGGTGTTATCCCATTTTGTATCTTCCAACCTCTGCCCAGAACCGAGATGGTGCCAGGGTGTGCGGCAGCCCTGGGAGAGAGAGATCCAGGGGCCCGTGGTCAGCCTCCATCCACTGTCGTGCTGAGCCCCTCTCAGCACTCAGGACCAGCTGGTGACCTGCATTGGCTAAGTCCCTGCCCAGAGCAGCACTGCGGCCTCAGGAAAGCCAGAGAAGAGTGCTGAGACCTTGTCCTCCCTAGGTGAGGAGTCAGGCTTGGGGGCTGAGAGCAGAGCGTGGGGCTGGGCTCGGGCTCCAAGGCAGACCTGCCACCTAAAACTGGCATCTCTGCCTGTGGGAGCCTCTGTTCCTGTGTGTGCCCACACATGGGGAGCACAGCAAGCTTGTCTGAACACCTCTCTGAGGGGCAGGACATCTGGGGCTTGGGGTTGAACCCTGTGTCAGAGCCGTCACTCGTTTTCCTTTGGCAGAGGGTGTGGGTCCTGAGCCTCGGGCGGGAGGCTTGGCATCTGTCTCCTGGGCAGGGCAGCGTGTGGTGGGGCACCTGTGCTGTCCGAGGCCTCGGTGCCCATGTCTGTGCCAGGTCGGGGTCTGCTGGGGACACTCAGGTTCGCAGGTGTCTGTCTGCCTGGCAGGAACCTGGTGTCTGTGTGGGTCACTGCATTAGGGGCTGTGGGTCTGGGTGTGGAGGTTGCTGTGGCTTTGACTCAGATGCCTGGGTGCCCCGAGTGCATCTGAGTTTGGGGGAGGGAACGTGGGCCTTCTCCCAGGTAACGTCTGGGGGGCACCGGCTTTGGAGCATCACAGCGAAGCCTGGGACTTGCTGTTTGTGTCCTCGTGTCTGTGGGACTCCGGGCTCCCGAGGAAACACTGTTCTCACACCCCTGCAGCCAAGGTGACACTTTTGTTCTGTCTCTGCCCTGGACAAGGGCAGACATTATTCCAACTCTAATCAGTGGTAGATCTGAGCAGAGAGTCCTGGGGTCACCAGGAGCCATCGTGGAGGAGAGATAAAGGGACCCAGGGGTGTTTTTACCCCAGACCCCACTACAAAAGGCTGACCCCACCAAGGTTCCTCACCGCACCCTCTGGGGCCACCAAGCGCCCTGAGTGAGCATAGCAGGTGTGCAGGCTTCCCACGGCCCTCAGAGCCCATGCATCCCACCCCTCCTGCTGGCTGCAGAGACCAGGACAGCCCAGCAAAGGTCCTGCCACGCCCCACGGGACAGCTGAGGGGTCAGAGGCAGATGTCGTGTCCCAGGCGCAGGAGGCTGGGGAGGGTGAACCTGAGCTGCCCATCCCAGAGCCCGTGCCCTGGAGCTCCGGGCTCCGCTGCCTCTCACCATCTTTGCAGGAAGAAAACCATGGGAAACTGCAGGCGTCAAGAAGGTCCTGGGCAGCACGTGGGGGAGAGAGGACGGGGTTCCGTGGCCACTCAAGGGCAGAGGCTGGGAGGAATCCTGGGAGTTCCGGAGTTCTGGGAGGAGGCAGGAACTGAGAAGGGGACATGAACTGGGGCCTGGGGACAGGGACTGCCGCCCTGCCGGGTTCCGGGCTCAAGGGCCTCTCCAAAAAGGGGCAGGGGTTGAGGGGCCAGGGTAGCCGTGCCCTGGGGCATCCACTCCTTCCGGGAAGGAGGGTCACCTGCCGCATCCCAGTCAGTCCCAAGCTCAGGAGGAGGCCTCAGGGGACAGGCCTGGTGTGGGGGGTGCCCTCTGAGGGCTCACAGCAGCGAGATGCCCAACAGAGCCTGAGCAGGGGTCTAGGGGTTCTGCCTCCAAACCCCTTCTCTCATGCATCAGCCAGCGGCTACTTCACGTCCAGTGTGCGGGTCCCCTGGGCCGTGTCCCAAGGCGCTCGGCGAGCAGGTAAGAGCCCAGACCCCAGCCACAGCACACAGGAGCACGTTGGGTTTTAAATGGGTTTTTGGAGATCTGGCAGCACAGCCTGTGACCTGCGGGAACGTTCCTGGGACAGAGAGCACAGGCTGATGTGAGGCACAGTACAGGGGACCCTGGACAGGACTCGACCACACTTCGGGGAGCCTCTGAGCCAGAAAGCCCACGGGTCCACGGGACGGGGGAGACCCACCATGGTAGGGCAGGGGTGAAGAAGCTACTTCTGTTTTGAGGGTCTGGCCCTTCCAGTCCTGTGAAAGCAGCTCCTTGGAGCCACAAGGAAGCTGCCCACAGTCCTGCCCTTGGCCACCCCAGCCAAGGCTGGAACCAGGGATGGGGGCACAGGAAGTTTGGGCCCAAGAACCTCCCTGCAGGCTGTGGCTGCATCCGCGTGGCCTGGGCAGAACCACGCAGGAGCCGCCCCAGGGGTGAGCAGCGGAGGGCCGGACCCCCAGGCCCGTGCAGCGGCGCCGGCTTCTGGGAGTGTCAGGAAGTACGTAGCTCCCCTGGCCGGGGTGTCCAGGGGACCCGGGGTGGCTTCCTGCATCCCTCCCACTGCCTGCGATGCTGACCTCTCCTGGGGAATAGGCGTCCCGTGAGGGGCCGTGATCCGTGTCAGGCCCCGCGCCACACGCGCCCGTCGATGTCCTCCTCAGCAGTCCTGGGGACACAGAATAAGACGGCCCCTCCACCCACACCCCGCCCGCCAGCCGACCTCTGACCCACCGCCTCTGCCAGCAGGCGGCGTGCACCATGTCCACCGGGGACAACCACTCCGAGGTGACAGAGTTCGTCCTCGTGGGCTTCCCGGGCTCGCTGGGCGTCCACGTGTGCCTGCTGCTGCTGTTCGCGCTGGCCTACACGCTGACGGTCACAGAGAATATCGTCATCGTGGCCGTGATCCGCGCCAGCCCCCTGCTGCACAAGCCCATGTACGTCCTCCTCAGCAACCTGTCCTTCCTGGAGGTGTGGTACGTGTCCGTCACCGTGCCCAAGATGCTGCTCAGCCTGGCCGCGCCCCGCTTCCGCCGCATCTCCTTCGCGGGCTGCATGGCGCAGCTGTACTTCTTCCTGGCGCTGGCCTGCACCGAGTGCGCGCTGCTGGGCGTCATGGCCTACGACCGCTACGTGGCCATCTGCCGGCCCCTGCACTACCCCACGGTCATGAGCCCCAGCCTCTGCCGCGTGCTGGCCGCCGGCTCCTGGCTCTCCGGCTTCGCCATCTCCCTGGGGAAGGTCTTCTTCATCTCACGCCTGGGCTACTGCGGTCCCAACGTCATGAACCACTTCTTCTGCGACGTGTCCCCCCTGCTGAACCTGGCGTGCTCCGACATGTCGGCGGCCGAGCTGGTGGACTTCCTCCTGGCGCTGCTCATCCTGCTGGGGCCGCTGCTGCTCACCGTGTTCTCGTACGCCGCCATCCTGGGCACCGTGCTGCGCATCCCGTCTGCCGATGGCCGGCGCAAGGCCTTCTCCACCTGTGCCTCGCACCTGGCCGTGGTGGTCATCTTCTACTCCGCCTCCCTCTTCATCTACGCCCGGCCGCGCGCCCTCTACGCCTTTGACCTCAACAAGCTGGTGTCCGTGGTCTACACGGTGCTCACGCCTCTGCTCAACCCCATCATCTACTGTCTGCGGAACCGGGAGGTCAAGGAGGCCCTAAGCAAGGTGGCCCAGAGGGCAGCCCAGGCCCTGGGGGTCCCATCCTAGGAGCCTCCCCAGGACCCCGGCTGCCGCAGACCTGCTCTAGGCCTCTGTGTCCCCTGAGTGGCCGCAGGGCGAGGGGCTGAAGGCAGAGTCCTGGCTGTCCCTGTCCCTCATCATGACCGGCCCAGGACGCCAGCCAGGACGAGCACCCCAACCTGGGTCACCCCCAGCAAGCCCGTGTCCGGAGCACCTGTCCGGAGCCCTCGCCGCGCACCCCAGGTGCCTCGCAAGGTCTCATCCTGCTGTGCTTTGCACGTGCTGCTCGTGGCGGCCAGGAACCCCCATTCCAGGCGGGACACCCTCTGTCTCCCAACCCAGCGTAGAAATGGAGTGGCCAGGTTGCAGGCCTAGGCCTGCCTCTTTGCCGAGGCCACAGGCCATCCCCACCAGGTGCTCCTCCTCTGGACGGGCCCCCGGGCCGGGTCAGCCATAGCACCAGACCCCTGCGCAGTCCCAGGGAGAGGGTGTGAAGGAAGAGGGGCAGGTGTGCCCCAGCTGGGACGCAGAACCTTCTGACGCCATGCCACCGGTGATCTCGGGAGAGCAGGGAAGAGCTCTTCGAGGGAGACCTCGGTCCTGCCCTCCCCGGTCAGCCAGGCCCATGCTGGGTGTGGACCTGCACCCAGTCTCCCCTTGGTGACAGTGTGCATGTGGGAGCTGTGGCCGAGATAGCTACCAGGGACAGTGCACAGCAGGGCCCAAGCGGATCCCATGCCAGGTCCACAGAGCAGGGAGGCCACATTGGGGTAGACGGCTGGAGGAGATGGGTCTCTGGTGGGAGCAGCACCAGTGCTGGGTTTGCGTGGAACAGGCCTGCGTCTCGGGGCCCACACCTCGCTTCCAGGCCTGGCCTTGCTCACTCCACCTGCTCCTGACAGAGAGCAACCGGTCACGGGGACACTGGCAGGCGGGCAGGTCTCCACCTCCCAGAGTCTTGGCCGCTCTCCTGAGATCACTGGTGCCAGGGCGTCAGAAGGCGCTGCATCCCAGCTGGGACACGACTGTGACAGACCATGGGGTTTCCACCGCGGCTCCTAGAGTCACGAGGCCCCAGCCTGTGCCGGTCTGCAATCTCACGGTGCCCGGTGGGATTTCAGGTGGCAACCATCAACCATGCTGGCTAGTTGGGGCGACCTAGAATGCTGGTCTCGTGAGATGGACGAGGGAGTTTGAGCTGCCGTATCTGGGCCACAGAAACACACCGGACCCCGAGTGCCGAGGCTGCTTGCCCCATGTGGGCATGGTGCTACCAGGCACAGGGGACACATCCCCATGTAGCCCCGCGGGCCAGACCTGTGGGCAGGACAAGCAAGGGAGGTCCTGCCGCCCCATCCATTGGCGGAGCTGTCGCCGCGTCCCTACTGGCCTCTTGGCACAGACGCCACCGCCGTGGCAGCCAACAGGATGGAGCAAGCGTCCCACACACAGTGCCCGTAAGCCTGGTACCTCGAGCTCCTCCCTCTTTCAAGATTTGTTTATTTATTTGACAGAGAGATCACAAGTAGGCAGAGAGGCAGGCAGAGAGAGAGGAGGAAGCAGGCTCCCCGCTGAGCAGAGAGCCCAACTCGGGGCTGGACCCCAGGACCCTGAGATCATGACCCGAGCCGGAGACAGAGGCTTTAACCCCCTGAGCCACCCAGGCACTCCAACCCTGCCCTCTTTCGTAACAGATGTAGTTCCACATCAAATTTCTGCAAAGCGATCACTCTAAAAACTAGGCTGAAAAGACCACGGCTCACTGGTCTGACAATTCAGCAAGCTCAGAGCGCCAGCCTCTCACTCGGTCCTGTAGAGACCAGCTGCACCGGGGAGCTCACAGCCTGGACTAGTCCCCCAGAAGCAACAGATGCAGCTCGGGTCAGGGCCGGACACACAGCAGGGCCCCCAAGGCCAGGGAGACACAATCTGCTCCAGGTGGAGCCTGGGTGCTGTGCAGGGATGGGGCCGTGAGGGAGCCCCAGCAAATGTGGAGTAACGCCCCGCAAGGAGCAGCGAGGTCAGGAGACACGGCACGTCCGCAAGCCAGGAGGAGCTGGGATGCAGGGCCCCCGCAGGGCACGAAGGGCTGCCCCACATCCTCCTGCCGAGGCCGAGCACTTGAAATGAAGCAGAGACGCGCTCTGGTCTTCACACTGGAACTCCATAGCCGGGCCAGAGGGAGAGCCCACCCCGAGCACGGGGGGAGAAGCGGAGACTGGGGGTGTTGGAGGAGGGGGCACCGGCATATGCAGCCCAGTCAGGCAACTAGTTAGTGCTGGAAGACTGAAAACTAGGGGTCAGGGACAAGGCCCCAGCGTCGGTGGGGGTGCCCCAAACTGAAGACCGAAGCCCCAGAGCAGAGCCGAGAAGGGCCTGATGGGGGAACCTCGTGGGCTCTTGGATTTGGGGCCCCATAAAATCATAATTTGAGTTTTTAGAAGATTGCTCCACCTTTGGGATGTTCTGACGGGACTTGGCCTCCTTCTAACGTGGGATACAGAGCACAGAGTGGGAGCGGGAGTCCGGGGATGAGGGAGCCAGGGCAGAGGCCCAGGCAAGAGGCTGGGGCACCTCAGACACGGCGCAGTTGGCCGGTGTGCGAGGCTGCAGAGCTCCGTGAGGCGCTGAGCCTGGAGGTCCCCTGTTCACACACCCAAAGGGGCAGGTCTGGGGAGCAGGACCCCTGCTGGGACCACCCTGGTCTCCCACACCCTGCCCCCTCACTTGACCCTGCCATCAAACCCCTATTGTCCATAGGCAAAACTCCCAAACCTGACGGGGACCCTGTGACCCAGCCTTCACTGCCAGCCCCGGGGCCTGACCACACTGCCTCCCCCTCTCCGGATCGCCAGGCCTCCCCATCTGCTGCCGTCAGGCGCCGACCCCATCGAGGACACTGAAGGAGACAGTCCCCTCTGCCCTGGCCCCTCTCACAAGCGTGACTCCAGGAGGGGCTTGCCCAGAAGGACACCCGCAACCTCCCAGCGCCCAGTGCCCAGGGTGCTCACCTGTGTCTGTCCATCCGCCGTATTCACACGTTCCAGGCACACACTCCCGGGGGCCACTGAAGCCTCCTGCGGACCCAGACACACCGCTCTGCCCACGTGCACCCTGGCGCAGGGACTGAGCAGCAGGTAAAAACGGCAGCCCTGGCACCGGGAGTGGGAGCAGCCCTGGCACTGGGAGCCCTGGCCATGGGAGTGGGCCCCTGCATCCCCTGGGAGCATCCGGCCGGGCCCTCCCTCCTCCGGGCCAGCGAGGCCCAGACTCTCTGCCCCATCTGATGCTCCATGTGTTCTGTTTTCTTGGACTTTGGAAGGTGTGTATTTCCAGTGGCGACTCCTTTCTTTCGCACAGTGTGAAGTTGGGGGCAGCAGAGAAGTCAGCGGCCGCTACCTCTGCGTGAGCGTCGGGAGGCCAGTCTCCCTAGGCCTGCGGTGCTGAGCCAGCCCTGCCCCCTGCCCCAGAGCCCCCAGGGACAGGAGGAACCCACCGGCAGATGAGGAGTCGGAGCTTCTGTGGCCCGGGACACCTTGCCACCAGGGGTCCCACGAACCACCCCAGGCCCTCTCCGAGGCCTCCTCTGTCTCCCTGCCCCAACCCCCTGTCAGGGTCCAGTTTCTGGTTAAAGGTGGTCAGTTGCTCACCACATGGCCCCTCCTTATCCCACCAGAATGATGGTAAAGGAACCCACAGGATAAGGACAGTGACAGAGGGGACAGAAGCAGCGAAGCCCCAGAAACTGGGGAAATGGTCCAGCCAGAGCTGAGAGGACTAAAGTGCAAAGCCCAGAAGGAAGGGTCTGCCTCTCGGATACCGCTGAGACCCTCACCCGGGGCAGACTGGGCAAGCAGAGAGGAAGCTCAGGGAGCCTACAGTAAAGCTTATTATTCAAAAACCAGCTTGCGTCCATATATCAGCAACAAACAATAGGAAGTTGAAGTAGTTTTCAAATACCATTTCCAGTATGACGGGAATAAGAGAGGGCATGTGATATGATGAGCCCTCGGTGTTATTTCAACTAATGAGTCATTGAACATTATATCTAAAACTAACGATGTACTGTATCTTCGCTAATTAAATTTAAATTAAAAAATAGAATAGCTAAGGGTAAATCTTACAAAAATGTGCAAGAACTATACGCTCAAAACTACAAAATGTTGCTGAGAACATTACGAGACCAGTGCTCTAACCCCTGAGCTATGGAGCCATGCTGAGAACATTAAAGAAATGAGATGTAAACCACATTCTTTGGCTGAATCACTCAATTTTTTTAATCCTCCCCAGACTGATCTACACATTCAATGTGATCCCAGTCAGAACCTGAGCAGGTTTCTCTTAGGAACCACCAAACTGATCCTAAGGACCTAGAATTTTCACAACTTGAAAAAGAGCCACAGGTTTAGAAAACTAACACTGTCTGATTTCAGGTTTTATTGTAAAGCCACCGTGACGAGACAGCACAGTACTGGCATCAAGAGAGACAAACAGGTCAGCAGATCAGAGTAGAGAGACTACAGAAACGGAGCCCCACATATAAAAACAACTGATTTTTGACAAAAGCACAAAGGCAATTTAGTAAACAGAATAGTCTGTTCAACAAATAGGGCTGGAAAAATGAGATATCTTGATTCCCCCAAATAGGCTTTGATCCATAACTCACAACATACGTACTCATAGAGCTAAATAGAACCTCAAACTCCCAGAGGAAAACATCTGTGGAAATCTTTTTTACCTTGGGCTGGGCAAAAATTTCTTAGATATAAAAGCAAAACCAAAATCCATAAAAGAAAAAAAAATCATCAACTGAACTTCTATAGAATTTAAGCCTTCTGCTCTTCAGGAGGCGCAGTTAAAACAGGAAAATACAAGCCACAGCCCGAGAGAAGATATTTCCAAAGCACGTGTCTTGGCGGGAGTGTAAATGCAGAGCCACTCTGGAGAGCTAGATGGGAACTTCCTGAAACAGTGTACTCAGACCCACATACAATGCCCATCTCACAGGTATTTATCCAAAAGAAATGAAAGTCTTTCCAAAGACTGTAAGTGTATGTGCATAACAGCTTTCTTGTGACAGCCCCAAACTGGAACTAGCTCAAGTGTCCCTCAGCCAGCGGGTGAATAAGTTACGGCCCATCTACATGCTGGGTTTGTTGGTGATCGAGAGGAATGGGCTACTGACGCAGATGACATAGGTGGTCCCAGAGAAACCATGTTCAATGGGAAAAATGTGACACCTAAAAACCTGGAAAATGCAGACTGATCACCAGAGACGGCAGACCAGGGTTGCCTGTGATGCTTTGTGGGGAGGCAGCCAGGAAGGGTTAGACCTGCAAGCCAAACACATACTCTCTGACCCTTTCAGAAAAGGCTTGTCCCCGGATACAGCAATATTGATAAGACTGTGGTTGGGAATATTCCAGAACTAATGAACAAGAGAAATCTATAGATTCAATAAAAGTCCATGAATGTTGAGCAGAACGAAGACGGACGGCGCCCAGACATATACTAAAAACAGACATCCAAGACAGAGAAAAACTTTCAAAAAGCAACCAGGAAAAAGGCAGATGTCTTCCCAAGGAACCAGAAACTAACTATCAAGAACTTCTCAAACCCAACACTCAAAAAACAAATAATCCAGTCAAAAAATGGGCAGAAGGCATGAACAGAAAATTCTCCAAAGAAGACATACGAATGGCCAAGAGACACATGAAAAAGTGCTCCACATCACTCGGCATCAGGAAAATACAAATCAAAACCACAGTGAGATCCCACCTCACACCAGTCAGAACGGCTAAAATTAACCAGTCAGGAAACGGCAGATGCTGGCGAGGATGTGGAGAAAGGGGAGCCTCCTACACTGTTGGTGGGGGGTGCAAGCTGGTGCAACCACTCTGGAAAACAGTGTGGAGATTCCTCAAAAAGTCGAAAGTAGAGCTACCCTACATTACAACTAGGGTATTTCTAGTGGCTACTCCTTTCTTTTGCACACTGTGAAGTTAGGGGCCACTGCAGCAGACAAGGAAGAGGCCACTACTCCTGTGTGAGCGTCAGGAGGCCAGTCTCCCTAGGCCTGCCCCGCCCCAGCATTTGCACTACTGGGTATTTACCCCAAAGATACAGACATAGTGAAAGGAAGGGGCACCTGCCCCCAAATGTTTATAGCAGCAATGGCCACAGTCACCAAACTGTGGAAGGAGCTGAGATGCCCTTCAAGAGACCAACAGAGAAAGAAGATGTGGTCCATATACACAATGGAGTATTCCTCAGCCATCAGAAAGGAAGAACACCCACCACTGGCATCGACGGGACTGGACGGGATGATGCTGAAATAAGTCAAGCAGAGAAAGACCATTATCATACGGTTTCACTTATTTGAGGAGCACAAGGAATAGCTCAGAGGACCACAGGGGAAGGAGGGAAAACTGGGAAGAAATCAGAGAGGGAGACAAACCATGAGAGACTCTGGACTCTGGAAACCAAACTAAGGGTTGCTGGGGGGGATGGGGAACGGGGTGACCGGGACATGTGCTGTGATGAGCGCTGGCTGTTACACGTGACCACTGAATCACTGAACACTACATCGGAAACCAGTGATGCACTAGACAGTGGCTAACTGAACATTAAGGGGAAAAAAACTGAGTTTCCAGCAGTAACTGTGGAAGTCAGTGCCTTCAAGGTGCTGGAAAAATCTGCCGTCCTAGCATCCTATACTCAGGGATAACTGCACATGGCAACTTTGGCCAGTTTTCCTAAAAAGTCAGTCCCAGTCTTAGGTGGATACTTGCCACTCCTGAGGACATTTGGAATCAGCTGGTCCAGGCTTTACAGGAGCATCTGAGAAGTTCCTGAATATTTGGAATCAGCTGGGCCAGGCTTTACAGGAGCATCTGAGAAGTTCCTGAATGTGGTCTGAGGACAGCTTCTGCCCCCCAGACCATCTGTCTACGACCAAGAGCACGTGAGTAGCCTGCAAAGGTGCTAATTAGTCTCAGGCTATTCTCAGAGAAAACCTGCTATGCCTTTCCGATAACTGCTTCTTTTAGAAATATTTCCAGCCTTACACTGCACCGTCCTCCCTTGATCATCTGTGTTTCCTATTGCTGTGTAACGAGTCACCACAGGTTAACACAAAACTGTTTACTAGCTCGTGGTTTCCATGGCTCTTCTGCTTGGGTTTTCGCCGGACTGCAGGCAGATGCCAGCTGGGGCGCGTTCCATGGGAGGCTCCGCTGGGGAGGGACCCACTTCCAAGCTCTCTCGGCAGAGTTCATCTCCTCACAACTGTAGGACTTCTGGGAAGAGATCCCTGCCAGGTGCCCCTACAGGCCCTCCCACTGTAGGGCAGCATGGTCAGACTCATGGGGTCTCACATATCACAGGAGTGACATCCAATCCCCTTCGCGTAGTGGCTGGTTCCCATCCACTCCCAAGCGCTTTGTCCTCAAAACATTAATAAAAGTAAACTGGAGAAGAGTTGGGTTCACTCAGCGGTCTAGAGGTCTTTTGCCTAGAAAACTGTCAGCCAAATTTGTACCCAAGCCCTTCTCACTGCTTAACCTTTTAAAATTCCTTTTTTTTTTTAAAGCTTGTATTCAAATTACAGAGGAGGGGACTATAAGGCAAATTTTTTTTAATTTTTTATTTTTTTATAAACATGTATTTTTATCCCCAGGGGTACAGGTCTGTGAATCTCCAGGTTTACACACTTCACAGCACTCACCAAAGCACACACCCTCCCCAAAGTCCATAACCCCGCCCCCTTCTCCCAACCCCCCTCCCCCCAGCAACCCTCAGTTTGTTTTGTAAGATTAAGAGTCACTTATGGTTTGTCTCCCTCCCAATCCCATCTTGTTTCATTGATTCTTCTCCTGCCCCCTTAACCCCCATGTTGCGAAAAATTTTAACAAAAACAGAACTTGTTGATAACAATGAAGTTGTATTACTAGGAAGAAATTTCATACCAGGATAATGTGAGGTGTAATGTTTTTCTCTACAACCAATCTAGAGACCACCACCCAGCTCCTGGCAGCCACCATTCTACTCTGTCTCTAGGAATCTGACTCTTCCCGGTGCCTCATGTAAGTGGAATCATGCAGTTTTTGGCCTTCTGCGTCCGGCTTATTTCATTTAGCATGATGTCCTCTGGTTCACCCATGCAGGGTTGTCTTCTTGTTTAGGGATGAATAATATTCCACTGTGTGGGGGCGCCTGGGGGGCTCAGTGGGTTGAGCCGCTGCCTTCGGCTGAGGTCATGATCTCAGGGTCCTGGGGTCGAGTCCCGCATCGGGCTCTCTGCTCAGCAGGGAGCCTGCTTCCTCCTCTCTCTCTGTCTGCCTCTCCATCTACTTGTGATTTCTCTCTATCAAATAAATAAATAAAATCTTTAAAATATATATATTCCACTGTGTGTGTGTGTATAAGTGTGTGTATATGTTTATTGTATGTGTGCATATAAGTGTGCATACCTATGTATTATGTGTGTATACATGTGTGTTGTGTTATGTGTGTATAAATGTGCATACATGTGTATTGTGTGTATTTTGTGTGTAAGTGCATATACGTGTGTATTGTGTGTGTATCATATGTGTGTATGCATGTGTATTATATGTGTGTGAGTGTGTATATGTGTGTATATGTATATGTGTATGTGTGTGTGTACGTGTGGCTGTGTACACCGATCTTCATTATCCATTCATCTGCTGATGAACACTTGGGTTGTTTCTGTGTCTTTACTATTGCAATGAACACAGAAGCACAGACAGTCTTTTCAAGACCCTGAGGTCATCGCCTTCACATACACACCATAGTGGGATTGCGGGGTCAAACAGTAGTTCTTTTTACTTTTTGAGAATACTGTTTTCTACAGAGGCTGCACCAATTCGCATTCCCACCAACAGTGCACAAGGACTCCTTTTTCTCCGTGACCTCACCCACACTTAGTTTGTCTTTTTAATAGCAGACATCCTGGCAGGAGGAGGTGGTATTTCATTACGATTTTGATCTGCATCTCCCTGATGATGAGGGATGTGGGGCATCTTTCCATGTGTCTGTTGACAATCTGTAGGTCTTCTTCCGAAAAAGTGTCAACTCATGTCCTCTACCCATTTTTAATCAGGTTTTGGGGGGCGGGGGTTTTGTTTGGCTTTTGCAACTGAATTGTATACATTCCTTACATATTTTGGATATTGAATTTTTATCCGATATATAGTCTGTAGGTGTTTTCTCCCACTGGTTGCCTTTTCATTTTGTTGACTGTTTCCTTTGCTGTTCAGAAGCCTGCTGTTTGACAAATGTTGGTGAGGACACAGAGAAAGGGGAACCTCTGACAATGTTGGTGGAAACGCAAGCTGGTGCAGCCACTCTGGAAAACAGTGTGGAGGTTCCTTAGAAAGTTAAAAATAGAGCTACCCTACGACCCAGCAATTGCACTCTGGGTATTTATCCCAAGGATATAAATGCAAACATAGTGATTCGAAGGGACACGTGCACCCCAATGTTTGTAACAGCAACATTCACAACAGCCAAAATATAGAAAGAGCCCAGATGTCTATCGACAGATGAATGGATATAGAAGACGTGGTCTATATACACAATGGAATACTATGCAGCCACCAAAAAGAATGAAATCTTGCCATTTGCAACAACGCGGATGGAGCTAGAGGGTATCATGCTTAGCGAAATAAGTCAATCGGAGAAAGTCAACTATCATATGATCTCCCTGATATGTGGAGTTTAAGAAACAAAACAGAAGATCATAGGGGAAGGGACGGAAAATAAAACAAGAAGAAAACAGAGAGAGAGAGACAACCCAAAGAGACCCTTAACCCCAGGAAACAAACTGAGGGTTGCTGGGGGAGGGGCACCGAGGAGGACACATGACGTAAGGGGCGCCGGGTGTTGTGTGCGACTGATGAATCGGTGACCTCTGCCTCTGAGACTAATAATACAGCGTGTACAGGTTAACTAAATAGAATTTAAATAAAACATTTTGTTAAGAAGCTTGTTGTTTGATGTCACCCCACTCCTCTACTTCTGGTTTTTGTTGCTTGTGCTGTTGCTGTTGCTGTGTCCAAGAACTCGTGCCGAGACCAACTTCATGAAGTTTCTCCCCAGTGTTCACTTCTAGGGGGTCACAGTCCCAAGTCCTGCGGTTAAATCTTTAATCCACTTGGAGCTTCCGCACATGCACCGTGTGAAACCAGATGCAACTTCAGTCTCGTGCATGTGGATCTTGTTTTCCAAAACCCTTTGTTGAAGTGGCTGTCCTCCCCCAGGGGGTTCCTGGCACACTGCAGATCCGTCCGGCCGCCTGTGTGCGGACGACTTTGCTTCCACGTCCTCTGCGCTGTTCCTTACTCTGCAGCCCGGCGTGACCAGGACCGCGCTGTTCATGCGACTCCGTCGTGTATTCTTGAGTCAGGACGTGCGGTGCCTCCACCATCCTTCTTCCTTCTCAAGACTGCCATAGCTGTTTGGGGTCTTCCATGCTTCCACATACATTTCAGGGCTACCCCGATGCCGATTCCAAAGACACCACAAGGAAAGAAAAACGCAGGCCAGGATCCCTAGTGAACATAGATGGGAAAACCCTCAACAAAATACTAACCAGCGAAACTCGGTGGCACACGCGGCAGTTCAGACACCAAGACGGAGGGATGGATCCCGTGCAAACACCAGTAAGCCTGAGGCGCCGTGGGCCCAGAAGGAACCACAGAAGTCCTCTCAGCAGCCACCTGCCCTCATCCAGCCCTTCAGAGCTCTGGGTCACAGACGTCTTCAGGACCAGAGAGAGCGGGGCCATCCCCAAGCCCAGGCGAGAGCCCAGCCAGCCCACAGCTATCCTCAGACGCCTCAGGGAGGACTGTGCGGCCACAGCCTCCGGAGGGGCAAGAGAGGGCTTTTGTGTGATCATGGTCTTAAGCCACTGAGGCTTTTAGTCCTGCGTCATCTTTCTTATGGTAAAATCACTCCTGTGAAGCCTGGAACCTGAGGCATGGTGGTGGCCACCAGCGCCCCCAGGCAGACCCACTTCCTTGGGCTAAACGGCCCCGCGGCACTCAGGCTTGCCTCTCCTGGTGATCCACTCCGTAGGCCTGCAGTCCGCACGCCCCTTCACTCCACACATGTGTCTGAGTTCCATCAGGTGTGTATGGTCACCTCTTTCGGCCTGCTCCTGGACGCTGACCCACAGCGTGAATGTCCTCTATGGGACAGACCCGGGGTCACACTCCGTTTGGGACTATCATGAACGACGCTGCTATGAACACACTTAGAATGTCTCCGTGTGGACATGCCGTCCCACTTCTCCTGAGTCACCTCCAGGCGACAGAACTGCTGGGTCACCTGGCAAGTGTATGAGGTGGTCACTCTGTAAGATACTGCTCTGCTGGTTTCTAGACAAGCTGCTGAAGTCCGAGGTGGCTCGTGTGCAGGGCCACTGGAGGACTAAGTGACCGCCACGTCATATGGACGGTATAGAAGCCGGTATCAAAGCAGCAGGAGACAAGCAGGGTTCCCCCCCCCACCTCTCGGGACCCAGCTAGCTGGCGCACCTGTGGCCTGGGGTCCCAGCCACATCGGCGACCCAGCAGCCCAGGGCTCACGGTCTGCTCGCCGAGTAAAGGCGTACTGCACACACACAGGCGCCCTGTTCACATCAGCAGGAATGAATCAGTGACCGTGATCACAGAGACTAAGGTAGAATCATACAGGATGCTTTATGCCAAAAGGAATATTTTCTGAAAGAATTGTACTCAGAGCAGCTCAGTGGTCCTCAGACTAGAAATCGTGGTGGACAGCACCCGCCGCCGCGCCGGAGCACAGAGAGCTCAACAGCTGGTCCGCCCGTGAGCGTCCCACAGAAGACACTCTTGGCCACCGCCATGGTGGCTGCTTCCCTTCCTGGCTGCCAGGCTGAGTGGTTTCACTCAAGAGGGGGAAGGAAGGTGAGCAGAGGCCCACAGTCACGGGTCTGCCATGCGCTCACCCCGTGACCATCAGTCTCTTCAACCAAAGGGGAGTTCTTTCTTTTTTAAAAATTGTTATTGTGTTATGTAAGTCACCATAAAATACATCATTAGTCTCTGATGCAGTGTTCCGAGATTCACTGTTTATGCACCTCACCCCCAGTTCCATGCAACAGGTGCCCTCCTTAGTACCCACCACCAAAGGGGATTCTGTCCCCACTGTGTGCTGCCCATGGGACAAATGAGGGGTGCCCAGTCCCCACTGTGCCACAGGGCAAGTGTGGCGGTCACTCCCACCGTGCACATGGGCATGATGGCAGAGCCACTGCAGGGAGGACCCGTCCCGCTCCCGGCCAAGGCTGTGCTGCCTCAAGTGAACAGTGACGTGCAGCCTCTGGCAGAGAGACACCCGCAGCAGTGCTCTGACCCCACATTGCCTCAGATTTAAGAAAACTTGTGAGCCAACCATGTGCCCTTCAAACAGGGAGGCTTCAGGGGATGTGCTGGGGACAGAGGTGCCGGCCTGGTCAACCACCTCCAAGGTGACACAGGGGTGCACAGCTAGGCTTCCGCAGAAGCGTCTGAACGTAGCCCTGTGGTCCAGTGCGGTAAACGGGTCCCACGGAGGCCCTATCCTGCTCTCTCAAATCCAAGATCAAGAGAGACATGACTCACATCTCCATGGCAAATGAGCATGAAGAAATGCCCAACTTCCTAGTCACCAGGAAATGTAAATTGAAACCATAATGGGATACATCTTCCAGGATGGCTAAAACGAAGACAGACAACACTAAGTGCTAACAAGGTTGCAGAGCACCCCACAGTCCAGAAAGACTGTGGTTGGGACACCAGGGTGACTCAGTCCGTTAAGCATCCACCTCTTCATTTTGGCTCAAGTCATGATTTCGGAGTCATGAGATCGACCCCCACCCTGGGCTCTGCACTCAGCGTGGAGGCTGCTTGAGGTTTTCTCTCCCCACTTCTTCCGCCCCTTCTGCCACTCGTGCTTGCGTGTGTGCTCTCTCTTGCTTTCTAAAATAAATGCATGAATAAATACCTAAAAAGAAAGAAAGCCTGTTGCCTGGTAAAATTGAACAGACACAGACCTATGGCCCAGCAATCCCACTCTTGGATTTATACCCAAAAGAAACGCATGCATATTCTCCCCAAAAGACATGTATGAGAATCGTCAGAGCAGCCTTACTTACAATGACCGAAAGACAGAACCAGCCCAGATGTCCCTCAACAGCCGAGTGGATGAGTCGCGAGAATTCATGAACTGCTGTCGCATACGACATCGTGAGACACGAGAGGACCTAGAGTGAAACACCAAGCACACGAGAGCACATTCTGTGTGATTCCACTTACATACATACTAGAAACAAGCGAAACTAATCTGTGGTGGCAGGTGGTCAGGACCACGGTTACCTTTGGGAGCTGCGGGAGGAAGGGCGTGTGGGGCTGTGGGGTTCTGGCACATCTGGTTCTAGACTGGGCGTTGGTTTCTTTGATGTGTGCCGTTGAAAGAAACCCACCGAACCGTCCACTTCAAATGTGGGCATTTCCGTGTACTCATTGTGTGATTCACAAAAGTCTGCACACCGATGTAAGGCACACTTAATAATACTATGTTTTACGTTTGAGAATTACTATATGTTGGCTAACGAACATAATGAATAATTAATTAATTAAAAAGCAAATTGCTGGGGCACCTGGGTGGTTCAGTGGGTTAAGCCGCTGCCTTCGGCTCAGGTCATGATCCCAGAGTCCTGGGATCGAGTCCCGTGTCGGGCTCTCTGCTCAGCAGGGAGCCTGCTTCCTCCTCTCTCTCTGTCTGCCTCTCCATCTACTTGTGATTTCTCTCTGTCAAATAAATAAATAAAATCTTTAAAAAAAAAAAAAAGAAAATTGCTAAGAGAGTAGATCTTAAAAGTTCTAATCATAAGGGAAAAATTGTAACTATGTGTGGTGACAGACGTCAATTAAATTTATTGTGATCATTTCTCAGTCTATACGGATGTAAGTCATTATGCTGGATGCCTGAAACTAATACAATGTTATGTGTCAATTATATCTCAATATAAAAAATAAACAAACACAAGGACTGTCAAATTTTTGTGTTGTCACATACTTGCTCACAATATATAGCCTACTACAAATCAAAAAAAGTTGACACACCACAAAAAGTCTAATCCCTTTGAAATATAGATAGTGAGAGAATACAGAAATGGTTGAAAACCAACACACTACAAAATGAGAGGTCCAGCAGCCATTTGCCGGCCAGGCTGTGTTCCGGCCACAGGCGGAGGACAGTGGGCCCCCAACGTGATCTGCAGCACACCAGTGTTTACATGTCACGGTCATGCCGTGTGAGGCTCTGGTGCAGCCCACAGACCCCGTCGGAACTGTGCAGGGTCACCAGGCTCCTTGCAGGAAAATTCCACGGAAACCAGGGAATCCAAGATCTGCTGAGGCCAGGAAGCAGTCAGCACACCTCATCTCCCATGGCCCCCCAGTCCCGCTCAAACTCCAGAAGGTGGAAACCTCATGCAGGAGTTTCCCATTCAGCGCCGTCCTGCTCCTGCCTCCTGGCTCCAGCTCCCGTGCGGCCGTCACCACAGCTCTCAGGAGCTTGCCAGCCACATACATAATTGCTTGTTGAAACTAATTGACTCCTCTGAGCTGAGCTCCTCTGAGTGAGTCTGCTGTGGTTCATAACTGGGAGAGACGTCATCACCCCCACGAGGACGCCCTGGAGTCCCGGGTCCAGACTCTCCCTGAGCCTAACGAGCCAGAACCCCCCAGCCTTCTCGTCGCCTGGGGCCTGGCAAGGCACCTCCCCCGGGCGGCTGCTCAGCCTGCCGAAGCCCTGCCTGACCTCCTTTTAATGATTCCCCTGGGAAGGGAGCACTTTGGTCTCCCAGCTCGTAAAACTTCTCCCACCAAAGTTGCCTGCAGTCTTTGTAAACTATCAATTTGATTGGGTGCCATGAGGTTTATGAATTATTCCCCAATTGCCCAAAGAACACAAACTTTTTGTCAGAAACAGGGCTCAAACTAAAATACGTTCCCTTGGGTGAAGTGGGTCAGGGAAGGGCCAGAGGCTGAGCAGGGGCTCAGCTGCAGGAGCTGAGTGGTGTTGGAGAATAGCCCAGGAGGGGCAGAGCCGTCACCACACCTCTGCTCCTTGCAGGTGGAAAACATGCCAAGCCGCTACCTGAAGATGCCTGGCAACTCATAGCCACCAGGAGGCCGAAGTTCCAAAGCATGAAAACCAGCTATGGGCAGAGACTCGGGTGTGTCCGGGGTCCTTGCTTCCAGGGAGGGCCTGGCATCTCCCGGCCCAGCAGGTGCCTCCTGGCCAGCACCCACCTGGGAAGGAAGCTGTGGCCAAACGCCAAGCTCCAGCACCTGCCGAGCTGTTTGCTACGAGTCCCTATTGAGAGTGAGCACAGGATTCCCATGTCTGCAGATCCAGGGTAAACAGGCTACCGCATTTCCACCTGGTCTTCAAGGAATTACTGAAATAGTCCAAAGGTCTCAACTATCTAACCTTCAACCTAGGCCTGGAGCAATGCAGGACACCCCACACAGCCCCTCATTCGATGTCCATTCTCACCCAATAGGAGGTCTCTCCAGCACTCATCTTCTCTTATTCCCGTGACACCGAAATTGCGCTCAGGACTAGACATCACCATCAACAGTGACACTATCTCTGTAGGTTCACTCCACTTCCTCCTCCAGCTGTTGCCACTTCCTGGCCCCTTGATGGGGTATCAATGTGTCCTCTCTGCTCACCCTCTTCCAAGACTCTGTCCCGACCACCTCAGCAAAACTGTTCTGTCACAGTCATGTGGCCTCTGCCATGGTGAAGCGAGCTGAGGATAGGAAGGCGCCATCAGCAGCAGCTGGCTCTCCACCTTCCTGGCGCCTGCCCTTCCCAGTCTCCTGCGCTGGTGCCATCCTGTTCCTGATCTCTTAGCATCAGAGGGCTCGGGCTCATCATCCCCCTTCTCTTTTCTCTCTCTAGCTCTTCCTTTGAGGTCTTAACCAGTCTTGTGACTTCCACAGCAACATTCTCAAGTAAGTGCCACTGCCTAGGTTCTCCCTAACGTCCAGACCTGTGTCCAGCAGCTCACTGACCGACTCCACTCAGATGTCTCCTCACCTCACAGATGTAATGTGTCCAAAGTAGAACCCTTAAATCCCTCCCAACAAAACTTGCTCTATCTATAGCTTTTTCCATCTCTATTAATGGAATCCATCTTCTAGTTGCTCAGGCCAAAACCCTGAGTCATTCTTGCTCCTTCTTTTTTCCTCATATCCCACAGCTGTCCTATTGGATCTACTCTGAGAATGTATCTAGACCCCACTGGCTTCTTCCTTCACGGCTGCCATCACCACCACCTCACACTTGGATTATTGCAATGGCCTCCCAACTGGGCTCCCTGTCGCTACACTGTAGTGTCTCCTCAACACAGCTGCTAAGGGGTCCTTCCAAATGTGAGATGGAGCTCATCACCCCTCCACTCATAATACTTAAAGGTTCCCAACCCTTTCAGATCACAGTTAAGGTCCTCATCAGGACCTGCAAGGCTTTACATAACCTGGGTCTCCTCCACCCTGACGTCATCTTCTCCTGCCATATCTTCCTATCACCTCACTCCAGACACACAAGCTCCACAGCTGTTTCTCAAACACCCCGGAAACGCTCCTTCCCTGTAGAAGAGGAAAGGGTGGAAGAAGAAGGGAAGGACTCAAAACAATGGAAGAGGAGAGCATGGGTGGGTGGACAGATGGATCAACAGGTGGGGGGATGGGTGAAAGGATGAATGTGTGAATGGATGGTGGACATATAGCTGGTGGACAAGTGGGCAGGTGGATGAATGGACGGATGGATGGATGGTAGACGGATGAGTGGATGGAAATAAGGTGGATGGATGGATGGATGGGTAGAAAGTGAGTCATCAGGCTGGTAAATGAGCAGATGAGAGGGTTGATGGTACAGACACAAATAAGAGCCACTGGCCTCTGCCCTCAAGGAGCTCCCAGGAGGAATCAACACTGATAAATAAACACTGTGACTTCCTTTTGCCAGGAAAAGGTGGCTTGAGATGGAGTCAGGAGTCACCCAAAAAGCTTAGAAGAGAGTGGGCTTTAAGCACAGGCTCAGAGACAGCCATCCTAACCAGATGATTCCAGGTCCACAAGACAAGGAGTCCCAACTCAAGACCTGGGTCACCAAGTTGCACTTGGGTAGGGAGTTCCTCAAAAGCCAGTGGAGTTCTGCAGCCACAGGTCAAACCTCAGGGTAGCCTAGAGGCAGGAGGCATGCCATGAGTATGAGTAGCCCTGATGTGGATGAGGAGCAGCTGACCCTGAGGCTTTGGGTCTGCCTTGGGTGCCCAGACAATGGACATGGGGCTCCTGGGAGCACATAGAAGACCACCCAGGAGCTGAACTCTAGAAATGAACATTGAACCTGCACAAGAGGAAATGGTGTCCCTGAGAGTGGGAACAGCACAACAAGAACACAGATCAATGAGAAAATACAAACCAGAGAGGAGCCAGATCTCAGAACAGCCACACCACCATCTGTGTGTCCATACTGACATGGCCAAGGTGATAAGAGAGGATGGGTTTTCAGAATGTTTGGAGCCACCCACCAGCACCCAACCAGTGACCCAAGAACCATCTGGGTCATCCCCTCCTCAGTCTACTTCAGATATGTCCCCACCCCTCAGATCTCCGTCCCAAATGCTTGCACCCAGCCTCACATTGCCACCACACCTTAATGTTCCTCTGATGATGCTGGAGTACCAGTCTGTCCCCAGACCAAGCTTAGAGCAATTTCTAAAATTCAGGTTCCTTTGGACATCACTCACTTCTCCCTCCAGACACAGGAAGCTTCCAGGTGGAGCTGTGAGTTCTGCCCACATTCAGATGCTGCTGGCCAGTCCCCAATGTCATTTGGTCTTCCTGCTGTGATCCCATCACATGGCACTGCAATGGTGCCTGCACCCTATTTGTGGTGAAGTTGGGCACAGACACATGCGGAGGTCATTGGGACGCTCTCAGGACCTACTGGTCATCTGTGCTCCCCCTCCAGCCTCAGCTTGAGTGTCACACTCCCTAGTGTCCCCAGCTGAGATTGGAGTCCCCATGGCAACTTAGCCTTGTCAGTCTTGGTCACCTTCCACAGTCTGTCCTAATGGCCGACAAATCTGTCTCAAAGGGCAAGAGCTGACCTAATGTGTTTCTGGTGTCTCCCCCAGACCCAATCAGCACCTGGAACAGCAAGACACCAAAACATTTTATGAGATAGTGGAGAGTCCCATGCTCCATGGTTGCGGCTATGAGGACTGGAAGTTCAGACGAAGAAACCAGTGTGAGAGAAGAGAGTTACATTTTTGACCTGTGGAATCTGAAATCCAACTGGACATTCCACCAGGTAGCTGGACAAGTAACTCCACAGAAGGGACACTTGGGGACAATCGGTGAACAGAAAGAAGCTGAAAAACCACTAGGGTCAGTGGTAACACTTGAGGAGACAGGTCAGAAGATAAACCCTGCAATATAACTAGACCTCAGAGGCACAGTCTGAACAGGCGAGGTGTGTGTGGGTGCATACAAGGATTCATGCACCAGACAGGACCTGGATGGCCTCTCTCCTCACAAGGGCTTGTCCATCCCTGGGGGTGGAGAGATGAGGGACAGAATAAAGGGGACCCAGGCCTTGGGCAACATGACAACTCACCAGAAAAGCCTTTAGCTGTCTGTGTGGGCTCAGTGGGCATCCAAGATTGGCAGATCAGGGGAAGAGATTCTCCTCTGGGCTTGGCAGAGCTGCAGACAGCGGTGCACCAGGAAAGAGGCGAGGAGAAGCACCAAAGGGAAGGTTTCACTTTCCCCTGTGTTTTCAGTTGTTTGAACTTTAACTAAGTTTGTTTGTTTTCTGGAGGAAGGAGGGATAGTAAGCTAGGTGATGAAGCCTCATGGGGAAGGTCTGGGTGCAACTTTGCAGACTGGCTGGCTGTGCTGGCCTCTGCCTGGTCTTACCTTATGTGCAAAACAAGACGGTAAACTTGCCTGGCCTACTTTTCAGAGAAGCTGTGGGCATGAAATTATCTATAAAATGTAATGACCAGACCACACGTAAGGGGTAACTGCTGCTTACATTCACCAGGTCAGCAGCATAGGAAACAGACCTTCTTATACTGTGGGGTATAAACTGGCACAGCCTCCTGAGGCAACTAGGCAGTAATTTGTCAAAGAATCAAGCAGGAGTCCAAAGAGGCTTGTTCAGGCACATTCTTTGCAGTATTGTCTTATATACCTGGAAATAAGGGGAAAATACTGAGATCCACTAAGTGCCAATTAGTAGGAAGTTGGTGAAACAAATGATGGTATTGATTTACTAGAAAGACAACTAATTAAAAAATAAGACTTAGAACTGTTATTTGTTGATATGAAAATACATATATTCATATATTAAATGGAAATTAAGGTTTCAAACTTTGATATCTTGTGATAATATTTTTATAAGAGTGAGAATATACTTAGAAAAGCATTTCAAATGTGGTTATTTCTTAACTGCCCTTGAGCATATATGCTTTACTAATAAGGGAAAAAAGTAAGGTTATTTGTCCCCTTAAAAAAGTTCATATATCAGGGCGCCTGGGTGGCTCAGTGGATTCAGTCTCTGCCTTCGGCTCAGGTCATGATCTCAGAGTCCTGGGATCAAGCCCCGCATCAGGCTCTCTGCTCAGCAGGAAGCGCCTCTCTCTCCCTCTCTCTCTCTCTCTGCCTGCTTCTCTGCCTACTTATGATCTGTCAAATAAATAAATAAAATCTTTTTTTAAAAAGTTCATATATCTATTAAAGAAAGTGAACCACTAATTAATAACCTTCAAAAAGAAAAAGCTCCAGACCCAGATGGTTTCACTGTTAAGTTCTACCAAACATTTAAGAAGGAAAAAATACTAGCTCTCTAAAGCTCTTCCAGAAACTAGAAGCAGAGGGAGTACTTCCTAACTCATTCTATAAATCGAACATTACCCTAATACCAAAACCAGACAAAGACATTACAGGAAAGAAAAACTATAGATTAAATCTCTTGTGAACACAGATATAAAAATCCTCAAAAATAAAATCCAATAAATCCAACAATTTATTTCAAAAAAATCATACACCACAATCAAGTGGGATTTGTTCCAGGTATATAAGATGAGACCTGTGAAAATCAATTAATGTAATCCATTGCATCTAAGGGCTAAGAAGAAAAATCACATGATCATATCAATAGATACAGAAAAATCATTTGAGAAAATCCAACACCCATTCATGATGAAAACTCAGCAAACTGGGAATGGATAAACTTGATTTTTTTTATTTTCATATTCACTTATTTATTTATTACTTAAATATTCACAAAATATTCACAAGAAGATCTGAAATGGTATTAAAAATTAATAATTAAATTATATTTGTGTATATATAGCATTTATATGTATCATCAGTATTCCAATAACCCAGGAATATTTTTTACGAACTCAAGTCTACATACCCCTGAATTTTTATTCTATGTATACATATGCTTATATATGATATCAAAAAGGCATTTTAAAAATGCAGCCTATTTTAATATTTCCTGATACTCACATTTGCTTATAGCTTTCAAGGTGTGAAACCTTTTATAAAAGTACTTTCAAACTTGATTTTTTAAAAAGTCTACAAAACTTGAGCACCTGCATGGCTCAGTGGGTTAAGCCTCTGCCTTCGGCTCAGGCCATGATCTCAGGGTTCTGGGACCGAGCCTCACATTGGGCTCTCTGCTCAGCAGGGAGCCTGCTTCCTCCTCTCTACCTCTGCCTGCTGCTCTGCCTACTTGTGATCTCTCTCTGTGTGTCAAATAAATAAATAAAATCTTTTTTTGAAAAAAGTCTACAAAACTTGATAAACTTGATAAAGAATAATTTATTTTTAAAAAACCTACAGCTAATGTCTGATGAGAAACTAGATGCTTTCCCTCCTGAGACTGGGAAAAGGCAAGGATAGCCCATCTTGCTACTTACATTCAACATCTCACTGGAAGACTGAGCTAATGTAATAAGACAAGAAAAGGAAATAAAAGTATACACATTGAAAGGGAAGAAAGAAAATTCAAGTTCTCAGATGACATGATTGTCTATGTAGAAAATCCCCCCCAAAAATACAAAGAAACTCCTGTAACATAAGTAATTCCAACAAGGGTACAAAATGTAAGTTCAATGTACAAGTCAGTTGCTTTTATATATTACCAATATCTCAGCAATAAAAAAATAGAATTTAAAACACAATAGCATTTACATTGGCAAAAATTAAATATTAGGTATAAATCAAACAAAATACATGTAAGTTCTACATGAGAAAAGAATAGAAAACTCCAAAGAAAGAAATCAAAGAAAATCTAAATAAACGGAAAGATGTTCCATGCTGGTGCATAGGAAGACTCAGTATTGTTAAGATGTCAATTCATCCCAATTTTATTTATAAATTCAAAGCAATCCCAATCAAAATTCCACCAAGTTAACTTGCAGATATCAACAAACTGATTCTAAAATTTAGCCCTCACAAAAAGGACAAAGTGAGAAGACTGAGACTACGTTACGTCACTTACTGTAAAGTTACAGTCATCAAGCCAGCTTAGCACTGGTGACAGAACAGACTAATTGATCAGTGAAACAGAACAAATCCATGTGAGCACAGGCAACTAATTATTGACAAAGAAGCAAAGACAATACAATGGAGAAAGGAACACTTAAAACTCAACAGTAAGAAAACATCCAGTCAAAAAATGGGCAGAAGACATGAACAGAAACTTCTCCAAAGAAGACATACAAATGGCTAAAAGGCACATGATAAAATGCTCTTTCTTTTTCCCTTTTTTAAAAATTTAAGTTCAATTTAAATAGCATATCGTGTATTGTTCATTTCAGGGGTAGAATTTAGTGATTCATCAATTGCATAGAACACCCAGTGCTCAGTCCATCACGTGCTACTTAATGCCCATCCCCCAGTCACCCCATTCTCCCACCCCCCTCCTTCCAGCAACACTCAGTTTGTTTCCTATGATTAAGAGTGTCTTATGGTTTGCCTCCCTCTCTGACGTTGTCTTATTTTTCCTTCCCTTCCCCTATATTCATCTGGTTTGTTTCTTAAATTGAAAGGACATTCTCTTCATCAAATGCTGCTGGAACACCTGGATGTCCACATGCAAAAAAAAAAAAAAAATTTAGATAGTGACCTTACAACTTTTATCCAAAAAATTAACCCAAAACAAATCCTAGAACTAAATGTAAAGTGCAAAACTACAGAACTTCCGGATGGTAACATAAGAGAAAATCAAGGTGGCCTTGGGTTTGATGATGACTTTTTTAGGCACAACACCAAAAACAAAACCCATGAGAGAAAAAGTCGGCAAGTTGGACTTCATTAAAATTAAAATCTCTGCAAAAGACACATATCAGATAAAAGACTTGTATCCAAACTATTAAAAGGACACTTAAAACTCAACAGTAAGGGACGCCTGGGTGGCTCAGTTGGTTGGACGACTGCCTTCGGCTCAGGTCATGATCCTGGAGTCCTGGGATCGAGTCCCGCATCGGGCTCCCAGCTCCATGGGGAGTCTGCTTCTCTCTCTGACCTTCTCCTCGTTAATGCTCTCTCTCCCTGTCTCTCTCTCGAGTAAATAAATAAAATCTTTAAAAAAAAAAAAAAAACTCAACAGTAAGAAAACATCCAGTCAAAAAATGGGCAGAAGACATGAACAGAAACTTCTCCAAAGAAGACATACAAATGGCTAAAAGACACATGATAAAATGTTCAATGTCACCTGCCATTAGGGAGATACAAATCAAAACCACAATGAGATACCACCTTACGCCAGTTAGTACGGCCAAAATTAACAAAGCAGGAAACAACCAATGTTGGTGAGGATGTGGAGAAAGGGGAATCCTCTTGCCCTGTTGGTAGGAATGCAAGCTGGTACAATCACTCTGGAAAACAGTGTGGAGATTCCTCAAGATGATAAAAATAGAGCTTCCCTATGACCCAGCAATTGCACTTCTAGGTTTGTACACCAAAGATACAGATGTAGTGAAAAGAAGGGTCACATGCACCCCAACGTTCATAGCAACAACATCCACAATAGCCAAACTATGGAAAGAGTTGAGATGTCCATCGACAGATGTTGGATAAAGAAGATGTGGTCCAGGGCGCCTGGGGGGCTCAGTAGGTTAAAGCCTCTGCCTTTGGCTCAGGTCGTGATCCCATGGTCTTGGGATTGAGCCGCGCATCGGGCTCTCTGCTCATCAGGGAGCCTGCTTCCCCCTCTCTCTATATCTGCCTCTCTGCCTATTTGTGATCTCTGTCTGTCAATAAATAAATAAAATCTTTAAAAAAAAGAAGAAGAAGATGTGGTCCATATACACAATGGAATATTACTCCGCCATCAGAAAGGATGAATACCCAACTTTTGCATCAACATGGACGGGACTGGGGAAGATTCTGCTGAGTGAAATAAGTCAAGCAGAGAAAGACAATCATCATATGCTTTTATTCACATGTGGAGCATAAGGATTAGTGTGGAGGACTGCAGGAGAAGGGAGGGAACATTGAAGGGGGGGAAATCAGACAAACCGTGAAATACTCTGGACTCCGAGAAACTATCTGAAGGTTTCAGAGGGGAGGGGGGAGGGGAGGGGGTGACGGGGTGACAGGCATTAAAGAGAACACGTGATGTGAAGAGCACTGGATGTTATATGCAAGTAATGAAATACTGAACACTACATCAAAAAGTAATGAGGTACACACCATTAGCCACATCAGTGGCTAACTGAACACAATTTAAAAAATGAAAAAATAACAATAAAAATATAAATTGGCTATTAAAAAAATAAAACAAGAACCCAATTGAAAATGAGCAGACACCCCACCAAAGAAGAGACACAGATGGAAAATAAGCATATGAAAATGCTTATTAAGGACTGCTAATTAAAACAACTATGAGAGTACTGGCATAAAAACAGACACATAGACCAGTGGAACAGAATAGAGAGCCCAGATATGGACCCTCAACTCTATGGGCAAATAATCTTCAACAAAACAGGAAAAAATATACAGTGGAAAAAAGACAGTCTCTTCAATAAATGGTGCTGGGAAAACTGGGCAGCTATATGTAGAAGAAAAAACTGACCATTCTCTTACAC
The DNA here is from genome assembly GCF_964662115.1 of Mustela nivalis. Classification (NCBI taxonomy): domain Eukaryota; kingdom Metazoa; phylum Chordata; class Mammalia; order Carnivora; family Mustelidae; genus Mustela; species Mustela nivalis. Next base: position 187,004,858 of record NC_139021.1, on the reverse strand, counting down.
CATACACAAAGATAAACTCAAAATGGATAAAAGACCTCAACATGAGACAGGAATCCATCAGAATCCTAGAGGAGAACATAGGCAGTAATCTCTTCGATATCAGCCACAGCAACTTCTTTCAAGATATGTCTCCAAAGGCAAAGGAAACAAAAGGGAAAATAAACTTTTGGGAATTCATCAACATCAAAAGCTTCTGCACAGCAAAGGAAACAGTCAAGAAAACAAAGAGGCAACCCACAGAATGGGAGAAGATCATTGCAAATGACAGTACAGACAAAAGGTTGATATCCAGGAGTTCATTATGAACTCCTCAAACTCAACACACACAAAACAGACAATCATATCAAAAAATGGGCAGAAGATATGAACAGACACTTCTCCAATGAAGACATGCAAATGGCTATCAGACACATGAAAAAATGTTCATCATCACTAGCCCTCAGGGAGATTCAAATTAAAACCACATTGATATTTTGATGAAGTCCCCAAAGTTTATTTTCGCTTTTGTTTCCTTTGCCTTTGGGGCCATCTGTACCCCAATGTTTATAGCAGTGATGGCCACGGTCGCCAAACTACAGAAAAAACCAAGATGCCCTTCAACGGAAGATGTGGTCCATATACACTATGGAGTATTATGCCTCCATCAGAAAGGATGAATCCCCAACTTTTTTAGCAACATGGACAGGACTGGAAGAGATGATGCTGAGTGAAATAAGTCAATCAGAGAGAGTCAATTATCATATGGTTTCACTTATTTGTGGAGCATAACAAATAGCATGGAGGGGGGTGCCTGGGTGGCTCAGTGGGTTAAGCCGCTGCCTTTGGCTCAGGTCATGATCTCAGGGTCCTGGGATCGAGTTCCACATCGGGCTCTCTGCTCGGCGGGGAGCCTGCTTCCCTTCCTCTCTCTCTCTGCCTGCCTCTCTGTCTACTTGTGATCTCTCTCTGTCAAATAAATAAATAAAAATCTTTAAAAAAAAAAAAAACACAAGTTTAAAAAAAAAAAAAACAAATAGCATGGAGGACATGGGGAGTTAGAGAGGAGAAGGGAGTTGGGGGAAATTGGAAGGGGAGCTGAACCATGAGAGACTATGGACTCTGAAAAACAATCTGAGGGTTTTGAAGGGGCGGAGGGTGGGAGGTTGGGGTACCAGGTGGTGGGTATTATAGAGGGCACGGATTGCATGGAGCACTGGGTGTGGTGCAAAAGTAATGAATACTGTTATGCTGAAAATAAATAAAAATAAATTAAAAAAAAAAAAAAAACCATGAGCTACCATACACACCTCTTAGGATGGTTGACAACAGCAAACGCTGGCAAAGATGCGGGCCGGCAGAGCTCTCACTCACTGCTGGAAGGGACGCAAGACAGCACAGCCACTTTGGAAAACAGTTGGCCGGGCTCTTACATTATTAAACATGGTCTTACCCTACTATCCAGCAATCACACTCCTGGGTACTTACCCAAATAAGTTGAAAACATAAATACACACACAAAACCTACATTTGAATGTTTATAACGGCTTTATTCGTAATTGCTAAAATCTGAAAGCAGCCAAGATGTCCTTCAATAGATGAACAAGTAAATAAACGGTGATCCAACCAGACAATGGAACGTTACTCCGTGATAAAAAAAGCAATGGGCTATCAAGTCACCCAAAAGAGCTGGAGGAAACTTACATGCATGTTGCTTAGGGAAAGAACTCAATCTGGACACGGTCCATACCACACAGCCCAATGATACGTCATAAAACTATAGAGAAGGCAAAAAGATCAGATGTTGCTAGGGTCAGGAAGGAGAGGAGGAGGGATGAGCATGTGGAACCCGGGATTTTTCGGGCAATAAAATGATTCCATAGGATACCGTAATGGTGGATATACTGCATACACGTTTGTCAAAACCCACAGAAGGCATACGAGTCAGAGTGGCCCCTGATGTGAACTACGGACTTTAGCTAATATTAATGTACTGACATTGGCTCATTAAGTGCAACAAAGGTAACCCCACTAATGCAACCTGGTCCTAAGGACAAACCGGGGGAGGGGCAAATGGGAACTCTCCTTTCTGCTCAGTTTTCTATAAGCCTAAAAGTGCTCTTAAAGTCTATCACTTTAAAAATCCTTTAAAATTTTTCCCTTGAAAGGAAAGGATGAAAGAGCAGGAAGTGTTCAAAGCTGGTTCTTTACTGACTTATGGAGGACCGAGGAACCCTCAGAGCCAAGCCGGGCCAGGCTCAGGGGACCTGCAGCTCTGCCCCAGAGAGCCAGGAAGCCCGCGTGGGCCGGGTTCCCAGGTGAGCGTGGGACTCAGACCGAGGCTTACACACGAACATCCTAATGCAAAGAGCACAATGTTCAAACAGAATGTCCCAAGAGCTGCTCTAACTTGTGCTCCCCATCTTTCTGGAAGCCCATTTCAAAACCCAAACTTCCCTAAGGAAGGTCTGTCCAGACCAGGTCCGAGGCAGTCGGTGTGACTTGACGTGTCACAAAAGCAGCACAAGGAGGGAGTTGGGGGGAATCGGAGGGGAGACGAACCATGAGAGACTGTGGACTCTGAGGAACAAACTGAGGGTTTTGGAGGGGACGGGGGAGGGGGATGGGTGAGTCCGGTGGTGGGTATTGTGGAGGGCACGGACTGCATGGAGCCCGCATAAACAATGCATAAACATGCATAAACAATGAATTCTGGAACACTGAAAAGAAATTAAAAAAATAAATTTAAAAATTTTTTAAAAGGCTACACAAGGACCGTTTAACCCTTAATGCTCTGGAGCACCTTGCTGGTGTGAGCCCCACCCACCCAACAGCCAACGAGCCTCCCCACGACCACCACATTGCCCGGGAGGCCCAAAGTTTGACCGAGATGCCCCAGCCAGAGCCCCTCCCCGTCCCCGGTACGCATGCCACACCATCTTCCCGTGGGAAAGCCCTGAAGGACCCCGCACCCTCCCAGGCGGAGGAAGGCAAAGAGCCCCCACCCTGCGACCAGCTACAGTGCGGCCCACACTCACAGTAAACTGTCACAAAAGAGAGCAAGAAAGGAGGGGACAGGTGGCCTTTCCTGCTGGTGGGAACGCAAGCCGGTGCGGCCGCTCTGGAAAATAGCATGGAGGGTCCTCAAAAAGTTAAAAATAGAGTTACCCTAACCCAGCACTTGCACTACTGGGTATTTACCCTAACGATACAAAGGTAGTGATCCGAAGGGGCACGTGCACCCCAATGTTGATAGCAGCAACGTCCACAACAGCCAAACTATGGGAAGAGCCCAGATGTCCATCGACAGATGCTGGAGACAGAAGACATGGTTCGTATATACAATGAAACACTAGTCAGCCACCAAAAAGAATGAACTCTTGCCGTTGGCAAGGACCTGGATGGAACTAGAGGGTGTTGTGTTGAGCAAAATAAGTCAGAGAAAGAAGGTTATCATATGAGCTCTCATATGTGGGGTTTAAGAAACAAAACGGAAGATCATAGGGGAAGGGACGGAAAATAAAATAAAATGAAATCAGAAAGGGAGACAAACCATAAGAAACTCCTAACTCTAGGGGCACCTGGGTGGCTCAGTGGATTAAAGCCTTTGCCTTCAGCTCAGGTCCTGATCCCAGGGTGCTGGGATGGAGCCCCATGTCGGGCTCTCTGCTCGGTGGGGAGCCTGCTTCCTCCTCCCTCTCTGTCTGCTTGTGATCTCTATCTGTCAAATAAATAAATAAAATCTTTAAAAAAGAAAAAAAAAACCTCCTAACTCTAGGGAACAGACTGAGGGTTGCTGGTGGGGGAGGGAGCGGGGGATGGGCATTAAGAGGGGCGCGGGGTGCAGTGAGCACTGGGTGTGATCTAAGACTGACGAGTCACTGACCACCACCCCTGAAACCAATAGTCCACTATGGTAATTGAGTTTAAATAAAATAAAAATTTTTTAATTTAGAATTTTCTGTATCACACTGATTGATCTGTGAATGCTGAACCACACTTGCATTCCAGGGATAAATCCCACCTGGTCAGGGTGGAGAATCTTTTTTCCTTTTTTTTTAAAGATTTATTTATTTATTTGACAGACAGAGATCACAAGTAGGCACAGAGGCAGGCAGAGAGGAGGAAGCAGTCTCCCCGCCGAGCAGAGAGCCCAACGCGGGACTCGATCCCAGGACCCCGGGACCATGACCTGAGCCGAAGGCAGAGTCCCCAACCCACCAAGCCACCCAGGCACCCCATGAATAATCTTTTTTTTTTAATATTTTATTTATTTGAGAGAGAGACAGTGAGAGAGAGCGTGAGTGAGGAGAAGGTCAGAGGGAGAAGCAGACTCCCCGTGGAGCCAGGAACCTGATGCGGGACTCGATCCAGGGACTCCAGGATCATAACCTGAGCTGAAGGCAGTCGCCTAACCAACAGAGCCACCGAGGCAGCCCCCGTGGATAATCTTTTTAATGTTCTGTTGGATCCTGTCAGCTAAGATCTTGATAAGAATACTGGCACCCATACTCAGCAGGGATATTGGTCTGAAATTCTCCTTTACTTAAGAAAGAAAGAGAGCATCCCCCTTTGGCCTTCAGAAGCTACCTAATTCCTCATCTTGAGCTGATGCCCCAGGGCCCTCACCTGGGCCAACGTGGGGACAGGGAAGGCCCATCCTCTACCCCCCTGCGCAGAGGGGCCCCTGGAGAACGATTAGCTGAGGACACGGTGCCCGGGGGGGCAGGGCCCACGCAGGAGCAGGAAGCAAAAGAGTCCGGTGGATCCCCCCACTGGCACCCCTCAGGGTCACCCATCCTGGGACCCCCCCCATGGCCTCAGTCTCCAAAGAGAGGAGTCTACACCGAAGGGTGGAGGAGACGGCCAGGTCACTTCCGAGTCAGCAGCTGGTGGCCCGCCGTGGTTTCTGGCCATGCTGATCCTCATCCACGTGGCCTTGAGGGGTCACGCAGGGTCTCTGGGCCCCGGTGCCACTGAATATAAAGTTACAGGGTCTTTGCCTCCCTCCCTCCCTCCCTGCCCCAGGCCAGCTTCCCCCTGCAGGGGATACCCCAGGTCTATGTCGCTATGAGCTCCAGGGCGACTCGCCATAGTGACATGAGGTATTTCTAATGTCCTCACCCCTCTAGCAAAGCCATGAGCAGATGTCACGTGGACACTTCAATTCACTATCTAGAAAATAACTTCACAAAAGCACAGACTTCAGAAGCGTCGTTAGCTACGGAGGATGGGGTGTACACGTCAGACAGAGAGTATACTGGCCAAGGGGGTCCCACTGGGGGGACATGGCCCCTCAGCCCACTGGGCAGGTGTTGGCCACCTGTGGGCACAGCTCCGCTCTGGGCGCTGGGCTACCATGGAGAGCAAGCACTCACCAGAACCCCTGGGCACGGCATCTGTCGGTTCTGCCTGGCCCGTGTGTGCGGCGGAAAGGGGGCGATGGTCGTGTCTGCTGCATGTGGGCGCGGCAGTAACAGCGCTATCTCCTGAGCACTCGACGGTCTCGTCTGCTGCATGTGGACGCAGCAGTAACAGCGCTATCTCGCGGTATCTCCTGAGCACTCGCTCCCCTCAGACCCTATGCGGAGCACTTTGGCCGCACCGAGTCATGCACCCTCATAGCTCACGACGTGGCAGTCACAGTCTCCATTCGTAGATGAAGACCCAGACGTCAGAGTCATTCCGTGACTTGCCCAAGCCCTGCTGGCAGAGGCTTGGAGCCCAAGTACCAATGGGCTGTGGGGCCAGACCAGGCCTCTCACAGAGGTTCTGAGTGACTACACACTCAGAGGCCAAACCGAGCCCCTCTCCTTCCCTGTGACACCCGTGCTCCCCACAGTGCGGACCCCAGCAGGAGCCTTGGTGGGCATGCTCCGAGGCAAACCCACACACTGACCCCGGGTGGTCCTCAAAGGCTGCCAGGTTTCCTCAGCATTTATCTGAATACTCTCCATGGTCAAACCTCCCCTGCCACCAAGGAGGAAACACTCAGGACACCACAGGTGCTGGCAGTGGGGGGAAACTTCACCCCTCACTTAACAAGACAGCTATCAGCCCCCAAGACCCTGACCAGGCTGGGGGCCCTCGGGCTGGTCTGGTGCCCAGTTCTTGCTGGGTGGTGACTACTGGAAACTTCATGTGGTGCTTCTTCTGGGCGGTGCGTCCCCACTGCCCTTCCAGAATCTGGGTTTGGAACTCCAGGGGCTGAGCGCCCCCAGGCAAGGCCTGTGAGAGGGGTGGGAACCCCCTGAGGCTAGGATGGGATGGGGGCCCTCCACACTGCCACGCACCCAGCCCAAAGCCCCCTGCCACCCCAGAGCCCCTGACCACCCTGTGATATCAGGGTGCTATTCGCAGTCCAGACAGAGACGATGATGCTGAGAACTGGCTCCCACACAGGGGACGGCCAGATGGCCCAGTCCTGCCCCTGGGTTTCCCAGGGGCTCACTTCCCCTGCACCCACCTCCACAGAGCCTCCTTGACGTCCTTGTTCCTCAGGGTGTAAATGAAGGGGTTCAGCACCGGGGTGACCACAGTGTTGAGCACAGTGACCGCCTTGGTCAGGTCCAGCGAGCTCTCCACCGAGGTCCTCACGTGCAGGAAGATGGTGGATCCGTACCAGAGGAGGACCACGGTCAGGTGGGAGGAGCAGGTGGAGAAGGCTCGGCGCCGCCCCGCCGCGGAGGGGATCCCAACGATGGTGACGATGATGCAGGCGTAGGAGACCAGCGTGATGAAGCAGGAGCCCAGGATGACGCAGAAGGCGATGCCGAAGGACACCAGCTCCACGACGCGCGTGTCGCCGCAGGCCAGCACGATCCAGGGCGCGATGTCGCAGAAGAAGTGGTTGATGACGCGGGAGCCGCAGAAGGAGAGGCGCGCGACGAGGGCGGCCGGCGCGCTGATGGCGGAGAAGCCGCCCAGCCAGGAGCCCAGGGCCAGGCGCGCGCAGCGGCCGGGCGTCATGAGGCTGCTGTAGCGCAGCGGCCGGCAGATGGCCAGCGCGCGGTCGTAGGCCATGGCGGCCAGCAGGAAGTACTCGGTGCAGCCCAGCGCGAAGACGAAGTACATCTGCGCCGCGCAGCTGCCCAGGGAGATGGCCGAGCCGCGCCGGGCCAGCGTGGCCAGGGTCTTGGGCGCGCAGGCCGTGGTGAACCAGATCTCCAGGAAGGAGAGGTTGCACAGGAAGAAGTACATGGGCGTCTGCAGGTGCCGGTGCGCGCCGACCAGCGCGATGATGGCCAGGTTCCCGGCCACCGTGAGCGCGTAGGCGACCAGGAAGAGCACGAAGAGTCCCGCGCGCAGGCCCTGTGGCCCCGGGAAGCCCAGCAGGATGAACGGCCCCTGCGCGGAGAGGTTCCGGCCGCCGCCCCAAGCCATCAGCCGCTGTTGGGACACAGGCCGCCACGGGCCAGTGAGAGGGACTTCCCCCGCCCCAGGCCCCCACCGGAGGCCCAGGAACAGAGGGGCCGCCCTGTCCCCCCTCTCCAGGTCTCCTCACCTTGTCTGTGTCCCGGGACTCCAGCCAGGCCTAGGGTCCCAGTGGGTGCCAGCGAGTAGACCAGGGACCTTGCCCTTTTGGGGGAAGTGGCTCAGGACACTGGACCCAGGTTATCAGTTGCTGGCCAGCTGGGGAGGGGGGACATCTCCTCATTCTAGACTCTGTTGCCTGGGGGTGGGGGTGGTCCTTATTCTAGATTCTGTCATGGGGGGCACTTCCTCATTCTAGACTCTGTCACCTGGGGAGGGGGGTCCTTACTCTAGACTCAAGAATTGTCAAGTTTTCACAAATGAAATTGTGTATGGCCCAATTTTTAACATTTTCTTCCAACAAACAGATTGATTCCTAGTGGAATATGGTTACCTACCCACTCCTCGCCCCACACCCAACACAACTGACGCAGGAAGCCCATGGGGGCCCTGCTCCCCTTGCCTGGGGCTGTCACCCTGGATTGTGAACTGGAAACCAGCCCGTTGGCCCTGAAGTGTGAAACTGCCAACAGTCACATGAGCAGTGCCCCCTCCTGGCTGGAAGCTGGGGATGGCACTGTTGCCGGGCGGGGTGAGGGGGGGGACCTGCTGGAGGAGAGGGTGCTGGAGGGTGGCTGTCTATAGAGGAGGGGGAGGGGCTGTGGCACCAGTGAGGATGGGGGTTAGTGGGAGCTGAGCTCGGTTCCCTAGAGCCCAGCCCCTCCCAACCAGGGCTGGATCCTGCCCACTGGCCACTCTGGGCCAACAAGCACCCGAGGAGGGTCCGAGGGGTAGCTGGACAGAGGCCGGCAGTGACCCCACGAGCACGGAGCCCAGAGCTGGCAGCAAGACGGGAGGGGCCCAACCGGAGGCGGCTTCTCCCACAGTGTCCAGACACTGGACCCACTCCAGGAGGGTTGCCCTCAGGAGCCGCGGAACCCTGTGCACTTTTCTGCCTGCGCCCATCCTGCCCCCTGCCAAGCACAGGTGCACACATCACACACAGTCACACGCCACTCACACCACACACACACATACATATGCCTTCCACACAACACACACAGAGTTACACGCTGGTGCACACACCACACACATACATGGGCACAGCATGCACACTCAGCCTGGGCTCACCTGTGTGTGCGCACTCACTACCTGAACGAGCCCCAGGAACACTCATCCTGGTTCCTGATGGGCTGGGGGTCCCTGGGCCGAGCCCCTTCCCGCAGTGCAGTCAGCAAAGCAACCCCTAACAGCGCCGGCCAGTAACAAAGTAAGCCACGCTCTAGCCACACCTGCTCTGAGCCCCGGCCTTGTGTGGCCATGTGCCATGCAGTGGCCTTCAGGCAGAAAGCAAAGCCCCAGCAGGGGAGACAGACCAGTCCCCTGCCTGTCCCAGGTCCTAGGAGTGGGGCCGCTGTGAGCCACGGCTGGCCTGGAAGAAGCAGGCTTTCGAGCAGGGTCCCCATGACTCTGCTTCCGGGGGGCAGAATGCCCTTCAGCTGCAGCCTTCAGATTTACCAGGACCCAGACCACTTCCCGGGCTGCACTGGGTCCCGAGTCCACGGCATCGCCCATGAGCACTGGCCCCTGCCAGTCTAGCGCTCTGCCTGGGTTGTTGGGTCCTGACCCAGGGAACTGGGGCTCTTTTTCTTAGCCTTGACTCCAGGACGAGCCTCATTTAGAAAACCATTTTCACTGTTGAAGATGACTGTTACGAAAACGAAGAAGAGGCCTCCGCAAGCCCTGCCCTGTCCAGCTTTCTCCCAGTTCTGCAGTCCTGAGTGTCCCCTTCCTCCCATGTGCCTGGAGATGAAGACGGCTGGCCTGCTTCCCCTGTGCCTGGTGTGGAGGAACAGCAGAGCCCAGCTGTGCAGGGTGAGGACCGCCCAGATCCTACAGAATCCTGCACACCTTGCAAGGCGTCCCGTAATGAGGTCATGTTGAGGCCCCCCCCAGGTGGTCCGACTCCTCGTGGGGGACAACAGGGGTGGGGGAACCAACCTGTCTCAGGAGAATCCACTTACCCAGGTCAGCTTGGGGGACATAGCACGGTTGGGGTCACTCACCGAAGGGGTCTGAGCAGGTTCCAGGACGCCCCCCTAAAGCAGCCAGGAAAGCGGGAGGGTGAGCGTGGGATGAGCCCAAGGACCCGCCAGGTGGGGCTGTGTCGCTGGGAGGGGGCACTCCCTGTGGCCAGCTGACCCTGTGACTTGTCAGTGAGGGACTCCTGTGGGCCAAACCGCTTGTTTCCCACTGCCGAGTTCCTGGAGACACAGCAACAGCAGGAGTGGGGGTCATGAGCCGCGGGGGACCTGCTCGAGCACTGGCCAGGAGGCAGGTTTTGGCTGGCCCAGGAAGACGGCTTCGTCATCCAGCACTAGACCCGAATGCAATCCCCAGCCCCAAGTGCGCACGACTGCTCTGCCCAGGTGACCCGGACTCTGGTCATTCAGAGTGGCCAGCACTGGCCAGTCCAGCACAGACCCCAGAGCACAGGCATGGATGCTGCCCCAGCCCCCCTACCATGGGAAGGGGCTCAGCGGCACCTCTGCCATCGTCCTGTGCCTCTGGCTGCTGCCCTTGCCTCCGACTGTGGTCAGGCAGTGCTCTCTACCCCCTCTGTCCCAGGACAGTGTCCACCAAGCCCTGCTAGCCATCAGGTAGCGTGCGGCCCCTGGCACTCCAGCTCACAACCCAGGCAGCAGGTGCCCCTGGTACAGGGCAGCGAGGGGGGTCCGGCACCCGGCATAGCTCCCCTCCCCCACCTGCCCACCCACCAGGGAGGAGAGCAGACGGTGAGCCCGTGGCCCCGCAGGCAGCCCTCTGACACGCAGGTTCCTTCTGCCCTCACACAGTCCCCCTCGGGCTCAGCCCTGCAAGGACCCTCTTGTTAATTATGCATCTGGCTCTAGGGGCTGGTGAGGGCCCCCAGGCTGGTCCTGGGCAGCGACCAGCACCCTAAGTGGGTCCTCTTGCCCTTACGCTGTGCCTGGCAGCTGTTTCTCACCCACAGCTCAAGGGCATCTTCTCCAGGGCCCAGCCCCCCCACCCCAGGCCCGTCTCCTGGGGCCATGCCTGACACAGAGTGCCCGCCCCTCGAGAGCACCTGGGGCAGTGGCGCCCCGTGCACCCCAGGGCAGGTTCTGGCTGCACACTGGGTTTTCTTGGCAGGCGCCCTGTGCCTCAGTTTCCCCCTCTGTAAATAGGGGGTTTGCTACAGGTCAATAGGCAAAGTGCAGGCTGTCCCACTCCCCGCCCCCTCCAAGCTTTCTGGAAATAGCCCAGCTGCGGCCGTTTGCTGCTGCTGCTTCCCTAGCTGGGCCTCCAGCCGGTGAGGACAGGAGGAAGATGTGCCACGGGGGGGCGGGGGGGGAGCAGCGGTCGGCAAGGCGGCTTTGAGCAGAACCCTAACCTCCGGACTCTGCCAGCATCAACCTCGGGGACCTCGAGACCTGTGGGGTGCATCCGGGGTTTGTGGAATTGGGCTCCTGGCCACGGGCCGGGCTGCATGCCGGTGGTCCCTCAGGGCCTGGGCCTCCGTGGCAGGGCCTCAGCTGCCCGGGGCTGGCATCCGGGAGGCGGAGGGAGTGTGCTCCCCATAAACCTCAGCCTGTTTCCCTCATCACATTGGCCAGAGCGGATCCTGCCAAGGCCCCAGGGACAAGGGGCACCGTGGCAGGCACACAGTGTGCGGACCCCTGCCGGCCTGCTCCAGCCTCGAGTGCTACCCTGCCCTGGGGCTCCAGCACCACCGTGGGGCCACTGCCACACAGGTGTCTGGGCTGGGCTGCCCCTAATTGGGAGCTCGTTAAAAGTTGGTGGAGGGTCTCCCCTGAGGCAGGACTGTTGCCTTGTCAATTAACTCCCCAATCAGGGGCTGCTGTGGATCTGGGAAAACACAGGCATCTGTTTCATTACATAAACACTATTTTTCCAAATATAACTTCCAAATATAGGAATTTGGAAGATATAGAAGAAAAACTGTCAAAGCACAGATCCGCGCAGAGACCTGCTGTGCTCTCCGCTCTCGGCGGTGTGTCTCCCCTGGCACGCTTGTGAGCTCCTGTTTCTGCTTCATCACCAAAGTGTGGCTGAAATACAACACACACACAGTACGCACCTTCATGGGTCTCAAGACGTGCGTACAGCCCTGCCACAGTCACCAGAAATGCCACCGTCACCTCTGAAAGCTGCCCTCCCACAGGAGAGCCCCCTGGCGGGCACCACACACCAGTGTCGCACGGAGATGCAGGAGACGCAGACCCCCCCCCCCCCCCCCGCTTCTCTTACAAACCTGTGCTGACCCACAGCTTTTTTCAAATTTCTGACGATTTCCTCACAGCAGAGGAAGGGCAGTTCAAATGTTACTCCTCATGGACAAGACCACTCTAGAGGAGACAAGGCCCAGGGGCTTGTGCCCAGAAAGGCAGAACCAGACCGCGAGCTGGGGACTCTCTCTCGGACCCCTTTCTCTGTGAAGGTGCGATGGGCTCCTCCAGCTTCCTCTGCCGGGATCAAATGGGATAATGGGCGCCACGGGCTCGTGAGAAGGGGTTGATTCTGGGTTCCTCAGGGGCAGACATGGATGCCCTCACAGACTGAAAACCTGAACATGGCATTAAAACGGGGCTTGTCCTGACTCCATTCCAACTGAGCCAATGCAGGGACAGAAATCAGATACCAGGCCGAAGCCCCAGAATGAACGCAGATTTCCAGCTGATGTGGGGAACCCAGTCTGCTAACGGGCCTTCTGCCCAGCTGCAGCGTCGGTCAAGGGGAAGAAAGAGACCCCAGTGTCGAGTTCGTGCAGACATTTCTTTGAAGACGGAGGGGTCAGCCTCCAGTTGCTTCCTTTAAGCCAAGAGCTGCCATGGGCATCCCGGAGTGGGGGCTTGGGGGGCGCTGTGCCTTCTCCTGCAGGCCCCCGAGCAGCCTCCGGGTCAGGAAAGGGAGGGTGGCTGTCCAGGGGTCTGGCGGCCCCAGGTTCCCAGGGGTCTGGCGGCCCCAGGTTCACCAGGGAGGGAGGATGGCAGCCCCACCGGGCAGAGTCAGCAGCGGGACCACAAGGACCGTCGGGGCGGACGGTGGCTGTAGTGCACAGGGGGCTCCCACCAGTCCCACAGCCTTCCCCGACACCCCACCTGACCCCAGAGCTCAAGGGGCCACAGCAGGTCCTGAGTGGAGCAGGAGGAAGTCAGGCAGCATAGGAGTCTGCTGCGGCTGCTGGAACAAATCTCCACAAATAGAGTGGGTGACAGAATGACACAAATGTATTATCTTCCGTGTAGGTTAGAAGCTGGATATAGGGCTCTCTGAACTGAAGGCAAGGTGTGGGCAGGACTGGCTCCTCCCGGACGCTCTAGGAGACACTGTTTTCTTGCCTGTCCCCGTCTCTGGGGGCACCTGCTGTCCCTGGCCCATGGGCCCTTCCTCCATCTCCAAAGCCAGCCATGCAGCAGCTCCAGGACACTGCTCTTGGGTCCCATCTCCTTTGAAAGACCTGCCTGCCTTCTTCTCCCACCTCCGAGGACCCTAGGATGACACTGGACCCGCCTGGGCAGCCTAGCTAGTCCCCCGACCTTGGCAGCCACCGGTCATGTAAATCCCCCTTCCCATAGAACACGGCACTTTCACAGGTCCCAAGGATTATGTCATGGATATATTCTGCGGAGGGGGTGTCCTTTTTTGCCTACTACAGACGGGAAGTAGGAAGAAAGCCCCCGCACCATGCGCCACGGGGAGAAGGGCCCACCTGGTGGGGGTCTCCTCCCAACATGCCGAGTCCCAAGATGGTCTGTGTTCTGTGGCTCGATTCTCTGAGAGTTGTCAGAAATGCCAACAACTTGAAAATAAGTCTCCTGGCCAAACACATTGTAAAGGAACAGTTAGAGACAAAACAGAGCCATGTTTCAACTACAGCAGGCAGTTGTGATGAAAACACTATTTTTAAGCAGTCATGCAAAAAATACTCTTCTCTCGCAATCAGGAGCATGTGCCCAGGTCCTGCCCCTGGACTGCCTCGACCCACAGCTGCTGCACCAAGACCACCCCTGGATCCCACGGCAGAGGCGTGGGCTGCCTCTGACCTGTCTGTCTGTTCTGAGGATGCTGTGCCTGCCCCTTCAGGAAGCCACATGAGATGTGGAATTTGGGGGTCAGAATAATGATACCACCTCTTACCCTTTGAAAACTCTGCAACACAGTATTTCCTTCCAATTTTAACCTCTTAATAAGGTAGAGCAGTGAAGACCACACCCTTTTGTTCTCATGGTCAAATCCACAATCTTTCCAGAAGGACTAAGTATGGGGTGTGGGGAGCAGGCCAGGGTGTGCATCCGAAAGGCAAAGTCAGATGCAGCAGAACAGGGAGCGAGGCGAGGGGCTGTGTGCCTGCAAACACTGCAGCCACCCGTGAGAAGCACAGAGGTTGGCAGAGAGCGCCAAGTCCTCAAAGTACCGGACAGCCTGCAAATCTGGAATAGCCACCAGTAGGACGCCGACCATCCCAAGCTTGCAGGCACCACTGACCCACAAGACACACACCCTTCAGGCAAATGTAAGTAGATTAACCCTTAAGATTCCCTGAAGCAGGCAAAATAGCGGGAGAACACTTAAGACACTTGTTGAAACTCCATCTCCACTGAAATGATACATAACTTGTGACAGTATCATTCCTAGGTTATCACTCATGGGGTATGCTGATTGCAAGAATATCTTGTTTGGACAAATATAATTTAGGTGAGTTTGTTTGTGTATGTATGTATTTCAGCTTTAGTTTGTTATAGGGAAATTCTTTTTACTTTTCTTTTTTTTTTTTTTTTTTTTTTTAAGAGAGAGAGTGTGCAAGCAGGGGAGGAGCAGAGGGAGAGACAGACCCCACCCTGAGCACAGAGCCTGACAAGGGCTGGCTTTCATGACCTTGAGATCACGGACTGAGCTGAAAAGTGGGACACTTAAGTCCCTGAGCCACCCAGGTGCCCCAGAAGAAGATTCATTTTAAGTGAAGTGATGTGTGGCTAATGCAGCGCTGTCGGGGTTTGTGAGGTTGTGTCTCCATAACGGTGCCTTGACCCAGCCCATCATGGTTCTGTAGGTGGCTCTGTGTGTCTCTGTTTCCATGTCTGTACTTACAAGTCTCGGCATCAGACCCATGCATGTTAGTGAGTGACAGAGAGAGCAGGGTGCCCATCTTAAAGAATCAGTTCTTGCCGGCCCTGGCAGCCAGTGCCCTGTCAGGAGAAGCCATAGTCCTAGTGTGGGGTGACACTGTCCAGGGTGCTGGTGGTTCTGCTGACCAGACTCTGCAAAGCCCACCTTCAAGACCCACTTCCAGGTCACTGAGGACTGGGCTCCTGTGGCCTGGCTCACACCAGGGACCAGGATCAAGGGTGCCCCAAACCTTCCTTCTCATCTTCTGAGCCTGATCCTGACAGAACCCCCTTCTGGCCCAGCCCACCTTCTCTGTGAACCTCCTGCCTGAGAACCTCATCCTGTGTCACCCACTGCCTGCACCAAGATGTCCCCCCTGAGAAGCTGCGTGGTTGACAGAGTGACGCTGGGAGACCTGGTTCCTTCCAGGCTGGATGGTCCTGGGCCTCCCCACCCCAGCACCCATCAAAGAAGGACAGGGGTGCCCTGCTGCCAGCACATGTCCCCATCTTTGCGAACTACCATATAGTAAAGACAAAATCTGAGATCAGGCAGGGGTCTGACGGATGGAGAAGATGGGGAACCATATCATTGAGAAGCCTCAACCTGGGAAAACCACAAGTTTTACAAAGAAGTAAAAAGCTAAAGACAAAACCTGACTACAATTTGTGACAAAAAGTGTGCCTGGGAGTAAGGAGAGTCCATTCCTCACAAGCACCATCTCTAAAACACAATTTCTGGA
The DNA here is from genome assembly GCF_964662115.1 of Mustela nivalis. Taxonomy (NCBI): domain Eukaryota; kingdom Metazoa; phylum Chordata; class Mammalia; order Carnivora; family Mustelidae; genus Mustela; species Mustela nivalis. The sequence continues at coordinate 186,989,518 of NC_139021.1, read as the reverse complement.
AACAGCAAACTCTACGATGGATGACAGAGGGTCGCAGCAGACGCAGGAAGACCAGTACACAAAGGAAAACATAAGTGTTCACACCTACATTTGTAAAGGAAGGAAAATCTCAAGCCAATAAAGTAAAAACACCTTTGGGAATTTGGAAAATAAGAGCAAACTCAACTCAAAGCCAGTGGAAAAGAGGAAGCATTGAAACTAGATACAGAAAAGAACTCCGTCAACATGATTAAAGGTAATTATGGAAAACTGACAGATGTCATCATTCTCCACAGTGAGGCACTGACAGCTTCCCTGCTGGGAACAGAACAAGAATAGCAGCTTTCAGGTGTTATTCAACATCACACTGGAAGTTCTAGCCAGAGTGATTAGGCAAGAAAAAAAAAAAATAATGAAGGCATCCAGATGGAAAGGGTGAAGTAAAATTATCTCTATTTCCAGATGGCATGATCCTTTATACAGAAAATCCTGAAGAATCTATACCCAAAAAATAACTAGAATTAATAAGTGCCTTCAGCAAAGTTCCAGAGTACAAGGTCAACACACGAAACCAGTTGTGTTTCTGAACTGTGCTAGCAATGAACAATTCAAAATGTGAATTAAGAAAACAATTCCAGGGACACCTCGGTGGCTCAGTTGGTTAGACAGCTGCCTTCGGCTCAGGTCATGATCCCAGCGTCTTGGGATCGAGTCCCACATCGGGCTCCTTGCTCGACAGGGAGCCTGCTTCTCACTCTGCCTCTGCCTGCCATTCTGTCTGCCTGTGCTCTCTCTCTCTCTCTCTCTAATAAATAAATAAAATCTTAAAAAAAAAAAAAGAAAAGAAAACAATTCCATTTACAAAAGTACCATAACAGAATAAAATATATAGGGATAAATTTAACCAAGGAAGTAAAAGACCTCTACACTAAGAACTACAAAACCCTATGGCAAAAAATTAATAAAGGCCTAAATACAGGGGTGCCTGGGTAAAGCATTGGAGTTTTGGTTTCGGGTCAAGTTGTGCTCTCACGGTCCTGGGGTCAAGCCCCTCACAGGGCTCCATGCTCAGCATGGGCTTTGCTGGGCCTTCTCTAAGCCTCTCCTGCTCCTTCCCCTGAAAGCTCTCTCTATCTCTAAAATAAATAAATACATCTTTAAAAATTGCATGGAATACTAGGTGTGGTACATAAACAATGAATTCTGGTACACTGAAAAGAAATTTTTTTAAAAAAGACATAAATACATGGAAAGAAAACCATATTCCTGGATCAGATGAGTTGAGACTGTCAACTGCATAATGCTGCCCAAGGACCTACTGACTCTGTGCAATCCCCTCACAAGAACATCTTCACTTTTATCCATTTCAAGTTTATCTTTGTGTATGGTGTAAGAGAATGGTCGAGTTTCATTACCTTGCCTCAATGTGAGACAGGAATCCATCAGAATCCTAGAGGAGAACATAGGCAGTAACCTCTTCAATATCAGCCACAGCAACTTCTTTCAAGATATGTCTCCAAAGGCAAAGGAAACAAAAGGGAAAATAAACTTTTGGGAATTCATCAACATCAAAAGCTTCTGCACAGCAAAGGAAACAGTCAAGAAAACAAAGAGGCAACCCACAGAATGGGAGAAGATATTTGCAAAGGACAGTACAGACAAAGGTTGATATCCAGGATCTATGAAGAACCCCTCAAACTCAACACACACAAAACAGACAATCATATCAAAAAATGGGCAGAAGATATGAACAGACACTTCTCCAATGAAGACATACAAATGGCTATCAGACACATGAAAAAATGTTCATCATCACTAGCCCTCAGGGAGATTCAAATTAAAACCACATTGAGATATCACCTTACACCAGTTAGAATGGCCAAAATTAGCAAGATAGGAAACAACATGTGTTGGAGAGGATGTGGAGAAAGGGGAACCGTCTTCCACTGTTGGTGGGAATGCAAGTTGGTGCAGCCTCTTTGAACAGTGTGGAGGATCCTCAAGAAATTAAAAATAGAGCTTCCCTATGACCCTGCAATTGCACTGCTGGGTATTTACCCCAAAGATACAGATGTAGTGAAAAGAAGGGCCATCTGTACTCCAATGTTTATAGCAGCAATGGCCACGGTCGCCAAACTGTGGAAAGAACCAAGATGCCCTTCAGCGGACGAATGGATAAGGAAGATGTGGTCCATATACACTATGGAGTATTATGTCTCCATCAGAAAGGATGAATACCCAACTTTTGTAGCAACATGGATGGGACTGGAAGAGATTATGCTGAGTGAAATAAGTCAAGCATAGAGAGTCAATTATCATATGGTTTCACTTATTTGTGGAGTATAACAAATAGCATGGAGGACAAGGGGAGATGGAGAGGAGAAGGGAGTTGAGGGAAATTGGAATGGGAGGTGAACCATGAGAGACTATGGACTCTGAAAAACAACCTGAGGGTCTTGAAGGGGCGAGGGTGGGAGGTTGGTGGAACAAGGTGGTGGATATTAGGGAGGGCACATTTTGCATGGAGCACTGGGTGTGGTGCAAAAACAATTAATACTGTTACGCTGAAAAGAAATTTTAAAAAATTTTTAAAAAGGAACATCTTCACTTTTGTTTCCCTTGCCTTTGGAGACGTGTCTAACAAGAAGTTTCTGCAGCCTCGATCAAAAGTGTTGCTGCCTGTGCTGTCCTCTAGGGAAGATGTAAAATAGTAGCCCAAGGGTTGCTTGTTATCTGATTGCTGAGGCCAGGATTTCCAGTGCTATGTTGAACAATGGTGATGAGAGTGGCCATCCCTGCCATGTTCCTGACCTCAGAGGGAAAGCCCTCAGTGTTTCCCCATTTAGCATGATATTACTATGGGCTTTTTGTATATGACTTCTATGATATTGAGGTATGTTCTCTCTCTCCCTACACTGCAGAGTTTTATCAAGAAAGGATGCTGTACTTTGTCAAATGCTTTTCCTGCATCTATTGAGAGGATCCTATGGTTCTTGTCCTTTCTTTTATTAATGTATTATATCACACTGATTGATTTGTGGTTTTTGAACCAACCTTGCAGCCCAGGAATAAATCCATCTTGGTCATGGTGAATAATCCTTTTAATGGACTGTTGGATCCTATTGGCTAGTATCTTGTTGAGTATTTTGTTGTCCGTGTTCATCAGGGATATTGGTCTATAACAGTCCTTTTTAGTGGAGTCTTTTTCTGGTTTTGGAACTTCATCAAGATAAACAGCTTTTAATCAATGAAACTAGGAGCTGGTTCTTTGAAATAATTAATAAGATTGACAAACCCCTGGCCAGAATTATCAAAAAGAAAAGAGAAAGGACCCAAATAAACAAAACCATGAATGAAAGAGGAGAGATCACAACCAACACCAAAGAAATACACCCAATTATAAGAACATACTATGAGCAAATCTACACCAACAAATTCGACAATCTGGAAGAAATGGATACATTTCTAGAGACATATAAACTACCACAACTGAACCAGGAAGAAATAGAAAATCTGAACAGACCCATAACCAGTGAGGAGATTGAAACAGTCATCAAAAATCTCCAAACAAACAAAAGTCCAGGCCCAGATGGCTTCCCAGGGGAATTCTACCAAACATTTAAAGAAAATTAATTCCAATTCTCCTGAAACTGTTCCAAAAAATAGAAATGGAAGGTAACCTTCCAAACTCATTTTATGGGGCCAGCATCACCTTGATCCCAAAACCAGACAAGGATCCCATCAAAAAAAATTACAGACCAATATCGTTGTTGAACACAGATGCGAAAATTCTCACCAAAATACTGGCCAATAGGATCCAACAGTACATTAAAAGGATTATTCACCACGACCAAGTGGGATTTATTCCAGGGCTGCAAGGTTGGTTCAACATCCACAAATCAATCAATGTGATACAACACATTAATAAAAGAAAGAACAAGAACCATATGATACTCTCAATAGATGCTGAAAAAGCATTTGACAAAGTGCAGTATCCCTTCCTGATTAAAACTCTTCAAAGTGTAGGGATAAGGGCACATACCTCAATATTATCCAAGCCATCTGTGAAAAACCCACTGCAAATATCATTCTCAATGGAGAAAAACTGAAAGCTTTTCCGCTAAGGTCAGGAACATGGCAGGGATGTCCATTATCACCACTGCTATTCAACATAGTACTAGAAGTCCTAGCCTCAGCAATCAGACAACAAAAAGAAATTAAAGGCATCTAAATCAGCAAAGAAGAAGTCAAACTATCATTCCTCTCAGATGATATGATACTGTATGTGGAAAACCCAAAAGGCTCCACTCCAAAACTGCTAGAACTTGTACAGGAATTCAGTAAAGTGTCAGGATATAAAGTCAATGCACAGAAATCAGTTGCATTTCTCTACACCAACAGCAAGACAGAAGAAAGAGAAATTAAGGAGTCAATCCTATTTACAATTGCACCCAAAACCATAAGATACCTAGGAATAAACCTAACCAAAGAGGCAAAGAATCTATACTCAGAAAACTACAAAGTACTCATGAAAGAAACTGAGGAAGACACAAAGAAATGGAAAAATGTTCCATGCTTATGGCTTGGAAGAACAAATATTATGAAAATGTCTATTCTACCTAAAGCAATCTACACATTTAATGCAATCCCTATCAAAATCCCATCCTTTTTTTTTTCAAAGAAATATAACAAATAATCCTAGAATTTATATGGAATCAGAAAAGACCTCGAATAGCCAAAGGAATATTGAAAAAGAAAGCCAACGTTGGTGGCATCACAATTCCGGACTTCAAACTCTATTACAAAGCTGTCATCATCAAGAGAGTATGGTACTGGCACAAAAACAGACACATATATCAATGGAACAGAATAGAGAGCCCAGAAATAGACCCTCAACTCTATGGTCAACTAATCTTTGACAAAGCAGGAAGGAATGTCCAATGGAAAAAAGACAGTTTCTTCAACAAATGGTGCTGGGAAAATTGGATAGCCACATGCAGAAAAATGAAATTGGACTATTTCCTTATACCACACATGAAAATAGACTCAAAATGGATGAAAGACCTCAATGTGAGAAAGGAATCCATCAAAATCCTTGAGGAGAACACAAGCCGCAACCTCTTTGACCTCAACCGCAGCAACTTCTTCCTAGGAACATTGCCAAAGGCAAGGGAAGCAAGGGCAAAAATGAACTATTGGGATTTCATCAAGATCAAAAGCTTTTGCGCAGGAAAGGAAACAGTTAATAAAACCAAAAGACAACTGACAGAATGGGAGAAGATATTTGCAAATGACATATCAGATAAAGGACTATGTCCAAAATCTATAAAGAGCTTAGCAAACTCAACACCCAAAGAACAAATAATCCAATCAGGAAATGGGCAGAGGACATGAACAGACATTTCTGCAAAGAAGACATCCAGATGGCCAACAGACACATGAAAAAGTGCTCCATATCACTCGGCATCAGGGAAATAAAAATCAAAACCACAATGAGATTCCACCTCACACCAGTCAGAATGGCTAAAATCAACAAGTCAGGAAATGACAGATGCTGGCGAGGATGCGGAGAAAGGGGAACCCTCCTACACTGTTGATGGGAATGCAAGCTGGTGCAGCCATTCTGGAAAACAGCATGGAGGTTCCTCAAAATGTTGAAAATAGAACTGCCCTACGACCCAGCAATCGCACTACTGGGTATTTACCCTAAAGATACAAACGTGGTGCTCCAAAGGGGCACGTGCACCCGAATGTTTATAGCAGCAATGTCCACAATAGCCAAACTATGTAAAGAACCTAGATGTCCATCAACAGATGAATGGATAAAGAAGATGTGGTATATATACACAATGGAATACTATGCAGCCATCAAAAGAAATGAAATCTGGGACGCCTGGGTGGCTCAGTTGGTTAAGCAGCTGCCTTCGGCTCAGGTCATGATCCCAGCGTCCTGGGATCGAGTCCCACATCGGGCTCCTTGCTCGGCAGGGAGCCTGCTTCTCCCTCTGCCTCTGTCTACCATTCTGTCTGCCTGTGCTCGCTTTCTCCCTCTCTCTCTCTGATAAATAAATAAAATCTTAAAAAAAAAAAAAAAGAAATGAAATCTTGCCATTTGTGACAACATGGATGGAACTAGAGGGTATCATGCTTAGCGAAATAAGTCAATCAGAGAAAGTCAACTATCATATGATCTCCCTGATATGAGGAAGTGGAGATGCAATGTGGAGGGTTTAGGGGGTAGGAGAAGAAAAAATGAAAGAAGATGGGATGGGGAGGGAGACAAACCATAAAAGACTCAATCTCAAAAAAAAGACTGAGGGTTGGGACGCCTGGGTGGCTCAGTTGGTTAAGCAGCTGCCTTCGGCTCAGGTCATGGTCCCGGCGCCCTGGGATCGAGTCCCACATCGGGCTCCTTGCTCAGCAGGGAGCCTGCTTCTCCCCCTGCCTCTGCCTGCCATTCTGTCTGCCTGTGCTCGCTCTCTCCCCCTCTTTCCCTCTGATAAATAAATAAAAAAAAAAAAATCTTAAAAAAAAAATAAAAAAAAAAAAAGACTGAGGGTTGCTGGGGGGAGGGGGATGGGAGAGGGTGGTGGGGCATGGACATTGGGGAGGGTGTGTGAAATGTGTAAACCTGGTGATTCACTGGCGATTCATTGTACCCCTGGGGATAAAAATACATTCTATGTTTATTAAAAATTTTTAAAATTAAATTTTAAAAAAAGATAAACAGCTTTTGCAAAGGAAAGGAAACATTCAACAAAACTAAATGCATCCTATGGAATGGGAGATGATATTTACAAATCTCTTATCAGATGAAGTTAGTATCCAAAATCTATAAAAAACTTATCAAACTCAGCACTCAAATAATCCAGCCAAGGGGCACCTGGGTGGCTCAGCAGGTTAAGCCTCTGCCTTCAGCTCAGGTCATGATCTCAGGGTCCTGGGATCGAGCCCCACATCGGGCTCCCCTCCCTGCTCAGCGGGGACCCTGCTTCCCCCCTCCATCTTCCTGCCTCTCTGCCTACTTGTGATTTCTGTCTGTCAAATAAATCAATAAAATCTTTTAAAAAGAAGAAGACCTGGGGTGTGTGTGAGAGAGAGAGAGAGAGATGTATATACATATATATATGATGGAATATTACCCAACCATCAAAAAAATGAAATGTTGCCATTGCAATAAGGTGGCTAGAACTACAGAGAATTGTCTAAGTAAAATAAGTCAGAGAAAGACAAATCCATACGATTTTACTCATGTGGAATTTAAGAAACAAAACAGATGAAAAGGAAAGGAAGGAAAAATAAAATAGAATGAAAACAAAGAGGAAGACAAACCACAAGAGACTGAGGGTTGCTGGATGGGAGGGGTAGAGGGATGAGGTAACTGATGACGGGCATTAGGGAGGACACGTGACGGAACGAGCTCGGGGTGTCACCCGCAACTAATGAATCCCTCAGTTCTACCCCTGAAACTAATAATACAGTATACGTGAACTAAACTGAATTTAAATAAAGAAGTTTTTAAAAGAATAACAATGTGTCTGTTAGCCATTTGTATGTCTTCTTTGGAAAAGTGTCTGTTCATGTCTTCTGTCCATTTTTTGACACAATTATCTGGTTTTTGGGTGTTGAGCTTGAGGAGTTCTTTATAGCTCTGAGAAACAAACTGAAGATTTTGGAGGGGATGGGGTGGGTGGATGGGGGAGCCTGGTGGTGGGTGCTAAGGAGGCACATACTGCATGGAGCACTGGGTGTGGTGCATAAACAATGAATCTTGGAACACTCAAAAAATAAAATAAAATTTAAATAAATAAATAAAGTAAATAAAAGAATAATGACATATTTCCTTTTCTTGCAAAATTGAGAAAAATGATTTTCAAATCAATATAGATTAGCAATGAACCCAGAATAACCAAAACAATCTTGAAAAAGAGCAAAATTGTAGGACTCACACCTCTTGATTTCAAAACTTACTACAAAGCTATAGTAATCAAAAGAGTGTGGTGCTGGCATAAGGGTAGACCTACAGACCATTGGAATAGATTAGAGAGTCAAGAAATTAGCCCATATCTAGGATGAACTTTTTGACCAAAGTACCAAGACCATTCCACAGGGAAAGAACAGTCTCTCCAACAAACAGGCTGGCACGACTGGACATCCATCTGCAGGAGACTGAGGCTGGGGCCCTACCTCATGCCATATGCCAAAATTAACTCAAAATGGATCAACAGTGAAAATATATTAGTTAAAACTATAAAACTCATTAAAGAAAATACAAGATCAAATCTTTATGACCTTGGACTTGGGAAAGGATCCTTGGATATGACACCAAGAGCTACAAAATGAAGAAGAGATGAATCAGCATTCATAAAAATTTAAAACTTTTGTGCATCAGAGAAGAGTACTGAGAAATTAAAATGATAACTCACAAAATGGGGTAAAGTATTTGCAAATCTTATGTTAACAAGGGTCTAGTATCCAGAACATATTTTTTTAAAAAACACATCTCAACAACTAAAGGACAATCTAACTTTAAAATGGGCAAAGGACTCGAATAAATATTTCTCCAAAGAAGACATACAAATGGCCAACAAGAACATGAAAAGATGCTCAGTGTCATTAGTCATCAGGGAAATGTAAATCAAAACCATGAGATACCACTTCACACCCACCGTAATGCCTATAATTTCTGTAATGGAAAAGGACAAATGTTGGTGAGAATATACAGAAATTAAGATCTTTGTTTACTGCTGGTGGGAATGTAAAATGGTGCAGCCTCTGTGAAAAACTGCAATAATCCCTCAGAAAGTTAAACATAGAATTATTATATGACCCAGAAATCCCACTCATAGGTATATATCCAAGAGAACTGAAAACCAATATGCAAACAAATACCTGTACATGAATGTTCAGAGCAGTACCACTCACCGTGGCCCAAAGTAGAAACAGCCCTAACGCTCATCAACAGATGAGTGGAGAGGTAAAATGTGGTAAATCCTTACAGTGGAATGTATTCAGTCATAAAAAGGAATGACGTCCTGGCCATGCTGCAACATGGACGAACCTTGAAAACATGGTTAATGGGAAGAAGCTAGACACAAAACCCTCCGTACTGCATGATCCCATTACAATAGGTATTTCCCAGACAGAAAGCAAACCGGTGACTGCCAGTGCTGCAGGGGGAGGAATAAAGAATGCGGCACGAGCTTCCTCTTGGGGCGAAGAGAACACGCTGAACCCAGACCAAGACCACAAGGGCACAACATCACTAAATCCCGCTGAAAAGCTCTCACTAGTTCATGTTATGTTGTGTGAATTTCACTTCAGGAAAAAAAAAAGGAAAATGAAAAAATGCCTAAAAGAAGGAAATCTTAAAACATATCCATGAATATTATAGATGCATATTATTCTGACCTCAGAGTAGCCAAGAATTTCCTTTAGAAAATGTGAATCATAAAAGAAAATTTTTAAATTTCTGATAAATTGTTAAAATTAAGACCTTTAAGGGCGCCTGAGTGGCTCACTTAGCTAAGTGTCTGACTCTTGATATTGGCTCAGGTCATGGTCTCGGGGTCTTGAGACCAAGCCCCATGTCAGGTTCTGTGCTGGGCACGGAGTCTGCTTAAGATTCCCTCCCCCTCCCCCTCCTCACCCCTCTCCCTCTGCCCCTCTCTCTGCCCCTCCCCCTGCCCCTGCCCCTCCCCCTGCCCCGGCCCCTCCTCTCCACGCCCTCACTCTCTTCAGTCCACTCCACCAAAAAGACACCGCTAACATCGGACCAAAGAAGATGTACATATGGAAAATAAGCATACGGAATGAAAAGTTGTCAACAAAATATGTTACTAGAAAATTGCAAATTAACACGAGATACTACTACTTGCCTATAAGAATGGCTAAATCTCGAAAACCTGACAATGCAAAATGGTGGTTCGGGTGCGGAGCAACATTGCTAGTCAGAAAGTGAAACGATAAGTTCACTCTGGAGGATAGCTTGGCAGCTTCTGATACAACTAAACATACTCTTGCACGTGATCCAACCATCACACTCTTAGGTATTTACCCAACTGATCTGAACACTTATGACCACACAAGAAAAGTGCACAGGAATGTTGTTACCAGCTTTACCCAAAGTGACTCAAAACTAGAAGCAACCGATACATCCTTTAATAGATGAATGGATGGATGAAGTCTGGAAAGCCTGCATACAGTATGATTCCAGTTATATGACATTCTGGGAACGTCAAAACTACGGAGACAGTAAAATGATCAGTTCAGAGGAGAGGAGAGGGTTTAGAAGGTAAATCTCAGAGGACTTTTAGGGCAGGGAAACTATCCTGTAGGATCGTGTAATGATGGAGACATGATACTTGTTGAAACCCATGGAACTTTACCACACAAGACGTGAATTCCAATGTGTGCAAATTTCTAAAAAGTCCCTCAGAACATCTGGGGATCTGGGATGGAATGCAGAAAGTGGCAAACAATCTGACCACAGGAGTGGGGTGTGAGGGTGCTGATCTGAATAACCCTGGAAATGAGTGGAGTCTGTAAGACCCACAGCAAGAGAAACCACGCGAGCATTGCACCCCAGCTGACAAGTCAACCATCCTGTTGCCACCAGGCATGTACACTGGAGTTGAAGAGTCAAGTAGGCAGATGTTGGGTGTACAGACCTGTAAGGGCAAGAGGCTGGAATGACCACACAGTGGTGGATTAGAGGTGGGTTAGAGGAGATGTAGGTAAGATCTTGTGCTCAACGTAACATGGGTACAGGCGGCTCCGTACAGAAGTGGCTGCAGATGTGTGCACTGACTGGACAAATATTCGCACATAACCCTCTCTTCTCTGTCTGCTGGGAGGGCCTGGAAGACACAACACTCGGGAGCAATGGGTTACCTAGTGGGGGCCCAGGTGTCCGTGTCTAGTACAAAGCACCGGATATCCTTGGGGAAACAGCTGAATCTACAGCTGGGAAAGGAAGAGTGCAGGATGAGCCTGGCACATCGCCTCGTGCCAGAAATGTAGTAAGTGTTCGGAAAGACAAAAACACAACGGTGGGGTATGTCAAAGTTTGTCAACACAAACTTTCAGCCTGGGAAACAGCTGAGTGCTCTCGCCAGCCAAAGCTAGGCCAACAACAAAAGAAGCACAGTAGTACTGGAACATAACCCAAGGTATGAGACAGCTATCCATGAGTCTCTAATGATATAAACTGATATAAATGGAAAGAACAGACAAACGTCCCACAGGAAGAATTCCAAATAGTCTGTGTACATGTTCCTCTCTCCAGGAGGGAGAACACAACTTCCCACCCCTTCAACACGGGCTGTGCACAGCGACCTCCTTCCAAAGAGGGCAGGATAGAGGGGGTGTGGGTAACCTGACAGTGAAGAAACCCGACACATGGCCTCAGCCCGGGACCAGCCATGGCCATCCGTGCAGATAACATGCGCCCTTGATATGGTGTACTGGGAATGCCCCTCTCGTCCATGGTATTCCTCTGAAGATTCACAATCCTTATCTAGTCATGTGAAAGACATGAGACTCACCCCAGCTGAGCGACACTGTACAAAACAGATGACCAGAACGCCTCAAAATTGTCAAGTTCAGGGCGCCCGGGGGGCTCAGGCATTGGGCAGCTGCCTTCGGCTCAGGTCATGATCTCGGGGTCCTGGGATCGAGTCCCACATCGGGCTCTCTGCTCAGCAGGGAGCCTGCTTCCCTCTCTCTCTCTGCCTGCCTCTCTGCGTACTTGTGATCTCTCTGTGTGTCAAATAAATAAATAAAATATTTTTTTTTAAATTGTCAAGTTCATAAAAAATAAAAATAAAAATAAGGGAAGTTTGAGAAACCCACAGCCAAGAGGAGCCTAACGAGATATGACAACTGAATGTAACACAGGATCCTCTATTGGATCCTGGGACCCAAAAAAAAGGACATTGGATAGAAACTAAGGCAATCCAAACAAAATGGAGGGCATCTGTGATGAGCCCCACGTGTTGTATGTAAGTAATGAATCACTGAATTCTACTCCTGAAACCAACATTGCACTGTATGTCAAGTAACTAGAGCTTAAATAAAAAATTAAAATAAAAATGGGAAATGGAAATTAATACCTAACTGAAAAAGGAAATCCAAATAAAGTATAAATTTTAATTGATAAGAACATATCAATATCAGTTCATTAATTCAAGAAATGTACCATGCTAATTAATGTAAGTTACTAGCACTAGAGGAAACTGGTTGTTGTGTGTATGAGAACTGTTTGTAATACCTTTACAACTTTTTCATAAATCTAAAACTGTTCTAAAGTAATTTTGAAAACTGTTCATCAAAACACATCCTATGGGGCGCCTGGGTGGCTCAGTGGGTTAAAGCCTCTGCCTTCAGCTCAGGTCCTGATCCCAGGGTCCTGGGATCGAGCCCTGCATCGGGCTTTCTGCTTAGCGAGAAGCCTGCTTCCTCCTCTCTCTCTCTCTGTCTGCCTCTCTGTCTAATTGTGATCTCTATCTGTCAAATAAATAAATAAAATCTTTTAAAAAACAAACAAACAAAAAAACCCACATCCTAAAGGAACTAAAAAAGAGTTCCTATAACCTGAAGAAAGATAGTTGCAAAAGATGCTAAAACTTATAAACCACTCATGAAAGGAATCAAAGATACCATAATTACATAGAGAAATGTACCATGTTCATGGATTGGAGAATATTGTAAACACGCTAATGTTCCCAACCTAACCTATAGATTCAAAAAAATTCTGGCAGAACAAACAAGCTGAGTCTAAAATTCATGGAAGAGAAAGGAGCTAAAAGAGCCAAAGCTATTTGGAAAAAAGAACAAAGTCAGAGAAGCTACAGTACCTCAACCCAGTTGCAAGGCCCATGAAGCTGTAGTAATCAGTGTGGTATTAGGGAGAGATAAACATGTAGAAGTGGAATGGGCTAGAGAATCTAGAAATGACACCCACATGAAGATGAAAGGTAATTCAATTTTCAACACACAGTGCCAGGAAAAATCAGCTATCCATATGCAAAAAATGAACTTCGCTCTGGAACCCACACTCAAAATGGACCAATGACCTAAGTATGAAGCCTTAGACATATGGAGAAAATGTTCATACAGCAAAAACTTCTTCAATACAACATTAAAAACACAATCCGTAGAAGAAAAAAGTACAACTGATTTCATCAACTGCAGAACTTCTGATCTTTGAAAGACTATTGGTGGAGTCGAAAGACGAGCCGTGATTGGGAGGGTGGCGGAGGGGGCGGATTTACAAATCAAATCCCTGATGGAATATCTGTGCTCAGAATTTAGAATTCTTGAACTTGAAAGGTAAAGAAACGGACTGAATAAGCGAGTGGGTGTAAGAGCTGAACGGGCATTTCACCGAAGACTGGGTAGTGAGCACACAGTGAACAGCAGGAGTCAGCGGGAAATGCTGGGAAAACCGTTCGGAGCGGCACCTGGCTAGCTCAGTCCAGCGTGCGATCCTTGATCTCTGGGTTGTGAGTTTGAGCCCCACACTGTTTTCAAAAATCTTTTAAAAGATTTTTTTAAATCTTTTTTAAAAACCCAACACCACAAGGAGTTACCCCTACAAACTTTTTAGAGTGACAGTTTTTCAAACTCTATACCAAAGGCAAAGTGGCATAGCCACTCTGGGCAACAGGTCAGCAGCTCCTTCCACAGTGATACTGCATGTGTTTAACAGCTGTTTCTGGATGTTGGACAAGAGGCAGTGCAGGACCGTGTCCTTAGGGGGCGGGTAAAGGGACAGGAGTTCCGGGTGTCACGCGTGGTTTGGGAGCCACAGGGAGAAGACACACCCTGGAGCCGGGGGACACTGAGGCAGGTGTCATGCAAGGGATGACTGCACTTGGACCCCCACGTCTAGCCAAGGTGGGATACAGAAACTGGATTTACCGTCCCACCTGGAAGGAAACAGACAAAATTGTGAAAGAAAAGGGAAAAACGTGGTTTTCAAGACCCGGAACGTGAGGCAATAAAAGATAGTGACCCTGAGAGAAGGGAAGCAAAGACACGGTTTCAGCTCTCCCGGCTCTCTGCGACACTCTCCAGCCAGCAGACAGGGACAGGGGCCAGGCAGAAGGAGCCAGAGCCCCCCAGCTGCCCAGACGGGCGGACCCCAGGCAAATGCAGCTGCCAAGAACAGCAAGATCTCAGTGACAGGAAAAGGCAAGACCTGAAGGACAACATAGAGCAGGACGCCCTTCCGTGCAGGCCGAACACAGGCGGCACTAAAAGATCGTGTCCTAACGAGAGCACTTGAAGCAGCAGCGGAACCCCAGAGCGTGGGCCCTGGGAGAAGGAAGCCCAGGGTCGGGGAGGAGAGGAGCTGAGGTTTACAGGTGGTTGGTTAGCTGCGTTACTTTGTAACCAGATGAGTAAAGGGCGCGCCTGAAAAAGAAGCAACTGAGCGTCCGCGGAAGGGCCCTGAGCCCGGGGCGGGTCTGCGGACCGGCCTCCCCCGCGCCTGGCCGCCTGGAGGGCAGGCGACCTGCAAAGACCTATTTGCCACTGAGGAGAAAGGGGGCAGGTCGGACCCATCCCTCCGGGGACCCCGCCGCGCCCCTTCACAAGCTGCTCGGAGAGTCCCGAGGGTCCCGCGCCCGTGGGACTTTGCAGCGGGTGCTCCCGACCTGGCGCCGCGCACCTGGGAGGGAGGCAGGGCCGCGAGCGAGCCCGATAAAAGCCACCTGGGTCCAGAGGCAGCGGGGCCGAGGGAGACGCGGCGAGCCTTCCCCAGACCCTCGGAGACCTGCGGAGACCCGCGGAGGCCGCGCATCTTGTGCGGGGGCAAGGTTGTGCTTGAGGCAGGGGCCTGGGGGAGGCGAGGCGGCCGGTTCCGGGAGGGTCTCCAACACCCTCCGTCCGCCTGGGCGGCACAGAGCGCGGGGCAGGAGCTCCTGGACCCCGGACCCCGGCGGCCTCAGCCCGCGGGTCCAAGAGGGTCCCAGCGACCGAGGCCCCACCCTCTGTCCTGCAGACGCTTCGCCGAGAATTTGGGGGGCGGTCCTCATCGCTCCGCACCGGGGCCTGTGCCCCCACCCGCTCAGAGCGGCCTGCGCAGCCCACCCTCCGTCAGCCAGCTCCCCGCAGGGCTGAGCGGGTCGCGGGGGGCGAGGGTGTGGGGGGCACAGCTGAACCAGCGCGGTCCCTCCCGGGGTGAGCAGGAGCTGCCGGCTCCCCCTCCTCCCGGAGCGGCGGGAAAGCCTGGAGGAGCCCCTGGGCCGCAGGTGACCGGTGGGGACGGTCACCCTCTCCCTGAGATACGGCTGTCCTTCAGACACCTAACTTCAGTCCCAAACACCACAGCCCCTTAGCGGCTCTGAGAGGACCGCTCTGTCGACCCCCTAAATAGCCATTTTGCTCCTCAGAAAACACAGGTTAAAGGCCTCAGGCTGGCTCAGGCATGGTCTACTTGAGGACATTAGAGCTGGGGATGACCCCCCCTCCCTTCCGCAAACCCCCTGGCAGCTTGGCTCGGCCCTAGAGAGCTCACTGGTGGTCAGACGGAAGTGGTGTCCTTCCCCAGGAAGGAGCATTCTTCTGGAAGGAGACCTGGGTGAGGCCAGGAAAGTGCCCGGGGACACAGCCCGAAAAGACACAGTGGGCAGAATGGGTCTTGTCTCTTGCTGTGTGTGTTGTGCACACCTAGGGGGGGTGTGTGTGGAAGTATGTATGCACCTGCAGAGGAGATGTGGAGGGGGGTGCACACCTGGGGAGTGTGTAAGAAGTGCACACCCGGGGGGTGTGGGTGCGCCTGGAAGGATGGGCATTTGTGCATACGTGTGCACATGCATGCACACACACCTGGCCCTGCACTGGCGGGGGGGGGGGCAGGTGCAGGAAGAGCCGACGCCTGCGGCTTCTATAGGAAATCAGGAGTAAGAGTGTTTGCACCCAAGGCCCCTCTGCCGGTGCTAGATCTGGGAAACTGCATGTTGGACTGGGGGTTGGGGTGACAGGTCAGTAGGGCAACCTTGGAGAGCGGACATAGCACACCTGCCTCTCTCTGCTGTTCCAGGGTGCTCAGAAGAGACCTCCCCACCAGGGAGGGCGATGAACGACTCCACTGAGACCCTGGTAACAGAATTCATCTTGCTGGGCTTCCCAGAGCTGTGCCATCTTCAGGGACTGCTTTCCGGGTTATTCCTCACAATCTACCTGGTGACCATCCTGGAGAACCTGGTCATCGTGCTGACCATCCGAGCCAGCCAGCAACTGCACACACCCATGTACTTCTTCTTGGCCAACCTGTCCGTGCTGGAGACCCTCTACACCTCAGTCACCGTCCCCAAGCTGCTGGCTGGCCTCCTGGCACGGGTGAGGACCATCTCCTTCTCAGGATGCCTCAGCCAACTGTTTCTCTTCCTCTCGCTCGGCTCCTCCGAGTGCTTCCTCCTAGCCACCATGGCCTGTGACCGGTACCTGGCCATCTGTCGCCCACTGCACTACCCAGCCATCATGAACTGGCAGCTCTGTCTGCGCCTGGCCCTCAGCGCCTGGCTGGGCGGCTTCCTGGCCTCTTTCGTGTCCATGGCTCTCATCTCCCGCCTCAGGTTCTGTGGCCCCAATGTCCTCAACCACTTCTTCTGCGACATCTCACCCCTGCTGCAGCTCTCCTGCTCTGACACCACTACCATCGAAATTCTGGACTTCGTGGCAGCCCTGGCTGTGCTCGCAACCTCCCTGCTGGTGACCATGGTCTCCTATGCACACATCCTGGTCACGGTGCTGAGGATCCCGGGCTGGGCCGGCCGCCGGAGAGCCTTCTCCACCTGTGCCTCCCACCTGGTGGTGGTGGCCACCTTCTACACCACCACCATTTTCATGTATGCCCGGCCTCATGCTGCCAGCTCCTTCGACATCAACAAGCTGGTGTCCGTGATCTACTCAGTTGTGACGCCACTGCTCAACCCCATCATCTACTGCCTGCGGAATCGAGACATCAGGGAGGCTCTGACCAAACTCCTCTGAGCCCCTGGTCCCTCCTGAGCACCATCTGCAGGAGGCCAGCCCCACTTCCCGGCCCTCCTGGGTCCTACCTGCCCTGTTCCTGAGCCCATGTGGATGGCCTCCATTGCCTAAGCAACCAACCTCAGCTGGCCAGACTGTGAATGAAGTGTGTGGGCAAGGCCAGACGGTGCCACAGGCCACACACTTGCCGCTTTTCCTCAGAAACAGGACTGTCATTTGACTTAAAACTTGATGGGTCTAGTGAGTCGACAGCATGCCCATACTTGGCTTTTCTGCCTTTTCTTTGTTCTCTGGCACTTAGTGGCAGAAATTGGGTTGATTCAACACCTTCCTTCTTACTGGGCTGCTGTCCCTGGTCAGGGCGAGTGGTTCTGACTCGAACCCATTGCTTCCCACACCCCAAGCCCTCCCCTGCCCTGGCCCTGGGCGGGATGTGTTTGGTGTGCGCCCTGGGACAGTACGCGTGTATCTGCAGGCGTGTCGGCTTGCTTGGCATTGAGAGTTTTGAATTCATGGGAATGGTTTGGTGCTGTAAATATTCTCTTACTGTGCTGCTTGATTATTTTGAGGTTATGTCATTAAGTACATGAAATTTAGAACTGTGTTGTCATCTTCCTAAATTTAACCTCTTTTCATTAAGAAGTATTACTTTGTCTTCAGTGACACTTCTGCCTTCCTCCGTCAAGCTTCAAGTTCACTCAGTCTGATGGCAGCAGAACTGTCAGCCTCCCTTCCGTTCGTGGCTGCTTGTGTGACACTTTCTGCGCCTCTTGGCTTCGGACCACTGCTGTCCTCGGCTCTGTAAACCACACTTCTGGGTTGTCAGCTGCTCCCTACATCTGTGGAGAAGTCAGTTTGTTTTTACTCCTTTTAGGTAATTGGGTTTCCCCTACTTCTGAAAGCTTTCAAGGTCTTCCGACAAGAAGTGTGGTGCCTGGTCCCCAGGGTGTGCTTTTCTCTGTCTTTCTCGTGTCTGGAGTGTGTGATGTTTCCAGAATTGCGCCTTGCCTCATCAGTTTTGAAAATGTCCGGCATGTGCCCCTCAACACTGCCTCTGCCCCAGCCCTTCGCTGCTCTCCTTTGGTTCCCCACGTCCACATGGGGTCCCCATGGGGTCTCCATGGCGGGCCTGCGGCAGCCTCCCCTGTGCGCCGCAGCCTGTTGTTTTGCTTTCTCCCCGGGCTTGCTTCTGGGCGTCTCCTCATCTTCCAGGTCACTAACCCTCCCCGGCCAAATCTAACCTGCGCTTTTAAGTGTATCTTTTCAGTTCTAGAATTTCCACTTGGTTCTTTCCGTTTCCCACTCTCTGTCCCCTCCTCCGTGTTGTTCTATTCCTGTAGGTACGTGTGCATTCCTCCGTGAGTCTGTTAGCGATCCTGGTTTGCCTGCGCGGCTGTTTCTTGCCCAGACTAGTAGTCTTATTGCCCTGACCTTTTATAGCGTCTTAATATCTGACAGGGTGTCCTTCTTCTTTGATCTTGTTTTTCAAAATGACTTCTATGAGTACTTCTTTCACTTTTCCATATGGACTTTAGAAACCCTCAGGTTCTCTATGACTTTCCCCAGGCTGCCGTAACAGAGTGCCATAGTTGGGATGGCTTAACACTAGAAACTCATTTTCTCATGGTTCTGGAGGCTGGAAGTCTGGGACAGCGTGTGTGCAGGGCTGGTTCCTTCTGAGGCCTCTCACCTTGGCTCACAGATGACTGCCTTCTCCCTGTGTCCTCACGTAGCTGTCCCTGTGCTTGTCTGATGTCCTCTTCTTGTAAGGACAGCAGTCAGATTTGATCAGGGCCTGCCCTCCTAATCTCATTCTACCTTAATTACCTCTGTA
This sequence comes from Mustela nivalis, assembly GCF_964662115.1. Classification (NCBI taxonomy): domain Eukaryota; kingdom Metazoa; phylum Chordata; class Mammalia; order Carnivora; family Mustelidae; genus Mustela; species Mustela nivalis. The sequence continues at coordinate 186,970,704 of NC_139021.1, read as the reverse complement.
AAAACCCTGTGTCCAAATACAGTCCCATTCTGAGGTCCTAGGGGTCAGGCCTTCAATACAGGAATTGGGTGGCCAGGACTGTGCGTGGAGCAGCAGTTCAGAGCCTCTGGGAATCGAGGGGTCTGATGGAAGCTAAGAGAGGTCACATCACACCAACAAACTGGTCCCGTCAGGTCACCTTTGAGGAGGTCCTGCAGTCCACCCCTAGAGCCATCAGGAGAGCTGGGTGTCCCCAGGCGGAGTGGCTGGGTGAGGCACCCACAACGGTGGAGAGCAAGATGGCACCATGTCACGGAGTCCCAGGGTCCTATCCAGCAGGGACTGGGAAGGCTGGCTGGCTGGGGCACCTTGCTGGGCAGTGGCCACCGGGAGGGCTCCCTGAGGGGTCTGAGCAGTGGCACTGCAGAATGGTTAGAAGGTCGCCCATTTCCTCCTTTCTGGATACCAGAGGGATAACCCGGCACCTCCCAGTGAAGGGCACTGGACACCAGGATCTAGGGCTCTGGGGCTGCCCTAGCATTCTGTGGCCCGTGTCTGGGACACCGCCTGGGGCAGGGATGAAGATGGGGTGGGGAGGGTGGGACAGGGGTGGGGTGTGTGAGGGAGGGGGGAGGAGGGGTGGCGTGAGGATGGGGGTTGCTGGGTGCAGGAGAATCGGGATGGGGTTTTGTGCTCACTGGGTGGTGGGGACAGAGTGGCGCGGACGCGCGTGGAATCAGGGGGTGGGGTGGGGGCAGGAGTTAGGCCGGGTGCGGCGAGGATGAGGTGAGGCCCAGCTCCTCTCTGCCGGCCTCTTTCTCCGCCCTTCCCGTCTCCCGGGGGATGAGCCTCCGCGTCTGCCCGCCCCCATCCTAGGGCGGAGGCCTCGCGCACGGCCCAGACTCGGCGCTCGGGTGCGGGGTCTTCGCCGCCGCCCGCTCCCTCCCGCCCTGCCGCGGCCCCTGGGGCAGCCGCTCCGGCCCGCGGTTCCGACAGAAGCCCGCGGCGGGTAAGGCCGGGCGACGGGATCCGGGCGCACCGGAAGGCTGGGGCGGGCACCCGCGGGGCTGGGGATGGAGGCGCCGCGTGATGATCGGAGGCCCCGGGAGGAGGGTCGAGCCGCTACCCGGGTCCCCCGCGCCCGGATTCGGCCCTGCGTCGCGTCCCGGTCCCCCGGCCCAGCGGCTCTGCCGAGCGGTCGGGGGTGGGGGATGGAGCGTGGTGCGGGGGCGGGGCGGGAGGGAACTGTGCAGTGGGTCCCGGCCTGCGGGGGCGGGGTCTGCCCTGTGTCGCGGCCGCGAGTCCCTGCGCCGGCCCGCGCCCGCGGTGAGGCCAGGACCCCCGCTCTGGGTCTGCGCGCTATGCGCGCTGCCCCCAAGGGCCGGAAGAGCCTGACAGAGGCTCACGCTTGGTCCTTTCTGCAGACGGTGATCTGGGTCCCTGGGGACCCTCGGTCCCTGAGACTGTGTCCTTCAGGTACATCCCCCACCCCAGTGTGGCCTCTTGTCCCAAGCCGTGGAGGTCGTCCCACGGCCTGGCCCCTCCCCCAGGCCTCAGCGCCCGACCGCAGGGAGTTCACCACCCTCCAGCCCCGGCACAGAATAACCCCGAGGTGCTCAACCCTCTCACCCTCCAGGTCGCCCCTTCCTGGTTCCCGAACAAGACTCCCACCCTCGGTCGAGGCCTGAACGCCGCCCCTCCCAGCCCACCCTGGCCCTGAGCCAGTCGTCCGCCGGATGCTGAGGGCTCCCTGTACTGCCAAATGCCGAGTCTCCTGTCCCCAAGCCCTGGGCCCGCTGATCCCTAAGCCCCTGGCCCCAAGGCCCCTGGTTCCCTGACCCTCGCAGAAGCTGAGGTCCTTTCCCCGTTCTGCCGCAGGTTTGCTCCACAACGATGAACTGGACGGCCGCGACGTGCTGGGCTCTGCTGCTAGCCGCCACCTTCCTCTGCGACAGCGGTGCGGCCAAGGGAGGCCGTGGAGGGGCTCGCGGCAGCGCCAGGGGAGGGTTGCGCGGAAGCGCGCGCGGGGCCCCGAGGGTGCGCGTGAGGCCGGTGCCCCGCTACGGAGGCTCCTCCCTGCGCGTGGCGGCAGCGGGGGCGGCGGCCGGGGCTGCCGGGGCGGCCGCAGGCCTGGCAGCGGGCTCCAGCTGGAGAAGAGCCCCGGGCCCGGGGGAACACGACCTGGAGGACGAGGACGCGGGACCAGGTGGCAACAGAACGGGCCAAGGCGTCTACAGCTACCGGGCATGGACTTCAGGCGCGGGGCCCACCAGCAGCCCCCACCTCTGCCTGCTGCTGGGCGGCGCTCTTGGCACCCTGGGGCTCCTGCGGCCCTAGGCCCTGCGCGCTCGGGCGAGATCTGGCCCCCAACCAGTGCCCTCTGGCAGGCCTCTCCAACCTGTCCCAGAGACCTCCAGCTGCTGAGCACCCCCTTCCCACCGCTGCCCACTGCCTCTGAACCAGGGAGCCCAGTTCCACCTCTCACCCAGAGGCGGCCTCCTGCTCACAGCCCTCCACAGCCTCCCCAGCTTCCCCATTTCTCACCCTACCAGAGGCCCAGGGCCCATCAGCTCCAGGATGCCCCACCTACCACCAGGTCAGGGTCCTCCCCAGCCAGAAACGTGGTGCCTGCGCTGCCGTGACCAGCAGACCAGCAGCTCTCCCCAGCTGCCCAGAGAGATGTGCCAAACCAGGATGTTCAAGCCATCCCAGCTCCCCTGACCCCATCCTGGACCCTGGAGGGGTGTGGACAGTGTTGACCACCAAGCCAAGAGGTGGGCCCTGAGGACACTGTGGCCCTCCCCCACAGCAGCAGCCAGTACAGACTGAAGGCCTAGTGGCTCTGGGGAAGAAGAGGTTTCTCTCACAGGTTCTCGTGTGCCTACCACCTGTCCGCAAAAGGCAGTCTGGGGATTTCGGGGCCCACACGTGCCCATCATGGGTTTCTGGATAATTCCCAGGGCACCCCTGCCACAGCAGCTGCCCCAGAGCCTTGCCAGCCCACCCTTGGGCCCAGAGGCATGCCCCCTCCCTGGACACTCTCAAGACCATGGACCCATTGGGGCCACTTTGCTCCCACGTGGAACAAGTCACTCAACTCTTCTTGGGACCTATTTTAGGGGAGAAAAAAACACATTGTTTAACTTTCAAGAGCTTTTCCTTTTCTTTAAGGTTTAGGTTCACATTCTGGAATCAGTGCTCGCTGGTCCTCAGAGACCGCACGGCCGCTCCCATTGAAGAGCTCTCCCAGGACAGCCAGCCCTGTTTTGGGCACATCAGCAGCAGGCAGCCCCCCCGCCCCCGGGGAAGGGGGGTGTGAATACGGCCGGCCGATCTCAAATCGGAACCAGCAATCAGCATGGCCACGAGGCAGGTCCCTGGAGGCGGACGGCGGCCAGGCCCAGCACCCGGCAGGCACAGCCAGACGCGAGTGTGCTTGGGCTCAGCAAAGCAAGCCCCCCCCACGCCCGGAAGCCGAACCCCCGCCAACACCTGTCTGAGCATCTGAGACCGTGCTGGGGCCAGGACAGACTCCCCGAGAGGACTCTGAGGAAGCGCCAGGTGGGCCCAGCAAGGGTTTGCCTCTGGCGCCCCAGTACCCTCCGCAGAAAGCCGGTCCTTTGGTTCTCAGGCGCCCAGAGGCCCGTTTCCCTCAAGCCTCAGGCCTGGGTCCCGGTCCACAAGCCCTGGGGGTCTAGGCTCTTTACCACTTCCTCCACCCCATGTCCCACAGCAGGACAACCTCCCAGGCCTAGACCCTCTGGATCGCCCCGTCCTTCGGTGCTCACTGAAAGCCTCACCTGCCACTGGGCTGCCCCCCAGAATATGCCCTCACACCCGCCCCTGGACCATGGGGCCTTTGGACTCAGCTGACCGATGCCAGCACCTCCCATGGGGGAGGGGGCGGGAGGGCCTGCCCGCTCTGCTTTCCCGCAGCTGACACACAGGTCTGGTTAGGGTGAGGGTCTCCAAGCTACCAGCAGAACCCTGGACCAAGCATCGCTCTCCAAAGGCCAGGACCCAGAGCTGCAGGACACAGCTCTGCCTGTACCCACAGCGCCAGCCTTCTGGGGGCACAGCAGGCCCCGACGCCACGCCATCCATTCTGGATCACACCTGCCGCGACCAAAGACCAGCACGGCGGAGCCCTGCCTGGGGCCTCAGGAGCCGTGCGACCAGCCTGCCGCCGCACCCTTCGGGCAGGACAGCCTTGCACAGGGACTCAGCTCTATCTGAGGGGCCAGGAGCGGGGGCCCAGCCTGCCCAGCACCACGTGGTGGAGGCGGTGTAAACGGGACGCCCGAGTCAAGAGCTTCCACACCAGCCTGACTCCAGGAGTGTGTCCGGCATTCGGCACCGCCGCACGCTGGCGTGCTTCCCGCGCTACTGGTCAGGGTTCCAGCGGGAAGCAGACAGTGCCCAGGGCCGGTCCCCTCAGGAGAGGCCAGTGTGTGCGCTCCGGGAGTGGGCACCTGCAGGAGGGGAGGTGCCCCACGGACACTCTGGTGTTTCCAGGAAGGCCACACCCCCACGGGACACCAGGTCCGCCCGGCCCCCTCCTTCCTCTGCCCTTTGCTGGAATGCAGGCTGGTAGCTCCAGGTCCCTGAGGAAGAGTCCCACCGACCTGTTGGCTTGAAGGTGCTCGGAGGCAGCAGGAAAGCTCTCGAGTCTCCACCGACCACACCAGCGACCATCGCAGCCCGTACGCAGCTGGGGACAGACCGTCCGTGGGTTCTGCCACGGATCCTGGAACCTCTGTCCGTTTTGTGTGCACATTTTAGTCGTGTTGTGAAATAAACACTCTGTTGGCAAACAGACCCGTCTTTATTGCAGGACCCAGGGCGTTAGGAGGACCTAACACGAGAGCCCCGACAGCATGGCTCACATCCTGACTGCTCTGGCTGAGACACGGGCCTTAACGCGTGGGCCCACGGTGCTACTGCGCACAACAGACGCGCCGCCAGCAGAGACAGGCCTTCTAAAACATTTAACTGCAGACTGCACTTTCAGCTCCGGAGAAAACGTCAGCTTCTCCCTAAGAGATACTCAGCAGGTGTGCGCCGCACAGGGACAGCTCCGGCATGTCAGCAGTCCCAATGTCCAGACCCCGGGCACCGTGCCCTGTGACCAGCAGCTGGCCAGGCTGTGCGGTGGCGGCAGGGACAGGCTCCTTCCTAGAGACAAGACCCGAGTACCGTACGGGGACCAGCATGGGGATTCTAGGAAAGGGAGTCCCAGCGTCAGCTTCTTGGGTGTGAGGGCCTGGGATATCCCAATCTCCGGTGTCGAGGGCCAGGCTGGGGTGAGGCCCCTGCCAACTGGACCCACTCAGGGGGCTGCCAAGGGGAGGCTCTGCAGGACGTCCCTGTCCAGCATCACTGGGCCGAGCAGCCCGCTGCGGAAGGTCCGGAGGAAGTCTCGGGCTGCCGCGGGGTAGTTGGGCTGGATGACGTTCACGTCCCCTGGGGGAAACAAGACGGTCTGGGAAGGAAGGCCCCTCTGTGCAAGGCAGGCCCGGGATTCAGACGCACCCCTCCCTGCCCATCCTCAGGGACTGGCGGTGGGAACCGGTGGAGCTTGGGCCCCAGGGCATATTCAGAAAGAAACCGGAGTCCGGGCCATGGCACCCGGACCTCAGAGGCTCCCAAGGGGTAGGACACAGGATGTACCCAGCACGAGGCAGGGCCACCCTGCCCTCCTCTCCAGGCTGGACCCCGAGCCCCACCCTTGCAGCACCTTGGTTTCCAAAACAGCCACGTGTGCCCGCCATGCCCTCCCCAAGAGCCGCAGCCGCTCCACAGGCTGGCTGTCCACGCCCAGCCCGGGGCTGAGGCCTCCGCATCTCACCTGTGCCTGTGAACACCTTCACCTTCTGCGTCTTCCCCAGCCTCACAGCCACCCGCTTCAGCACACTGGTGACGTCATCACAGGCCCCATCCAGGCCGTAGTGCTGCACGTACCTACACACACACCCACAGTCAGGGAGGGACAGCCAGAGCTGACCTGTGCTGGGCCATGCCCAGCTCTAGCAAAGACCCCTCCCACGGTCCCCACCCTTGGCCGGCCATGGCCAGGTGCCCTGAGGCCAGCTTCCCCGCAGGAGCCCGTGGCTGCAACATCCACCCCATTCCTAAGCAGGCCCGGGGCCTGGAGCCCTGGGTCAGCATAGCCAGCCACCAGAGGCAGCCGCATGAGGTCAGGAGCACCAGGGTCACCAGCACTCTCTCCAGTGGAGAAGGAAGAGGTGTGCCTGGCGTTTTCGGCAGCCCGCGGACCAGCAGACAGCGCCCACCACTTCTGAGAACCGCCCAGTGGCCCCCGTGAGCTCCCTGTCCCACCCAACTCCGGCTCTGGGCCCGATGCGGGAGGCCAGCATGGGGCCGGCACGGCCTACCCTGAAGGGCTGAAGGAGAAAAACCTCACCCACAGCCAAGCACCTGCCGAACCCCAGGGTCCGGGAAACTCTAGCCTGGACGGCCCCACAGGCAGAGGAGACAGTGGATCTGCCCCACGGTCCGCAGTGGGGAGCGGGGCTCAGGCACGAGCAAAGTAAGACACGGACCCAGCCCCCATGTGGGCATCAGAGTGTCCATCTCAGAGGGGGTCTGAACCCTGAGAACACAGGTCCCAAGTCCAGCTTCGGAGGGCGGCAGCCCCACAAGGCCTTCTGTCCTGACGATCTTGAGAGCCATCCCCGGAAAGCTCTGTCACTCACACAGCCGGGAGTGGCCACCCGCAGGGACTCTGACGATCGTGAGAGCCGTCCCCGGAAAGCTCTCTCACTCACACAGCCGGGAGTGGCCACCCGCAGGCCACCCGCAGTGGCCACTCTGGAAATGCTCTAGAAGCGCTGCAGGGCTGCAGACGCCCAAACAGACGCCCACCCAAATGAGGCAAAAAGATTAATTTGAAATTCTACCTCCATGCAAAAGAGAGTAACAGGAACTGGATTTACCTCCCCTGAAACAACCAAAGACACACAAAACGGTTTTCAAAGCACCAGACATCAAGCTATGAACATAAACAGGGACCCGGCGCTGTCCTGCTTGGCACCTCAGGACCCCACGGGGCCCAGGGGGCTGCTGGAGCACAGACGCCACCAGCAGAACCAGAGAGAGCAGAGCTGCCCACAGAGGGAGTGCCGAATGCCGCCAGCCTCCGTAGTTAGCAGATGAGGGCTCAGCACACGCGAGAAAGGGAATCCTCCGCAGCCAGAGGCCGGGTGAGACCCCCAGCAGGGCAGAGGGACACTGGCCCACGCTCACAGAGCCAGGAGCAGGTGGAGGGGACACAGGGCAGGGGAGGGCCCCGTCCCATGCAGGGCAATGGCTCCAGACCCACAGGCCTGGAAGGAACTGCTTCCGGACAATCGTCCCAAGCGAAACTCAAGGATTCGTGCAGAACTGGTAGACGCCCGTCACCCAAAGAGACAGAAGTCCAAACGCCCAGCAGCCAGGCGTCCACCACGACGCACGGACAGTGGGGAACAGACTCATCATGAGGAGAAAAGCCGAAACCGCCCCAGACGTCAGGGTTAGCAGAGACGGCAGAGCGGTTTGTGTGACCACGGTCCACGTGTCACGAACTCAAGAACACAAACCATGTGACACGCGCTGTGAGACACACACTGGGGGCGCGAGCAGCGGGTCAGACATGCAGGGGCACAGGCGCGTGGCCAACCCACGGGCACCAAGTCCTGACGACAGGAGAAGGCAGACGCTGAAATCACAGGAAGAAACGGTGGTCGAAAATCCGAGAAAAGCTACAAAGCCACAGATCGAGAGCACCACAAACTCTCAGCTCAAGAAAGGAGAAGAAAGCCGCGGTCATAAAACCAGCTGTTGGAACAGAGACAGACATGACCCGCTACTCATCAGAAACAGGGGTGAGAATGGGGTGGGCCAACCTCTTTCCAGTCCTGGAAACAGCTGTCCATCGAGCCTATCACGCTCAGTGCAAGTATCTTTCCAAAATGAATGTGAAAGAAAGACGTCTCTGAACAACCAAAATCTGACCGTTCAGCAGCAGCACAGGCGCTGCAAGAGGCTACGGGAAACCCTCCAACCTACGCCAGGCAGCGTGCGGCACCGCGAAACACCAAGCATCGGATCAACAGCTAAGGTCTGTTTCTTACGCTTGAAGTCTCCGTAAAAGCCAGACAGTGCAGCTCAGGGTGACAAGACACATCCCAGTAAGACACAGAACAGCAAAAGCCACAGATCCAGCGAGGAACGGAGACGCGCCGGCGTACGGAGCCTGCACTCGAGACACACTCTGGTGTCGCTCAGAGCTGCTCCTCAAACACCCGGGCAACCCCTCCAGGAGTTACAGGCGACAGGCTGACGGAGGGGACAGAGGGACATGGTAACGTCCAATGCATCCAAGAGAGGGCAGAGGGAGGGAGGGAGGCAGACGGATGCCCAGCAAGAGGAAAGGCAAAGACGGACAGACGGAACAGACAGCGAGACAAGAGATTTGGGTTTTTTTAAGATTTTATTTATTTGAGGGGCACTTGGGTGGCTCAGTCATCAGGAGTCTGCCTTCATCTCAGGTCATGATCCCAGGATTCTGGGATCGAGCCCCGCATCAGGCTCCCTGCTTGGTGGGAGCCTACTTCTCTCTCTCCCTCTGCCCGTTTGTATTCCCGCTCTCACTGTCTGTCATAAATAAATAAAATCTTTTTTTAAAAATAAAAGGTTTTATTTATCTGAGAGAGTGTGAAAGAGAGCAAAGCAGTGGGAGCAGCAGCAGAAACAGAGGCGGAAGCAGGCCTTCCGCCGAGCAGGGAGCCCCATGCAGGGCTTGATCCCAGGACCCCGGGATCATGATCTGAGCCAAAGCCAGATGCTTAACAACTGAGCCACCAGGTGCCCCTATAAGATGACAAGTTTAACCCGACAACAATAATCACATTACATGTGAACAGTGCAAAAACTTAAAATGAAAAACAGGGGGCGCCTGGGTGGCTCAGCGGGTGAAGCCTCTGCCTTCGGCTCAGGTCATGATCTCAGGGTCCTGGGATGGAGCCCCACGTCAGGCTCTCGGCTCAGCGGGGAGCCTGCTTCCTCCTCTCTCTCTGCCTACCTCACTGCCTACCTGTGATCTCTGCCTGTCAAATAAATAAATAAAATCTTTAAAAAATAAATAAATAAATAAAATGAAAAACAGAAATGGTCAGACTGGAGAAGAAACTAGCCCTCACTGTACGCAGCCTGCGAGAAACACATTTTTAACAAAAAGACACAATTAAAGCGAAAAGTGGGAGAAGAAAAGGCCACTGCGTTGACACCAAGAGTGGCCACCACGTCCTTGCCAGAGGAGGCAGATGTCCGAGCAGCGAGAACTGCCAGGACCAAGGCGGCCCTTCTGAGCGACGAGGGCATCAAATCGGGACACGAAGAGCCGCAGACCGTCCCCTGCACCTCCCGGCACAGCCTCGGAGTGCGTGAAGCAAACACACAGATCCGCAAGGACAGACAGACCAGCCACAGGCAGAGACTTCAGTACCGTCTCGCGGCACCTGGTGGCAGAAACAGAAGAAAGCCGGCAAGGCAGAAAGAGGGAAACAGGAAAGACCGAACGGTGACCAATGAACTAGAAGACAGAAAGACAATGCAGAAAGTCACTGTGACCGAAAGCTCTTGGTAGAAATCAGTAGAACTGACAAGCGTCCGGGGCACTGAGGTCCTCAACGCGACACAGGACGTGCGGGAACTCCCCGCTCCCCGCACACTCCCCGCACACTCCCCGCAAGAACAAACGGGTGCGTCCGTCTGTACCACGGAACACGGTGCGGCGGCCGCCAGGAAGGAGCGACACGCCGCGCAACACGGAGCAGTCTGGGAGCTATCTTGTCAAGCGCAGGGAACCACACCGTGGGACTCCATTCCTAGGACATTCGAGGACACGACAGAAGGCAGATGGCCGCCAGCTGTGGCACCGGGGTCAGGAGACCGTCTATAAAATGGGAGCAGGAGGGTAGGGAGGAGCCGTCCCCAAAGAGCGCAAGAAATTGGGGGTTTTCCTGACTGTGTAAGAGTCAAGCGTGTCACACTGCACAGAATGTGCGGAGTTTACCTAAGAACACGTGAATGCTGCTGTTTTCCTTAATGATGTCTGTCCAGGATGAGACAGGACGGCCCGCCCAGCCCCCGACCCCGCACTCACCCAAAGAGCCGGTGCCTGTTGAGGGTGTAGAGAAGGTAGTCGGCCAGGGTCTCCTCCCCCACCAGGTGGTCCAGCACGGTTCCTGGAACCAGAAGGCCAGGCTGAGCCCCGCACATGCGCCCGGCATCGGCACTCAAGCGACCGCTCCCTGCTCAGCCTGAGACACTGCGGCTCCCGGCAGCCCTGCCTCGGCGGTAAGCTCTCCAGGCCTCGGTCTGCAGGGTGAGCGCAGGGGCTGGCCCGCCTCAGCTGGCCCACTTAGAGCAGGCCCAACCCGTCAGGCCCGGCGGCAGGAGGGGGCGCTAAGGGGGCCCTGACTCACCGCACAGGGCCAGCTTCAGGCCCATCTCCACACTTTCAATCCGTGGGGACAGCACCCCAGGAGTGTCCAGCAGGAACATCAGTGGCCGGTCACACACCTGTAGACACAGAGGGCGGTCAGGCCAACCGCCCCCTCCAGGTGCTCTGCTGGGTGGCCCCCAGAGGCAGGCTGCTAGGTTCTGAGGCTCTGAGGAGGTTCTGGGGCCCCGTCCCAAAGGGTTCGTGCTCTTCAGGAAGCTCTCCGCTTCCCCACACCATCAGTTCCCACTGAGTTTGGGATATAAATCTGGGCCTCGGGTTCTCCTCCCAGGGCATAAAGGGCGCATGTAGACAGGCCGAGCTACCCGGGGAGAACAGGCCACCGAGTGACCTTGGGCAGGTGCTCGGCTCCCTCCTCCATGAAACGGGGGTGACAGCGTGCCCTCCCCCGGGTTTGATGTAAGGGCCCCCAGTGTGTGGCACATGGCGAGCACTCGGGGGGAGCACAGTGGAGAAGACAGGCCACCCCACAGCCCTCGGGTGTGTGGCACATGGCGAGCACTCGGGGGGAGCACAGTGGAGAAGACAGGCCACCCCACAGCCCTCGGGAAGCACCAGGCCTGTGCGTGCGGCACTCGAGACCCGGCAGCCGAGCCCCCTACCTGAATCCTGGACATCACAGCTCTGGTGATCCCGGGCTCACCACCGACCCTGGTAGCTTTTCCTGCAGGATGGAAACGGGCTGTCAAAGGTAGCCACACACAAGGCCTGGCATAGAGGCTACAGGGTAAGAAATGATACACACAGAACCCTACGAAGGCCCACAGGGGCTTGGGCTCGAGTCAACTCCAAACCCGCTCACAGCAGTGACTCTTCCACCAAAACTTCTTCCCAACACCTGCCCAGGGACCAGCAGGCAAGCACCTGACCATGAAGGTCCCAAAAGAGCTCTCGTGGTAGCACGCCAGCTGCTGCCTCCAGGACCTGACCCCATGTCTGATACCAACCCTGCACCCTGCAAGTCCGTCCCCACAGCGCTGCCCGCGACAGGCCTGTGAGCTGAGTTCCTGTTCAAGGGGCCCAGACAGCTCCAGAGTAAAGAGATCCACCTATTTGCCAGGCGTGCGTGGAAAACCAATTGTGGTCCAGAAACCCAACAGAGTATGACTCAGCCTTGGAAAGAAGGCAGTCCTGCAGCAGCCGCAGGACGGACCCGAGGACATTACGCTGACCACTAGCGCTGACTGCACACATGTGAGGTCCAGAGAGAAAGAACATTACTGGTGCCCAGGGCTGGTTAGGGTTTGTTTAAAGGCGTCCAGCTGGAGACAATGGAAAAGCCTAGAATAGTGGGATGGACGGACAGCACTGAATATACTTCATGCCACAGCATTTTTAAAAAGCTATAATTTTAAAAAAATAAACTTAAAAGAATAGACGGTTTGCCGAGTCTACAATGAGGACCAAAAATGCCACCTGCAGACTCGCAGTTCAGCTGCACCGGGCTGGGGTCCGCGCACGGCAGCCCGCTCATCACGGCTCTGGAGAACAAGGCTAGCACGGCTCTGGCGCGAACCCTGAAAACCCTGAGTGCCACAGAAGCACGGCGGGCAGGCGAGCGTAATGGGCGCGTCTGCGCAACCCTGACACCGGGCGAGCACAGTCGGGAGGTGCCCAGGAGCTCCCGGAGGCCACTCCCAAGCCGGGAGGAGGCAGATTTCCAGCTGGAGAGGGGGCCCTCACCAAATGTCTCCTGCCTGACATCAGGTCCCACGTGTGCAGTGGCGGCCTGAGACCTCGGTGAGGACAAGACCGCCGCAGAGCAGAGAAGTCATCCCCGCGTCAAACACCAACATCCCACGTTCAGGAAAGAAAATACATTCAGTATAAAACGGGTAAGGAGGACTCTGTGTCACCCCTTAACCTCACATCGGACACTTCAGTGGGTCCTTTCAGGGCAGAGACAACCCCGAGGGGCCGTGAGGCTCCGGCTCCGGCCGTGTTGTCTGTGGTCAGGACTGAGGCAACTGCTCACGGGGAGATGAAGGGCCACAGCAGCAAAGAAAGGACCTTTCCCGAGGTGCTGTCTCCTGAGTGCGTTGATGAGTGAGGACTTGCCCACGTTGGGGATCCCAATCACCATGGCACAGTACTCCAGGTTCTGCCAAGGCACAAGAGCAGGGAGTCAGGGGTCTACCCAGACCACCCTCGGCCTCCTGTGGCCCATGCTGGGGAACCCGCAAGCCGAGGTTTGTGATCAGAGGGAGGAAGACCAGGGTGGAGGCCCCGCCTGGCTCAGCAGGGCCGCCCCACCCTTCCTGCCTGGAGAAAAAGAACACGCAGGGCAGCTGCCCCGACCCCCAGGCACCTGCAGCAGCAGAGAGAGAACGCCAAGGGGTCGTGGCCCAGCACAAGGACTGCTCAGCCACTGCTAGCCACTGAGCCTTGACCCCTCAGCAGGAGGCACCAGCCCACGGCCAGCCCGGGCACCACAACCAACCTCTCCTCGATGATAGCGGTAGCTGCCCTCAACCAGTCCTCTGACCAGCGGTATGACCTGCAAAGCACAAACAGCAGACACTGGCCTTTTCTGGACTTCCGGGGTGGCGTCTGCCCAGGTCCAGCATCAGGGAAGCAGGGCTGTCCCCATCAGGATTTAGAGTGTGCTGGGGCCCGGAGATGGGGGGAGGCAGTGACCTGTGGCCCATCCTGTCCCTCCACCATCAGTGAGTGGGTCCGTCCCCCAGAGGGCGACAGCTCTGACTGCAGCCACTCCAGCCACGCCGCCTATCAGCCAGTGAAATGATCCTCTAAATACGGCTGCAGACACGAGGCCCCAGACCCTCCAGAAGCCTGTGGGAGCCACAGCCCCGAGTGCACGCAACAGCCCACTGCACTCCTCAGACCGTCACAGGCTGCCCAGAGCCCACTTGCTCTCGCCCAGAGAGGAGCGTGCCCATGGGCCCCCAGCAAACCCTGGACTGTCTCGAAATTCTGCTTCTTATAATAACATGAGCTGTGGGATTTCTTCAACGTATCTAAGCGAACGCACTGGGTGTGAAACAGAGTGTGCACCTGCTTGATGTTCTCCTCCTTCACGCAGTTGGTAAAAACAACATTTTTTAGGCCTTCTCCTTCTAAGTGTTGTATGATTTTCTGAAAGAGAATATTTCCATTTCATACAGTCAATGCAAATACGGGTGGTATACTGTGCTAAAATCCAAGGATATGAGACTGACCCCACCCCCACCCCGCCACAGGCCAGGCTGTTCCCTGGCTTGGAGCCACCAGCAGGGTCTGGAGACGAGGCAGGCTGCGGGGGGGCAGCGGTGCAGGCGCGGGGGCCCCTGGGAGGGGGAGTGAGGGTTAGGGTTAGGGTTCGGAGGCCCTGGGAGGGCAGGAGGGACGTGTCCCAGTCAGGGGCCTTGTACTCCGGGCTCCAGCGGGGACGAGGGTTCAGCACAAACGTCACCTGCCTCTCGGGACTCAGGGCCTCCGTGTGCAAGGGGCCACTTCCAGCAGCAAACAGCCTGTTACACCCGAGTGTTCTGCCCAGCCCCCCTGTAAACTGAGGCATGACCCAAATCCAATCACAGAACATATCTGATGTTCTAAAAGCCCAAAGGTAACCTAAGGTTAATACGAAGTTACCGGTCTCAGCATTAAGCAAAAGCAGTGTAGGAACCCTGGTTTTTAAACCAGTATGATGACTTTCGATCTGCTACCGACCTAAACATATGGTTGATGCCTAAATAAACAAAAGGTCACTCACTTGTTCGGGTTTATATTTTAGTTATTTGTTGGGTGATGCAGGTTAAGAGACAGGCCACAGCAGACACATCTGAAGCCACGCTTTGAAGTACATAAATTCACAACGGTGCTGACCCAGCACTCGAGGTCGACACGAGGGGCGTCCACTCGGGGCTCCACCCCTCCTCTCCAGGACCTCTGCCACAGTAGCACCTAAGAACAGCTCCCAGCCTGGGGAGACCCCACTGTGGTCTTACAGTAGGTCACATCAGTGCCCAGCACTCTACAAAAATTAGCATTTAAGGGCAGAAGCAATCACTGATTAAGACTCAAACCTCAACCAATAAAAGCAAAGCTTGTGATTAAATGACTACATGTGCACATGTACTGAGACCCACAGACACCCAGCTCCTGGAGGGCCTGAGCTGCCCGATCTGCACAGGGGGAAGGCTTGAAATGACCCCAGCTGCTTGCACCTGGCTGAGAGGTCGCTGCTGCTTGGATTTTCAATGAACAGAACTCTGGTGGCTTCCGTGTTGGATGTCTCCCTGGAAACCTTGACACAGAGTCTTGTGGCTGGGGCTTACGTGACTCAAACATGCCACGATCAACGAGGAAACCTGAACCAAGGGGCGCCTGGGGGTCTCGGTCTGTTGAGCGTCTGACTCTTGGTTTTGGCTCAGGTCATGATCTCAGGGTCCTGGGATCGAGTCCCTCATCGGCTTCTTCCTCAATGGGAAACCTGCTTCTCCCTCTGCTTCTCCACCCCCAATCCCGCTTGTGACCTCTGTCTCTCTCAAATAAGTAAACAAAAGGAAAGAAAAAAGAAACAATCCTTTTTAAAAACAAGAAAAGAAACCTAAATGACATTCTGGAAACAAAGAGCGAACTGCACCACTGACACCCTGACGGCAGCCGGGCTGCAACCCACAAGGCTTTGGTGCAGCCCTTTGGGCAGGAAGAGCAGAGGAGAGTGCTTGAAAACATGTCCAGACCTCCATGTTTCTGAACTTCTGCAACACATGGGAAAGCCCTGTCCTCGGTCACCTGGTGCCTCGTGTCCCCGATCCTGCCTTTGAAGAAGTTCCTTGGGGCCTCCCCACGCTTCTAGTTTCCAGCTCAGTGGCTATGCAGGACTGGCCGGCTGGTGCGGGTGCCTGGGGCAAGCGTGGCTGTCACGGGAGACCTCTAGGTCAGTACCTGTGGCCTGAGCCTGTGGCCACTGGCCTCACACAGCCACTGAAATGTAGCTCACCAAAACGATGTAAACTGTGAACGTCGCGGCTGCAACAGGAGCCACATGTCAAGTGCTCCCTGCCAGATAGGCCAGAGGCCACACGGTGGGCCGCGGGACTCCAGCCCCACAGCCTGGCCATGTCCCATGGGAGAGGCTCACCTTGGTCTTTTGGACCGTAGACATAGAGGGAGGCTTGTCATTCTGAGAAATCGCGTGCGAATACCTCTGCAAACAAAGTGCTGTTTGCCGAAGCAAGCCCGTCCGGGGGAACCAACCCCGCATGCGTCTGCAATCCCAGACGCAGGAGCCCTGACGCGGACCGCGCCCTGACGGGCACCTTCACCTGCTGCTGCTTCAGATCCGCCAAGTCCATTTTGTTGAGGACCAGCACGTGCGGCTTAAGCCCAAGAGTTTCCTGAAACAGAGGATTGCGGCCTGAAAGTGGAATGTGAGAAAATTAAGGAAAAACCCCATCAGTGCTGTCCCGGCCCATTAACTGACCTCGTCCACCGTGTCACCCAACTGACGCCACCTTCAGAAGGAAATCTGTTGAAGGGACTGAGCAGAGCAGGAAGCCCGGTCTCAGCCCGGCCAGCCAGCCCAGCCCCACACTCCTCACACTCCCCGCCGGCTGGAGAGGACACCTCGTCGCCGCCACGGTCCCACAGCAGACATGCAGGACAGCGGCTCCCGCGCACCTTCCCAAACAGGAACAGAAGGCAAAGCTCAGTGGGAGGCTTCAGAACTGGCTCTTTGTTCAGCTGCCAAGGTGCAGGAGTCCAGAATGAATGACGTGATCGCCCTACAGTGCGGCCAGTACTGCCCTAACCAGTCTATGTCCCACCACTGCCACCCTCTGGTGACCGCCAAGGAGATGAGGGTCCCCCGTGGAAACCATCCCTGAAGGTTCTGCCTCCTCGCCAGCACTGTCGGGCCCTTCCGCCCTCAGCCAGGGACCCTTAGGGAATCAGGACAGGTCCCACCTCATGGGACCCGAACACAGGCAGAAGGACGGCCCCTAGTTATCCTCTGAACACTAAGCCACTACCGCTGCTCCGTCTCCTACTGAGTCCCCAAGGCCTCCAGCGCACCCTGGGTCTGGACACCTGTTAAGGGCTGTACCCTCACCCACACAAAAGGACTTTCCACAAATCTCACTTTTTGCTCAAGGGTTAAGCAATACCAAAAGCCCAGACTCCATGCCAGGGTCCCTAACGCAGCCTAGGTCTCCTTGCCATGTCCTGGGGAAAATGACAGAGGTCTAGAAACCAAAAGGACAGATGTCCACTCACTGCACAATAACAACTATAGCTTTGCTGTTTTTGCTAATCAAACACAGGACTGCCCAGCGTGGGCTATCCTGTAAACTGACATAGCCTACAGTAAATAAACTTGACATCTTGTTACACAAGTTCCAGAGTCTGAAATAGTGAACACGGTCCCTCATCTGACATCCCTGGGCTGGTAACAACTCTCACAGCAACACCTTCATCACATAAAGAGAATCCAGACACACTCAAATACAGGAAAAACAAGGTCTGAAAAGTACATTCGTTACTGAACAAGATCACTGGATCTTGCCAATGCACACCTCAGGCCCGGAGGAAAACCCCACTGGCCAGCACGCTTACGTGAAGCTTGCATACCTCACCTAGAGAACCCACTGCTGGACTGGACTGGAAGGTCTGGCTGTGCCAGGCAGAGGTCAGAGCAAAGATGCTGCCCTACACACCAATGCAGAGTGTCAAAAGACACAGGCCTGGACCCCACGCCAGAGAGGCTGGTTAACTGGTCTGGAAAGGGGCCCAGACCAGGATTTTTTAAAGCCTGCTGGAGAAACCCTAGTGTGTAATAAGAGCGGAGAGCCACTGCTTCAAGTGCCAGTAACTGAGAGGCGAGGGCACCAGCCTGGTACAGCAGACCAGAGCAGAGACCGGAAGAGGAGGTAGACACAGACCAGGTAACATCAGGAATGTCTCCTGCTGCCTGAGCGCCACGCAACCCAGGACGAAGGGTCCTGGGTCCTCTTCCCACTAGGGTGCCGCACCCAGGTCTGGGAGAGTTGGGAGCAAGAGGGCTCACGACAGAAGCAACTCTGTGACACCAGCTGCATGTCCTATAATTCCACTCAACTCTAACACGATCTACATGGATAAAGAGTCAGATCCCACAGGCTAAGGGCTCAGTCCCCACATGCCCCCAAGGTACCTACCACAGTCCAGGCCATCACCTGTGCTTCTGACCCACGACCCCTCCTTGGATTCAGTGAGTTTGCCAGAGTGGCTCACGGAACTCAGAGAAAACTTTACATACGAGATTCCTGGCTCGTTATAAAATGACGACTCAGGAATAGCCAGATTCGGCCACATACATATAAGTGCTGTGTAGGATGGAGCACAGAGTCTCCGTGCTCTTCCTGTGCCCCTCGGGCTCAGTCAGTTAAGCATCCAACTCTCGATTTCAGCTCAGGTCGTGAGATCAAGCCCCATATCAGGCTCAGCACTGAGTGCAGAGGCGGCTTGAAATTCCCTCTCCCGCTCCCAGCCCTGTACTTGCTTGTGTGCCACACCCCCCTTCTAAATAAAATCTTTTTTTTTTTTTTAATAATAAACATGCCCCTCTTCCTCTATATCCATGTTTGCCAACCCAGAAGATCTCCAAACCTTGTCTTTTTAGGTCTTAATTGAGGCTTCGTTATACAGGGCTGATTAATTAAATCATTGGCCATCAGCAATCAATCCAACCTCCAGCCCCACACCCTCCCAAAGGTCAGTGAGTCCAGGGGGTGGAACCAAAATCTCCACTCCTCCAACCGCAGGACTGTTCCACCGGCAACCAACCCTCAAACCTAGGTGACTTAGTGGCTTTCCAAGTCACCCCATCGACAGACACCTTTATCTGGCTCATCACCTGGGAAATACCCAGGGCTTTAAGAGCTCTGTGCCAGGAACAGGGACAAAGACCCAACATACACATATTTCTTTTTACACGTCACAGGATCACAACCACGGAAGGATATCCGGGCGTCATGGACCTCGATGATACAGTCCACCAGCTTCAGGCTGCTCTGCATCTTCTTCAGCCCTGGAAAACAGAAGAAACCTAATGGGTTTAAACAGGACAGGTTTACGGGGCGCGTGGTGGCTCCGTGGGTTGAGCGACTGCCTTCGGCTCAGGTCATGATCCCGGAGTCCCAGGATCGAGTCCCGCATCGGGCTCCCACCCCATGGGGAGTCTGCTTCTCCCTCGGACCTTCTCCCGCTCACGCTCTCTCACTCTCTCTCAAATAAATAAACAAAATCTTTAAAAAACAATAATAAACAGGATAGCTTTAATGACCCGCCACCACAAACCATCTGCGGGACCTGCCCGACAGGTGCCCGCTGAGCGCCTCCTTCCCGTTCACAGCGGGGCCTCCGGAAAGGGACAGGCCAGCCAGAGGGGCAGCAGCGCGTCCGGGCCCCACTCCCGGGGCAGTTAACCCCCGCGGCGCCGGTCTCAGCTACCGAAGCGGCGCCCCCGCCCCCGCGACGCGCTGGGCACCCCACGCTGCACCGCGGAGCTGCTGCCCAGGGACCCCGCGGCCCCTCCCGCGGCCCCAGCCCCCGCTCAGGGGCCACACACGGAAAGCAGCAGCGACCGCACCGCTCACCGCTCAGGCCCCCACGCCGCCTCGCCGGGGCCCCGAGGGCGCCCTGGAGCACCGCACAGCCCCACCCGCGCGCACCGCGGGAGCCGGAGCCGGAGCCGGAGCCCGCCGCGGGACACCGACGTGCGCGGCCCCGGCCCCGCCGGCCCCGAGCGCGAAGGGAGCGGCGCAGGGGCGGCCTCCGCGGCCGGACGCCGAGCGCTCCCCGACGGGCCGGTAGACCAGGAAGGGCCTCCTCGGGCGGTCTGGCGGGACAGCGAGGCCCCTGCGCGGTACACGTGCTGCGGGGACCACGCGGCTCGGAGGGGACCCGCCGCGGCCACGGCGCCTCGTCCCCAACGTCCGAGCCGGGACGCGTCCCCGGGTGTCGGCGAAGGGACCTGCGGGGACCCGGGCCACCCCAGGGCACCCTGCCGTGCCCCGCCGCCGCCCGCCCCACGCGCCGTCAGCCCGCCGAGCCAACGCGGCCGGGGACGCCGGGGCCGGACGCCGGGGCCGGACGCCGGGGGCGCACTCGCGGGCAGACGGACCCCGCGCCGCCCCGCCTCACCCTTGGCCATGTGTCCCGGGAACCAGCGCGCCACGTCCCGACCGCGCAGGGGGAAGCTCTCCCGCCAGGCGGCCCCCGCGGCGCCGCAGAGCGCGTGCAAGGCCACCCGCATGGCGCCGCGTCCCAGGCACAGCGCGGCGTGGGGGACCCGCTCCCGCGACGGACCTCCCCGCCCGCCCCGCGACCCGGCCCTGCAGTTCCGGCGCTTCAGGGGCCGCTCAGCGACTCGCGCAGGAGCACTACGGTGCCTTGGGCGGCGCCTGGAGCCCGGGGGCGGAGCCGCGGGGGGCGGAGCCGCGGGGGCGGGGCGGCGGGGCGGGGCTACCAGCCAACCTGGGACCTTGTGCAGGCCAGGGACTTCCCAGGGGTTCTCAGTTTATGGAAATTTTTTTTTTTTTTAAGATTTTATTTACTTGTTTGTTAGACAGAGATCACAAGTAGGCAGAGAGGCAGGCGGGGGCTGGGGGTGGTGGGGAGCAGGCTCCCCGCTGAGCAGAGAGCCCGATGCGGGGCTCGATCCCAGGACCCCGAGATCATGACCTGAGCCGAAGGCAGCAGCTTAACCCACTGAGCCACCCAGGCGCCCCCATGGAATTTTTTTTTTAAGGAATTCATAGATATATTAACGTTAACTACATTTTAAAATTTCTAGTTCCTCCTCGACTGTATTCAGAGCATAACTGTGATGCAACTCAGCAGCCCCTTTTTACAAATTGGTTACAATGTTCAAATACTTTAAGTGTAGTCTATGTATGTAATATCCCCCTTTTCTTTTTCAAATACGCCACGTTTTAAACAAAGCCTTCGGAAACGCTGAGGCGGTCCCGCTCCGCGGTCAACACACGGAGACAGGACTCCCGCGGTCCCCTGCTCTGCGCAGCGTCAGGTTTTAGCTTTAGTTCTGAGTCCCAGCAACTCCCCCACACACGGTGAGTACAAGAGTGTTACTCTAATGGAGTTTCCGGGAAAAGCTGCTAAAATCCCAAACACGCTTGAATTCTCAGCACAAAAATGTCACCACAGTCCCGGGACTGTGGGAGGTGAGCCCTCCCAGGCGGCTCCCAGACCAAGATGATGGAGTCAGGGGTGGAGTCAGACACCAGATGAGAATGAGGAGGAGGTTGCAGCCCCCAGCCCGCCTCACATAGCAGCCGTCCCACCAAGAGGGCAGCAGGTGCCCTGCTCACCTTTGTCCCCTGGGGTACAAAAAATGTCTCCCCAAGGCACGCGGCTTGAAGAAACCTGAGAGGTCAACAACACAGAGGGAAGCAGCATCTCTCAGAGCCCTGGGACCACAAACCTGAAACAAAACCCTGTCGCATTCCGGTTTCCCACAGCTGACTGGCAGGTGTCCCACACAAAACACTCGAGTGACAGAGCAGTGGACACACATGCAGAACTCTGGGACAGCAGCAGGGAAGCCCCCTTGGAGGGGCCATCTGACCCAGGAGGGGAAGAAAGAGATGGGCCCGTGCAGGGCGTGCTGGGGCCAACTTGGGACTGGAGAAGAGCCCAGGCAGGCATGGCCCCAAGACCTCTCCCCCAAACACACATACACGCTTGCTCATGCCTGTAGCCAGGGTCCTCCCCGCCGCCCCCACCAGAGCCCATCACAGGCTGCAGACTGAGGCACGAGTGGAGGCAGGAGCCACTGGCTTCAGGGTGGGTGCAAGGCCATAAGCCCCACCGCCTGCAGCTCCCGCACCTTCCTCCCAAGTGCCACTGACCACAGCACCAGCCTCCCTGGGCCTGTCCTGGGAAGAAGACCAAGCTCTGCGGGGGCAGCCCTGAGGCTGACCTTGACTTCCAGACTTTCTGTCCCCTCCTCAACTGGGAAGTGGCAGCACTTTGACCCGTTCCTGGGACACTTTGAGAATGCAGCAAGGTATGATGGGGTCCACTGAGCCGAGCACCCCGGCATCCCGACACACTCACCCCAACACTGCCCACTACACTGACATGCCCCCCACTCGCCCTGACTCCGCAACCACCCCCTCCTCTGCACTCTGGAGGGATTTTTTATTCACTTCCTCTGGAAAACCTCTGGCCCCAGGTCAGGATGGGGTGCCCTGTGTACTCCTGTGTCCGCACTCTCTGGCCCTTCCCCAGCGCCGCATACCTGGTGTCCACTAAGTATCTGTCACCGTGGTCCTGGGACCAGCAGTGAGAGCTCGGGAATGTCTGAAGGCGCCAGGGACAAGGGGCAACCACAGCACCCAATGTCCAGGGAACTCAAGGGAGGGGGCACCTGGCCCTGCAATGGCCCAGGCCTGGGGCCTGGCGAGGACAGGTGTGACGGGCGCCGCAGGCCTGAGCTGCAAGAACGAGGAGACACGGAGGTGTTAACAGACTTTATGTGGCTGCCCCAGCAGCAGTGGCAGCCTCCCATGCCTCATTTCTCCAAGAAGACTTCGCACTCAGCTCTAGCTAGACCCTGGCCAGACTCAGGGACATGAGAGATGAGAGCTTCCTCCAGTCACCAGAAAAGGCAGGCTGTCATTAACATCCCCAAATCTCAAGCCAGGACAGACACTGTCTGTCCGAGGAAAGGACGGTGTCAGCCTCCCCGTGGCACTGGAGGGGCGGAGCTGGGCTCAGAGCCAGGGCCCGGGCAGCTGTGCCTGTGGGTCCCGCAGAGCGATGAGCCGGTCGGCCTCCCTCCAGCCAGACAGCAGAGCCCCGTGCGTGGTGGAGTAAAACGTGCGATGTGTGGCTTCCCCTGCAAACAGTATCTGGAGCTGCAAAGAAAAGCCGGGGTTAGCCGGGCGTCAGGCCGCAGCCTCTCGCCTCTCACTGTGGCTGCAGAGCTGATGGCAAGTGTGTGGCTTTATTGTTCATGAATCCCGCAGAGCTCTGCCGGTCAGGAAGCGTGAGCAGGAATACAGACAGCAGCCACGCCCACGATCAAGAGAAAATGCAAAATGGAAACCCAACAGATGGTTTGGGATGCGATGTTAAGGACTTCACCCAAAATAAAGAGTGAAAACCCAGAGACATGGAAGTTAGGAGGGAAAAAGATTATAAAAAAAAATAAAAATGACCAGTCCCCCATCCAAACAACAAAATCCCACAAAAGAGGGAAGCAGCAGAGGAGAAGAACAGGGAGCAGAGATGATTCCAGGCTTCCTACGAGGTAAGAAAGGAAGGATGCTGCACGGCTTCGGACTTTCCGAGCAGCACTGCAGAACGTGTTCAGAACACTGAGGGACGTGCCCCTCAAACCAGGCTTGGCTCCCCACGCGCGGCTCCTATGGGGTTACGAGTTCCTGGACACGCCTCCCATAGAGAGGCAGCGTCTGTGTCCTGACCTTGAATCTGGGCAGGCTTGTGACCACTGTGTGGTGGGGTGTGGCAGAGTGGCACTTTCTGACATCCTAGCTGGGCCACAGGAGGCGACACAGCTGCCTCCTCCACGGGAATGTCTGGGCCACCACGTGGGCAGCAGCAGCCGCGCTGTGAGGAAGCCCGAGCCACTCAGAAGCCACAGGCAGGGGGGCCCGTCAGTGTCCCAGCCCAGCGCAGCCACACAAGACAAGCAGCCTCAGACGACCCCCACCCCAATCCCGAGTGACCCTGGCATAGGTCAAGTCTTCCCCACTGAGTCCCCAGACATCATGGACAGAAAGAGATGGCCCCACGTGCCCACCTACAGAGCCTGTCAGCGTAACAAAGTGGTTGTTCCCACCCCTGGGTTTTAGGGTGGTTTGTTTCTTGCTGGCAGGACTGCAACATACAGTCTAAGGGGGGAAGGACATTTCCACACAGGCAAACTTTCTCTAAAAACTCACCTCCCCTGCACCCCCTCATCAGGGAGCTACTGGAGCAAATGTTCCAGAAAGTGCATGCACGGGGCAGGCAGGACACGGGGCGCAGGACAGGCTAGGGCTGTGCGTCAGGAGCTGAAGCTGACTCGGGGGTAGGGGAGGACTTGAGAGAGGATGGAAGGAGTTAGCAGAGTCCAGGCAAGACGGGCACAGAAATCGGAGCCCTGCACACTCCCTCCCTCGTGCACGCAGTCACATGCACTTGCACATGCCACACCTCCACACACCAGCCCAGAGCCTCACAGACACACACGCATAAAGTCTCGCACAGTTGCACACTCGCATCTACAGACAGGGAAGGAACCACAGTGTCCTTGGGGCCTGGAGCAAGCAGATGAAGGAAACACTGAACAGTGGTCTTACGAAGAGCACTGCGCCACACATGGGGAGGCTGGGGCAGAGCTGAGTGCTGAGTGGGCAGAGGAGGGCGAGAGACCTAAAACCTTGTCTGCCACAGGGAGAGTCAACAGGGATGCCAAGAACTGAAAATCCAAGGAGCAACATTATGGAACAAGCAGGCCATGAAGAGATTATAAGGCACTTGGGAAACGGAGCCCTTAGTTTCAGATCATACAGAGGAATTATCATTCATTTTTAACTTGGACAGCTTTGCTATAGTTACACATCTTCCGAGGGCGTCCTGGTCTTTAGAGACCCACTCTGGGGTGTCTGCAGTAAAAGGACGTTGTCATCCCATGGTGTGGGGGATGGGCCATGGCTGCCAGTGCACAGCGTTGAAGCCACAGGCACAGCCCAAAAGTCTGGCTGGCTCATGCACATACCCGAAGTTCAACATGACTGAGTGTTTTGTAAAAAGAGGCAGATGCATGTGAGACTTAGAGATGCAGTATTTGGAGCTGAGCCTTGGCTCTGAGGGCCTGGGAAGGGGACGCTGGAGGCCTTGGCGGCCGCCGTGGTTTGTGAAGTTTGGTGTTCGTACCAGCACTGCAGGATTTTCTGATGCTTTAGGCTATGTGCGTATAAAATTCTGATAAAATAATGCATATTTCATGATTCCTAATTTCAGAAAGCACAGGGACCCAGTGCAGGGGTCCCAGCCCCGCCCACGCATGCCTCACCTGTGCCTCGGCGCCGTCCGTGGGCAGGGGCTGCGCCAGCTGGTCGATGTCATCCCCGGTGCTGCCCACGGCCACGTAGCTGTAGGAGCCCCTGGTGTACGGGGCACTGTGCCAGCGGGAGCGCAGCACGCTCCTGGGCGCAGGGAGCTGGGCGTTTCCTGCGCCCAGAGACACCCGTCAGTGTGGCCCCACTGCCCCTGGCCCCATTCCAGCTTCCCTTTAAGACCCCGCGGTTTAAACTGAAGGAAACTACCCAGGAAGAAAACCTCACCACGAGTGTACTCCTCAGAAGCTCTCCTGTCTTACCGCTTTGCTTAACTCAGGACACCCAGAAACAAAAAAAGGCAATGGAAAGTGTTTGCAAAGCCATTTCAGTTCCTCAGACATAAGAACTGAGTGACCCCGCTCGCAGCAGGAGGACTGTCCCTGGAGGGTCAGAGCACCAAGCTCGTTCTTGCAAAGCCTGGCTCCTGTCCAGAGATGGCCAGCGAGGAGCCCCCACGGTGCCCGGCCATACACGCTCCATACCTGTCACCCTGCGAAGCACTTGGGTCAGAGACAGAAGCACGTCCTCGTCGGACAGCGACTCCATGAACTCAGATTCCAGCCCGGCGATGAAGCCACAGAGGACATGGACAGACCTGCTGGGGAGACACACACTGAGACGACTTGCAGCTCACCTGTGCTCAGCCCCTGCGGTACCCCGACAGCAGGTGTGGCCCACAGCCCACCCTCCGGGGTTCCAGCCCCCAGGGACTGTGAGGCCACAACCCTTTCCACAATGCTGAGACAGTGTTTGCTTTTTCTACTCTGTCAACATCCACACTGGCGTGCAAGGCCCACAGGAGGGAACGGCTGTCCCTTCACAGAATTGGGACCAGCACATGGTGTCCTGCCATGACACATACCCCATGAAAAATAAATAAATGAACAAAAACACCAAATTCACTTGAGAATGTCCTAGATGAAGCAGCGCACACCATTAACTGTATTAAACCTCGAGTTCTGCTACACGCTGGTGTGGCACCGTCTTCAGGACAGCCTTGGGTGGTGGCTGGAGTTGCCAACTGCGTAGCTCCTTTCACAAACACCATTTCTACTTAAGAGAACGCGACCAGTATTCGAGGTTGGGTGTGTGGCAGGCAGGTTCTCGAAAACAAGCAGTGTGTCCATCACGAGGAAAGCAACTGCAAGCATTTACTGCCTATGAAGAAATTTAAGTGCTCAAGCAAAAATTACAATTTTAGAAAACTTGTATCTGCCACCAACAGCTCGATAGGTTCCCAATACCAAGAGACTTTCCTGAGATCCGTGGTGATATTAATAAACATAATTCTTCGCGGTCGTACATGAAACAGATCAGTATCTGGAATGCCCAAGCTAGGGACGGGTGCAAGACCCATTCAACGTGCAGCACAGGCACAGAGTTCGGAGCACAGACGTCCACGACGAGCTTCCAGACTCCACACGGTGCCTAGCCCAGGAGGAGCGACTGCGTCTTCAGTTTCGGTGCCATTTCACAGAACACCCGCAACCATCTGAAGACTAAGCACAACCCCTTCTCCAGACTGCGTGTCTGAGTCAAGATGTGTCATCCGCTTCAAGTGGAATGAGGCACGGCCCCACCACCTTCCAACAGCCTTGAGAGCCAAGCTGTCCGGGGCCACCCCAGACGGTAAAGGGGAGGAGAAAGGCAAAACATCACTACTCTCCTCGCTAAACTTTGTTTAAGAAATAGAGTTATTTTTATTTAATAAACGTTAACATGATTTCATTTAAAAGTATAATGGGGCCCTGAATGGCTCAGTCAGGTGACCGACTCTGGATTTCAGTTCCGGTCGTGATCTCAGGGTCTTGAGACCGGGCTGCATGCCAAGCTCTGCGCGGAGCGTGGAGTCTGCTTGGGATTCTCTCTCATCCTCTGCCCCTCCCCTCTCTCAAAAACGATGCTGTCTGTGCTAACATGGTATAGATTTACTCAGTTTAAAGAATAAGCATTTGGGGTGCCTGGGTGGTTCAGTTGTTAAGCATCTGCCTTTGATCCTGGGGTCCTGGGATCCAGCCCTGACTTGGGCTCCCTGCTCAGCAGGGAGTGTGCTTCTCTCTCTCCCTCTGCTCCTCCCCTGCTGTGGGCTCTCTCTCTCTCTCTCTTTCTGTGTCTCAAATAAATAAATAAATAAAATCTTTAAAAAATTTTTTTAAAATTTAACCGTTTTCATTTCTAGTGTGGTAAATGTACAGACACAACCACCTAACGGACACTCTTTGGAACCCTCAGTATTTTTAGAGTATGAAACGGGGTCCAGAGACCACAAAGTGTGAGGGCCACCGTCCTGGACCACAGAGCGTCCTGAGGGCTGTGGTCTCCACCAGTGTCCTGAGCACAGGCCACAGAGCCAGGCATGGGGCAGCTGGCCGGGCATGCCAGCCACCGCTCCACTACACATCCGCAGCCCTGGGTACCTTTCCAAGCCCCTGGATGTCTGCCTTCTCTTCAGTGCAAAGGACACGTGTGGGTCCCCTCCTAGGTGGGAGGGCCCCACGCACCCAGCTCCTTTGGCTGTTGGGGATGAGCTTTGCTGGAAGGCATGCCTGCATTTTGTCCTCCAGGCCCAGAATATGGTCTCCAATCCTGCCACATCTGTGTGTGGAAACTTGAACTCACATCTGCCAATCGACTACCACACACTGGCTACGTCTTTGGCTCTTACGGGAAAAATCGTCCCTCTGTCCCTAAATGATCCGTGCTCTTGTGTTCTGAGTTGGCACCAAGCCCACGTAGACTGCTTGATCCATGCGTCATAGCCAACCAACTTAGCCATGGATGGGTCTTTGATTCCTGAGTTATAAGGAAACACAAGGGTGTTTCCTCAATTACTGCATCAGGTTGAGATACTGTCTCCCAGTTACAGACCCTTCCATGTTTCAAATTCCTTCTGTAACCTACACACCCCAGCTTCCTGGGAATTTCAGTAAACATTTCTTACTGATTGAACACGCCCTCCCGGCCACAAGCTCATTCTAGCACTTAAGACACACCAACAGGCTGCCTGCAAGAGGCTTCCATCCAGCCCTGCAGTGGTTAGAGCCCCAGTGTCCGTCATCAGTGCCCTTGGGTGCCCTTGGAAACCCACCCAGAAATGCCCCAGAAATGCCTCAGTGAATCAACAGCCAAACTAAGGCCAACGAACCAGCTCCTCAATGCTGGTTCTGAGCGGGTCCTCAGAGAGACTCAAGCAGCATACATACTCAAAGGAGGGCAGGACCAAAAAGCCAATGAGCTTCTTGAACCAGACGTGCCGCAGCTCAGACGTGACGTCCTCCAGGGGTGACGTGTCCTCCCATACCACCTGGATGTACTGGCAGTCTGGCTCCCAGAAGGGCTCCTCAAACTCCAGGAAGATTTTATTGTTGGTCCCAAAGCCCATCTTCCTGATCGCTTCTGCCTTCTCAGTGGGCAGTGGTGGTTCAAAGAAGGTGTCCAGATGTTCTTTAAGAAAACCTGGAATTCACAAGTGGACTCAACTTACACCACGTAAATCTCATAAACTGGAACTGACAGCCACAGGAACCCATCCAGATGCCCATCAGAGGAGTCAGCAAAAGGAGGCATCCAGAGCCCATGTCTACTCGAGACCCACACCAGCCCCAGCTCAGCTGGGCTCCCAGAAATCGGGCTGGCTCTGGCCACTGGGACTCTGCCTCAGTAAACAACACCGCAGTGGAGGGACGTGAAAGGCCCCATGGCCACCTGCTCAGGCAGGGACAGTTGTCATGCCCCACCCAAACTGCTCTGTAGGACACTGTCTCACTTTGAAACCTATCTGCCTCTCAATGTCTGCAGACCCCAATGCTCCAGGATAGTGTGGAGAAGCACCACAACACACAGGCTCTCTCCAGAAGCCACAGGAAAAATAATCTGCATGCCAAAAAAATTTAATTCTGGGCCAGAGTCAGACAACAAGATGGACTGTTTGCAGCACAAGCCAGTCTCCTTACAACACAGGTAACCTGCAAGCCGGTAAGTAAAGGACAAACAGCCCAGGAGGAAACAGACCCACAGAGGCTGCAAGGGCCCACAGACGGGTCCCACGCCCCCCACCACAGTCCCATTTTCCCAGACCCTCAGCCCGGCAGCTCCCACCACCGTGATTTATGCCACAGATACAGTCACACAAGTGTTTGTGTTTCCACCACACAGATGGAAAATGCTTTGTGAAACAAAAAAAGTGAAAATAGGCTGAATTTCCATCAACTAAGGAATATTCAGCAACGACCCTCACGTACAAGGAAATACTATGTGCCTATAAAGTGTGACCGGTGTCCCCGCTCCCGGTGAGCCACACCAGCAGACACAGTGACGCATCCACTGGTGAGAGCGGGGGCCCCGCAGGCAGCACTGCAACACAGACGCTGGCGGGGCGGGGGTGGGGTGCTGACTGGGGCGCACTGACGGATGAACCGAGAAAGCAGGGGGCGGCAAACAGAGCAGCAGAAGACGATGCTAGTACATCCAGTGTGGTTGCACGTGTGGGAGACAGGAGCAGGGTGCTGAGCGAGCTAACCACAGCCGCATCCCGTCCCGAAGGAACCCCGGGAACCCACATCTTCCCTCAGCTCGGGCCCTGCCAGCTTTGTGAACCTGCACAACTAACTGCTGTCATTCCATCCACCTCTGTCCAAGAGGACAGGGAGATACACGTCCCCAGCTGCCTGCGGGGTCAGTGAGACGGCACAGGCCCAGCTCGGCTCAGCCGCCTCCACCTTTTGTCAAGTCGCCGAAAGAGCTTCTGTCTTGGGCGTCAGATCTAGAATCAAACAGAACCATGTGCTCGAGCCATTCCTTGATTACACCAGGACGGAACCTGAGAGCTGGCTCTCACACCCACTTCCGTCTCCAAGAAAGCCCAGCAGGGGGAACCGGAGGCCGTGTCCCCGCCTTCTCATAACCGTCCTTGGAAGGAGCAAGACACACGTTTTCTCTCACTGTGAAACTCAATGCCAAAGCACGCAGCTGCTACAAACACGAGAGAATAATCCTGTTGGGAGCTAGACTGAAAACGGGAGCTACCACCGGACCCGGCCCTCCAGAGCCTGCTGCCGGGGCCCCGGGGGTGGGGGACCAAAGGGAACCCCGACGGGGCAAACAGCTTTACCTAAGGGCACAGTGACGATGACGTGATGTGCAGGGAAGCAGGCTCCGTCCTCGCACTCCACCAACACTGGAAACGTCTCCCCGAGAGACGAGGCTTCCTTGAAGGACCCATTCCAGTGAACGGTCTTCACAGGCTTGTTAAAAACAATCACGTCCTCTGGCAAGGAGGCCATTATGTGGTTTGTGAGCCCCTGGTAGCCCCTAGGAGACACAGAGGTGTGGGCGTTTTCAGAGGAAGCTGCCATAGGAGGAGGCCCTGCAGGGAAGTGGGAGGAGGGCAGGGTCTCCTCGGGAACACAGACACCACTGCCCAGGCTGACAAGGGGATCAGGTGAGCGTGAGCAAATGGAGGTTACTGAGGGTTCCTCCCCACCCACCTGGAACCTGCTTCTGATCACAAATGCCCTCCCCTGCCAGGAGCCTTGGGGTGGTGATGCCAGAGAGCCCAGCGGGACAGTCCTGTGAGGGCCTCTTGAGTGCTCGGTGGGGGACAGCCACCCGCCACAGGGGTGGGCTATCTGTCCATCACAGAGGCTGGAGCCTTACGCAGCACTTAGCACATGAGAAGCCTCATAAACAGGGGAGGAAGAAAGCGTGATGAGAGGTACGGCCTTCTTTTTTTAATCATCTTTTCTTGAAAATAAGTCTTTTTCCCCAGTGAGCAAAACTAGAGAAACAAACAGGCAATCTCTCTGGAACGAGGAAGACCAATGGCCTCCTGGCCTCTCACCCTTCCCCTACTTCCCGAAGCTCAACCGGTAAATGGAAAGGGTCCCAGGGTGCATGGAGGGGAACCAGAGTACCTGGACAGGGACCAGGGTCCATAAAGGGGGGGAGGCTCAGAGGGGACCTGGGTACATGGAGGGGGTCCCAGGGTACATGAAGGTGGACAAGGGGGTATGGAGAGAGGCCTGGGGCGCCTGGAGGCGGCGCATGGAGGGCTGACTCGGTGGGTGGGACATGCACATACCCAGGAAAGGTGCAGTCCAGCCCTGGCAGCACGGTGTACTCCCCGAAGGGCACGAGGGCCACCAGGTCCATGCTGTGGGTCCCGCTCACACAGCACTCCACGTTGAAGAAGCTGTTGAGGACGGCCAGCTTGAGCTTCCTGGTCTCCTCATCCTCAGGCCAGCCGGCCGCACGCTGACGGATCTCCTTCTTGAGGTACTCCCCAACACTGGGCACTGGGGCGTCCGCCGTGTGTAGGAACTCCCGAGTCTGGTCTATGAGACCGTAGAACAGACTCGCCATCTCCACTACCAGCTCACGGCTCACACTTACCCCAGAGCTGCCATAGGACACGGAGGGCAGGCCCACATGACCCCCAGTTTCGGTCAGTTGGTTCTCCTCTGACAAGTCCTTCTCCCTCAGCAGCTGGTACTTGGCAGCCAGCTGAAAGACCGGGTTGCCCTGTGAGGGCCCGTGGATCCAGTGGGCACCCAGCTCTACCACACCACCTGGCAGGGGCAGCAGATGAGACTTGGAGGTTCTCTCCCCACAAAGGCCAACCCTGAGCCCTTCTCCTGGACCGCACCAGCCCCGCCCTCCCCAAACATGCTCTGAAAGCCCCAACAGAGGACACAGGGTCCCTGAAGACTACAGTCCTAGGGCCTGCTCAGACCTAGTTTTAGGGGAACATTTGGCCTGCGCCCGCCTTCAGAGGACATTTAGAGAGCCGCTACGGGGGCAGAAGGGGTGCCTGGGGGTGACCCGGAGGCTGGAGGAGGAGCTCCTCGAGGGACACAACCAGAAGGACTGCAGAGACACAGGCTACCCTCCCCGGCAGGGGCCGGCCCTGCCAACGCGACGGCCGAGTTTCGGGCACCAGTGAACTCGGCCTCATTCATGGGCGGGGCGGGAGGGGGGAGAGCGGGCAGGCAAGGCTTCCGGGTCGGCCAACCCCGGGTGCAGGGCTGCCCGGGAGCGGCAGAGCCCGGGGCGCACCCGTTGGGCTCCGGAAATGGGCTCGGGGAAGGGGTTCCGGGAGAGGCCGTTACCGAAGCCGCGCTCCGAGCGGATGCGGCCGCCGGCGCGGGCAGTGGCCTCCAGGACCCGCAGCTGCGGGAAGGCCGGGTGGCGGCAGAGCCTCTGCGCGGCGCCCAGCCCCGCGATTCCGCCGCCCACCACCAGCACCCGCGGGCCGCGGCCCGAGCCCTCCGCGCGGCCTCCGCTCGACTCCATCGCGCCGTCCCGGGCAGTCCCCGTGCGCCCCCGCCGCCCCAAAGCGCGGAGAGCGCAGAGGATCCCCGGCAGGGGCGGGAGGTGGGGCGCGGGGCGGGGCTGGAGGCGCAGCAATGGGGATGGGTGGGACCGGGTCCGGGCACCCGGCGGCCTGCGACGGGACTGGGGGCGGGGGCGAGCCGGGACCCGAGCGATAGGGAGGGGCGGGGCGAGGGCTCGAGGCGGACGGGAGGGGAGGAGTTGGAGGCGGGGCGATGGGGGCGGGGCGAGAGCTGAAGCTGGGAGAGGCGGGTCTGGAGGCGGGGCGATGGGGAGGGGCGGGGCGAGGGCTCGAGGCGGACGGGAGGGGAGGAGTTGGAGGAGGGGCGATGGGGGCGGGGCGAGGGCTGAAGCTGGGAGAGGCGGGTCTGGGGGCGGGGTGAGGGCTCGAGGCGGACGGGAGGGGAGGAGTTGGAGGCGGGGAGATGGGGGCGGGGCGAGGGCTGAAGTTGGGAGAGGCGGGTCTGGAGGCGGGGCGACGGGGAGGGGCGGGGCGAGGGCTCGAGGTGGACGGAGGGGCGGGACGGAGCTGGAGGTGGACGAGCGGGGCGCGGAGGGGCGGAGCGATAGCGAGGGGCGGGGCGGGTAGGTGTTGCGAGGAGCACGGCGGAGGCCACGCCCGGGCTGCGCCCACACCACGTGACCGTATGGGCTGGGCCTGGGGCTTCCGCGGGAGATGCCGCCCACGTTTGGGCCGCAGGGCGGAGTGGGGGCGAGCGCCGCTGGGTGGGAGTGTGCCCGCCGTCGGCCTGTGCGCGGGGCGCGGGCCTGCTGCTGGCCGACGTGGGCGCGTGTCCCCTCGGAGGGAGGATGGCGCCGGCCGTGCGGGCGGCTCGTGTCTCCTTCCGAAGGAGACGTGGGGGAGGCGACCAGAAGGTGGAGGAGGCGCCTCTCTCCTGCCGCCGAAAAGCGCGGTGAGCGCCTTCGCCCGGGACCCCGGGGCGCCTATGGATGAAAGTCCGAGGCGGGCTGTGGTGTCAGGGTGGGGCGGGGAGAGCTGAGCGCGTCCGAAGTGGGGCTCTTCTGAGTGTGTGTGGGCACAGGAGTTTATACACACGAGGTACAAAGTTCAAGAGAAAGGGGCCCCTTCCCCGCCACCCGCCCCAGGAGACATTTCGTGCGTATTCAAGCACGCAGGCCTTTCTAGAGAACTGCCCTAATTCAGGGAGGTCTGTTCTCTACTGTCTTGTGAGGGTTAGAAAGCTTCTGCCCTCTGCCCAAAGGCTTTCCTGTAACAGGGTGTTAGGGCACGTCATTCCTTCTTAGTCATGCGCTAGATCCTGCTGTCCTAACCCACTGGGAGGCTTCCGTGGACTTTCTGTGGCCCCGTGTTCCAGCCAGTGAGGGTGGCCGGGATGGGAGGCTCTGCAGCCTTCAGCTACCACTCCTAAGTCAGCTCCAGACTGGGTAGATGGTCTCTGTCTGGGTTTTCCCCTCTCCATGTCCCAGAGGATTCCCTCCTGTCCCCCTGTGCGGGCTCTCCTCGGCCATCTATTCTTGTTTCTTAATTCACTCACCTGTTTGGGTGAAACTGAGAAGAGGTGTCTGGGAGATCATTTTTTTTAAAATACTGCGAACCTGAAAATGTCTTGGTTTCACCCTCACACTTGATTTGTAGTTTGCCTAAGCATAGAACTCTAGGTTAGAGACCTCCTCCTGCAGGCTGTGAAGGCATTGTCTCATCCCTTCTAGGAATGCGGTTAGGAAACTCACAGGCAAGGGCACCTGGGTGGCTCAGTGGGTCAAGCATCTGACTTTCAGCTCAGGTCATGATCTCAGGGTCATGGAGTTGAGCCCTGCATTGGGCTCTCAGTTTAGTAGGGCGTCTGTTTGTCCCTCTTCCGCTCTCCATCCCCCCATTCGTGCTCTCTCTCTCTCTCTCTCTCTCAAATAAATAAAATCTTAAAAAAAAAAAAGATTCACAGGCACTCAAATTTATAATCCTTTACCACAGTGGAGGCTTGTTCTGCCCTTCAAATATTTAGGGTCATTTGCTGAAATTTCACAGTGTGGTGCCTCCATGTGCCTGGACTTTCACTATGTTGGGAACTCAAAGTCTGGAAACTCTGTCCATCAGTCCTGGGAACGTCTTTCATGGGTTATTTCACTAATCAGTTGTTTCCACCAATGATTTATCCCCCATGTGCTGTTACGCTTTCTAAAATTCCTACTCTAGGGGCACCTGGAGGGCCTTAGTCATTACGTGTCTGCCTTCAGCTCAGGTCATGATTCCAGGGTCCTGGGATCGAGCCCTGAGTAGGCTTCCTGCTCAGCGGGGAGTCTGCTTCTCTCTCCCACACCCCCTGCTTGTGCTTCCTCTCTCACTGACTGTGTATGTGTCAAATAAATGAATAAAATCTTAAAAAAATAAAATGAAATTCCTACTTTAGGACATCAGAGGTTCCAGACTGAACCCTGGATGCTCAGCGTATTCGCTCCTGTTTTCCATCTTTACCTGTTGCTCTGCTTTCTGCAGGATTTCTCCCCATGAGGCTTTTGTTTTTGCTGTCACAGAGTTTAATTTCCAAGAGTTCTTCTTCCACACATGTCTGTTTTTAGAGAAATGTGCTGTTCTTCAAGGAAGCGATGTCTGAGGATATAAAAAGAAACTCTGAAGTGGCATTCTCCTGCTTTGGGAGGTTTGTTCCAAATTGTTTCTTCTGTTTCTATCCTCCAGGAAGACACTTTACACGCAGGCGAATAGTGTCTGTTTGCTCATGAGGAGGAATAGGCCAAAGGGATGTTTGGAAATAGGTTTGTAAGTGGGGCTCATTGAATTTGAGCTTGACTCTGCACTGCTCAGGGTGGGGAGCTGTTAAATGGGGAACCCCCCATCAGTATCTCTAAGTCCTTCCTTTGGGCTGGCCAGGTTCCCCAGTAAGATCTTCCAGTGTTCTTCCTGCAGCATATAGGTCTGGCTGCTAGTATTTTTGAAGCCAAAGAATGGACAGGAGTGGGGAGGGTCAGCATTCTGGGTGCTGGAGACCCACCTCCAACTGTGCCTTCTTCCAGAATCCCTCTGTGCAAAGACAGATGTCCAAGCTGCTGCCAGAATGGCCTAGGGCCAGTACTGGTAATTGAACAGCTTCTTAAACATGAGGGAACCTGTTCAACAAATTCAAGGTGCTCAGAACTTGCCCCGGAATAAAGACAAATCCCCCTTATGGCATTCAGAAAATGGACATAGAAATATACATAAATATGTGATTCACAGTGAAACATACATGCAAGGGGTGCATGGGTTTTTGAAGAATGATGTTGGGAGAGGTGTTGCCATCGGCAGAAAGTGGTGTCTGAAAATCCTTGCAGAGTGCCCAGACCAAGGCTGCCCCCTCTCCTGATACTGAACGGTTTCTGTGGCTGGTCATATAAGAAACCAAGCAGGTCAAGGCGCGCATGAGTGACTGCCAGGAACTGCCTGCTGTCATTCTGCACCCATCCCAGCTCCCCAACACGGTCGTTGACAGCTGGCTGTGCACTGCCCCCCGACCCAGGGCTTGCGTCACTGTCGCACAGGGAAAGCTCCTAGGTGACAACACCCGTCAGACTGTGATCCTCCTGTGAGGTAAATCCTGAGTCCGATGGCTTGCACCTGGCTGCTGCACAGCCCCCAGGTGGGGACACAAAGCCCTGGGCAGAAACCGGAGGTCATGGGGACCCAGAAGTGGGCTGCAGCACTGGGCCTCAGACCATTTCACAGAGCTGACTGCCTGACCCCTGGCCTTGTCACTCAGCCCGACACCTCAGGCAGTCTGACTGAGTCCGCATATGTTTGGGTGCAGTCACCCTGCCCCCAGTGTCACCTGTTTGTTGAGAGGAACAGCTCTCTCTTTGGGGGAAAATTTACCCCCTGCCAGCTCCCGAAGCAAAGCTGCTGGCCCCTGGGGGCTTCCTTCTCAGAGGTTCCCCCACGACTTCTGATTCCCCCCAGGGTTCAACTCAACAGTGTCACTGTGCTGCGGCCAGTGTCCCAGACGTCTGGTCTACCACTGGGGACACTTCAGCCCACAGATTAAAGATTCTTTGAGGCCCCAAACTCAGCAAAGTGGCTGCTGTTGTCTGGGTTTCTCACAGGTATGCCTACGGTGAGGGCAGGTGGTGGAACCTGAGAGGCCCAACGGTTACCAAAGTGGCCTGTTCTTTTCCTACTCAAGACTGTTTGTGAAATAACCAAGCGGTATTTCACAGCAAGCTGGTAATTTATTCAATGACCAGAGAATGGAGAGGAGGAGCTCAAGCTCTGAAGGTATCTTCTTCCTGATTTGGTCTCATGGTCAGGGTTATATGGGGTTAGGGTAATTAAAGGGCTGGTAAGCAAGCTGACTAGGGGTTTTTTAGGGAAGAGGAAGAGGTGCTGTCTTGGATTCAGACTGCCACCTCTTTTTTTCCCTTAAATGGGTGCAGGTGGATTTGTCAGTGCACTAATAGGTGTTTGGGTTTTTTTTTTTCAAGATTTTATGTATTTATTTGGGAGGGGGCAACACAGCAGGCAGAGGCAGAGGGAGAAACAGACTCACTGAGCCCGATGGGCTTCATTCCAGGACCCTGAGATCATGACCTGAGCTGAAGGCAGAGGCTTAATCAACTGAGCCACCCAGGCTGTGTCTTTGTTATGACAATGACATGGTCATGATCCTGAGGTCACATGCAAGGTTAGTGCAGTGTCTGAACTGAATCAGACTGGTCCAGAACTGGGTCAGTGGGGCTTCTTTGGAGTTACGGCTTCTGGCACCTTAGTTTCTGGTGGCAAGCAGCACCTGTAAGCAGGGCTGGAGACGTGGGTTTTTGTGGGCTGTTTGGAGCTTACCGGAGTCTCGAGTGAAATGCCCACTGCCCCTGACGAGGCAGCCCTATGCCACCTTCAGGGATTTGACTGTGGGACCGTGAGGGACATATCTGTATGCTCATCCTTGGGTGAAAGAAGCCTCCTAACACGGGCCATGGCCACTTTCAGCAGACCAGCTGGCTAGACGCTGCCCTCTCCAGGTGACTGCGATGACTCAAGACTGCAGCCCCATTTTCAGGTTGCACCGTCACTGTCCTTGCCCTGTGAACTGGCTCTATCCCCCTGAAAATTACCCTGTGTTATGTTTTCTGCTATCCTGTCCCTTTATAGTCTGCCAGTGGTCACCCAGCAGTTGGCCCTAGTGCGGGTATTCCAACACTCGCTGACACACTGCCTGTCCGGTCATAGGGATTCTAGTACGTAGGAAGTGTGTCCGCATTTCCCTAGTGAATAATGATATCGAGCACCTCTGTGTGTGGGCACTGGCCACTTGCATATCTTTTTTTTTTTTTTAAGATTTTATTTATTTGTCAGAGACAGAGGGAGAGAGAGCGAGCGAGCACAGGCAGATAAAGAGGCAGGCAGAGGCAGAGGGCGAAGCAGACTCCCTGCCGAGCAAGGAGCCCAATGTGGGATTCGATCCCAGGACCCTGGGATCATGACCCGAGCCGAAGGCAGCTGCTTAACCAACTGAGCCACCCAGGCGTCCCCCACTTGCATATCTTTATTGGGGAAATTTCTGTCTGATCCTTTTTTAAACGCTACTTTTTTATAGTCATCTCTGCACCCAACATAGGGCTCAAACTCATGATGCCAAGAACAAGAGTCTCATGTCCTTCCAACTGAGCCAGCCAAGCACCCCTCCTTTGCCCAATTTTTAATGGTTTGTCTTTTCATTATTGATTTGAACATGTTCTTCGGATATTCTAGAAAGAATACCCTTACCAGATATATGATTTGCAAAACGTTCTCCCATTCTGGGGATTGTCCTTTCACTTTCTTCATGGTGTCCTTTGAAATACAAAAGTTTTTAATTTTGCTGAGGCCCACTTACAGATACATATATATGAAAATTAATGATGGGAAACCTCACAGAACGGAGTCAGGAGGCCAGAGGGGGAGCCATATGGCTCCATGGTGAGCACAGAACCAACTGTGAGTTACAGACCCCAACAGAAGAGCCCTCAGCAGGAGACAATCAACCACGGCCCCACCAGAAGAGGTGAATCTGCATCCGCCACCAAAACTGGCCCACCCCTGCGCCGAGGCGAGGAAGCCCTCGGAAGCCGAGGCGAGGAAGCCCTCGGAGGCTGAGCACCGACGCGCCGTAGCGGAAGTAACGCAGGTGCACGTACTGGTAACACTGTAACAGTCACTGAGTCACTGGTAACACTGTAACGAACTATGCGTGACGTCGAACTCAGAAGCCACCAAGCTGCTGGCGGGGAGCACCGGCTGGGCGCGTCCTTCCCGTACACGCGTCTCCCGGGTTTTGGTGGCTTCACGCGGCTGAACAACCCTCGGCGGCGCGCACCGAGCGGAGCAGGGCGGCCCCGCGAGCACCCCGGCGCGGAGACGCGGGCCGAGGTCGCACCGCGGGAAGCGCCGCTCGCTAAGGGCGGCGTCGGTACCCCCGCGGGGCTAAACCTAGGGTCCTGGGGCCACGGTCCTTTTTTTTGGTTAGATTTTTATGTATTTCACGGAGGGAGTGAGAGAGGGCGCGCGCCCGCGCCGGGGGAGCGCAGGGGGAGGGGAGAGGCAGGCTCCCCGCGGAGCAGGGAGCCCGAGGCGGGGCTGGGGCACAATCCGGGACGCGATCCTAGGACCCGGGAACCAGGACCCGAGCGGAAAGCAGCCGCACCCCGGACTGAGTCGCCAGGCGCCCCTTGCTGCCCCCGCCTTCTCCCGTCCACGCGCTTCCTTCCGCCGCGGCCCGTTCGTGCCCCGCAAACCCGGCTTCCGCAGACTTCGCGGGGGTCCCGGCCCCGCGCCCGCGGGCTGCGGGGCGGGAAGCGCGTCCCCGGGGGCGTGAGGCGTACCGAGCCCGGGTTCCGCCAGCGACTCCCCCGCCTCCCCCGCCTTCGTCCCGGAAGTGGGGGCAAGGGCCGAGGGCCAAAGGTCAAGAGGCGGCGCCGGCTCGCCCGGGGGTCTCTGCGGGCCGCAAGAGGCCGCCGGGCGTGCCCTCCGGGGTCCTCCGGGCTGCTGCCCCACGGCTCGGGGTCACCCACGGCCAGCACGGGGCTGCGGCACCCCACCAGGCCAACCCTCCGAACTCCGCTCCCGCACCCCGACCCCGCCCACCTCTTGCCACGCCCCTTCCGCCGCCCGCTGGTCTCGCGAGGCCGGCTCGGAGTCGGGCCGGGCCCTGACTGGCGCAGCCGGGGGCGGCTCCGCGGGGCGGGGCGAGCGGCGGGCGGAGCGGGGCGAGCGGCGGGCGGAGCGGGGCGAGCCGTCCCCAGAGCGCCATGGCTGCCCTCCGCGCCCTGCTGCCCCGCGTCCGCGGCCCGCTGCGCCCCCTCCCCGGCTCCGCGGCCTTGCGCCCCTTCTCCTCGGGTGAGTAACGCGACTGAGAGCGCGTGCGGGTCCGGTACCGCGGCCGCACCCGGGACCTCCGGACCTCACTTCAGGGCCTGACGCCGGCCTCCCCCGGCACCCCCGTGCCTCGCCCTGGACCTCACCCCCTCCACCGGCCTGACCCCATCGGCCCTC
The DNA here is from genome assembly GCF_964662115.1 of Mustela nivalis. Classification (NCBI taxonomy): domain Eukaryota; kingdom Metazoa; phylum Chordata; class Mammalia; order Carnivora; family Mustelidae; genus Mustela; species Mustela nivalis. Next base: position 186,931,298 of record NC_139021.1, on the reverse strand, counting down.
CCCCTCCTCCCTATGCACCCAGGGCCCGGCCCCCGCGGCTCTGCTGTTAGGCTGGGCCCCCCTTCCAGCACCTGCTGCCTCAGCGTGCTGACCTCTGCGGTTACAGGTCCCCCCCCCCCCCGTTGGGGGACTCGGGATCACGTGCTAAGACCTCTAGCCTCTTCAGTTTGGTTGTTGGTGAAATTCCGCGGGGTTTGCAGGACTTGGAGAGAATGTGCAGCTGGGGCCTCCAGTTGGCAAAGTTGTGTCCCGCAGCGCCTGGGACGCAGGCCTGCCCACGGCCACTGGTTTTCCGACTCTTGTCTCCCCCAACTGGCCCGGCCTGTCCTCCCCTCGCTCAGCCCTCCAGTTAGGGCCGCAGTGTTCCTGAGGCGCTCTTGGCCCTGTGTCTGGGGGGGCGTGCCTGCATCCTTCCCCCTCCCGGGTGTCCCTGTACCTGCCCGGCTACCAGAACCTGTTGATTTTCCCCGGAGCTCTCTTTGCGGACGGGTGTCTGCGGGTCCTGACCTGCGGTCATCAATCCTGTCCTGGGTTGCATCAGGCTGCTGCCAAGCCTCTCACTTGCATCCCTCCCCACCAGACCCTAGTGTGAGTGCCCACAGGCACACAGACCTGTGGCTTCCGAGGTTGTCCTTCTTCCTCTCCAGGCCATGCTGGCCCCAAGTCAGCAGCCTGCCCCTCTGGCCTGTGAGGCACCTCTCCCCAGTGTGTGCCTCCCGCTCTGCTCCGTGCACACACAGCTCGTTGCCTCACCCAGCTGCAGTCTGTGGAGGGAGCCCGCTTCCCAGTCCTCGCTTCTGCGGAATCCCAGGGTATCTGCAGAGTGGGTGCTGGGAGGTGTTCAGACTCCTATGAAGGTAGAGAGCGGTGCAGAGGCCACCGCGAGGCTGAGAGCTGTGGGCTGCTGCCCAAGGACTGGGCGGGGGACGTGTTGGGGTCACCCTGTCCACTGACCGTCGGAGGCCTGCTCGAATCCCCTAGGTGCTGGCTTTCAGTACATCATCGCAGAAAAGAAGGGGAAGAACAGCAGCGTGGGCTTCATCCAGCTGAACCGCCCCAAAGCCCTGAATGCCCTCTGCAACGGCCTGATCACCGAGCTCAACCAGGCCCTGGAGGCCTTCGAGGAGGACCCAGCCGTGGGGGCCATCGTCGTCACGGGTGGGGAGAAGGCGTTTGCAGGTGCGCCAGGGGCTGACTGTGGCATGTGGCATTGGGAACAGACTTACCCCTGCGTGGTGGCATCAGAAAAATCAGGGCAACTCAGGGTTGACTTAAACATCGTGGAAACAGACACAGAGCTGCTCTGCCTGTTTAATGTCCTTGGCAATCAGGTTTTGTATGTGTCGGGGCTTAAGTGACTGATGAATTAGCCCTGCCTTCCGAGTCTAGCTTGCATCAGTTTCCTGTCCCACAGTCCCTCTGTGTCCTCTTCGTCAACACATAGCATGGCATGTCGCCGCAGTCTCTGCTGCCCAGCTCTGTCCAGGTGGCCAGCACTGCGCAGGGCCTGCGTCGTCGGCCATTCGCAGCAGCCCCCAGTGCCTACATGTGCTGCACACTCGTAGCTCCCTGAGGGTTTGGGGGTGCAGCAGTCCTCGGGTCCCTGCTCTCTGGTAACTGGGACTTGTTTCCACCCCCAGCCGGAGCTGATATCAAAGAGATGCAGAACCAGACGTTCCAGGACTGTTACTCCAGGAAGTTCTTGAGCCACTGGGACCGGCTTGCACAAGTCAAGAAGCCCATCATAGCTGCTGTCAATGGCTACGCTGTGAGTGTCAGACCACGTCTCCTCTCAGTGCACCGGGAGGCGTGGGATAAGCTACCTTGATTTTGAAAAGGCCAGAGCGAAGTTACAGTTCCGCCGTTCCTGCTGAGGGACGTCACAGATCCAGGACGTGCAGAGCAGAGGCACTGTAACACCAGCTTTCCTTAGCGGGTGTTTGCTGTGGGCTTTCGCATTCTCAGCCCTGCCCGTGGCCCCTGGGCCCCTGCGACTCCTAGGAATCTCCCCCTTCTGCTGGGCTGTAGGCCACACGTTGCCTTCTCCGTGTGGTTTCAGTGGCTCCAGCCTGCTCTGCACCTGCCACGCTTGAGAGCGCACTGTCCTCTGTGTGGTGTCTGGGTCTCTGGGCACGAGGACACCCGATCATGGTGAAGCAGTGAGGGCATCTCAGCTCGTGACCAGCTGGTAAAGCTCCCTGTGGGTAAGGCAAGGCCAGCCAGTCAGGTTCATTGGGCCCCAGTCGAGCGTGCTGGTTTGCGAGCTCTCTGTGGCTACCGTCGAGCCCCCACAGCAGAGCAGAGACTGGGGGCCCCAAAGCGGAGAGAGTTTGCTGCAAGGCCCTTCACAGAGGGGATCACCAGCTCAGCCAGTTTTAAGTAACTTGTGGAAACACTTAAGTGACTTTGTGTATCTGGTAGTCTTTGCTGTGCCCTGGGCTGTGTTCGTTTTGATGGGAAATTCATATAAGCAAATGGAGTGACTCTGACCGGGTGCCTGGTGGCCCCTGTGTTTTGCAGCTTGGTGGAGGCTGCGAACTTGCTATGATGTGTGACATCATTTATGCTGGAGAAAAGGCCCAGTTTGCACAGCCGGAAATCCTGCTGGGAACCATCCCAGGTAGAGTGATAGCGTCTCCGGCATGAACGCTCCTCGCCATTCTCCAGAAAATCTGCCCACGTCTCAGGAGCTCGTGGCCTTTTCTAGTCACAGACCAAAGCATGCAGCTTGCCGGTGACGAGGGACCTGGGCTGTAGTCTGCGCGCGCTGGTGGTGGCCGCCTGTCTGTGCCCATTGCTCCTCCTGCCGACCAGCACACTAAGCCCGGGGGACACAGCAGAGCTCAGAGAGTGGCCCAGGGGGCCTTAGGTCCAAGCAGGCTCCACTGATGACTGCCAGATTGAGTGAGTGTCAGACACTATTAGGGAAGGCTGGCCACATCCCACATTGTCACTGCAGTGACGCCTGCTTGTGACCCACGGTTCAGCAGAGCAGGAAATCTGATCCCCCACAAGTAGGGTGACGGGAGCCATGGTCAGACAGTGACTCCTCTGTACCCTGGGGGCTACCTGATGAGAGCTCTGGGCTTATGGCCCCACAGGGTCTCTGCCCTGCAGGTGGAGCCTGGAGCCCAGAGCATCTGCTGAGCAGCTGTCAGATCCGCAGAGGGTGTCTGAGTTGGCCAAGGATGAGCACAGCCTTGCATGATGCTGTGCTGGCCACTGGGCTGTCCCTGCCCCAGGGCCCAAGGTCTCTGCTTCACTGAGGCAGCGCCTGAGTCTTGGATTGTAGGTTTCTCCATCAGGTGGTCCCTTTGGCTCACCCGGGCAGCCCGGGGTTCTCTGTGGGGCAGACAGAAGATGGGGCCTCAGGTGGGACAGACAACAGGGCCCGGGTGTCCCTGTAGGGCAGGTGGACGATGGGGCCTCCGCGTCAGTGTAGCCAGTGATGGGGCAGACCTCTCCTGCTCCAGGTGCAGCAGGTCGGGTGAGCAGGAGGGGGAGCGGGGCACGTGGAAACCAGCACTGGGCCAGAAGACCACAGTCAGAGCAGCTTGGGAGGTAGAGCCCTTGCTCTTGCTTCAAACTCTGGGGGGAGCAGGCCATGATCAGAGGCCACCTCAGCTGCCCTCCAGGTTGGACTGGGCCAGGGCCTGAGCTACACGGACCCAGTGTGCCAGGCATGGGGCCCAAGTATGAAAAGGAGGCTCACCTGAAGTTTCTTGGGTGGCCTCCTTTCTGCCCACCTGCCCCACCCAAGGAGCCCATCTTCATCCCTCAGAATTTGCTGGACGTGTGTCCGTGCCATCTGGGCTTGTACTAGCCATGAGCCAACTATGACCAATAGCTCTCTGCCCCTGCAGGTGCAGGGGGCACCCAGAGACTGACCCGCGCTGTTGGAAAGTCATTGGCCATGGAGATGGTTCTCACTGGTGATCGGATCTCGGCCCAGGAAGCCAAGCAAGCAGGTGTGGGCCAGGGCCACCCCACGGAGCCAGCTGCGTGGGGAGCTGGGTAGAGAGGGTGGTGGGGGCTGCGTCCAGGTGTGCCCGTGGGTGACAAGCACCGTCATCTCGGATGTCCTGAGAAGCCAGGGCACACGTGCCTTTGTTTTTCTTTGGAATGCCACCCACAAGAGAGTAACTAAAATATACATCAACTTCAGGAGTCAAAACATTCCTGTTTCCCTAGCCGGACGTCAGCAGTAAGGGATCTCCGAGACCTTTGCAGGCACACCCTGTCCCCGCCCCAGGGGACCTGCTTTCCCTCCCTGTTGGGGTGTCTGTGAGTGCGTCGACATGGCCACACCTCAGGGACGGTGTGGAGCCTGGGTCCCCACAGCCCCTTGTTGGCCCCCAGAAGCCCCCAGCCCCAGGAGCAGCACCGTGACTGGGAGAAGCACAGTCAGGACCATTTGCACTCCTGTTTACCTGTTCGTGTTTTAGGTCTCGTAAGCAAAATATTTCCTGTGGAGAGACTGGTCGAGGAGGCCATCCAGTGTGCTGAGAAAATCGCCAGCAATTCTAAAATCGTACTGGCAATGGCCAAAGAATCCGTGAACGCAGGTAGGGGTTCCGCCAGGAGGAGGTGTTGTGCAGGCCGCCGGCAGGGGCCGGTCAGGAGCCGTGCTGCTCAGCCGGTCTTCCGATGCCACCCTGGCCGGAAATCGGGAATATTGTTAACGTCGGGATCCCGGCTTTTTGTAGAGTTCCGGTCTTCGGGTGCTTGCTCACAGACTTCCTGAAATGTTCTGAATTGTCCTTGGTATTAGGACCCAAGAGAGGAGCTAGCCTGAGGGACAGAGAGTGACAGGCACTGGGGTGCAGGGCGATGGCCGGGAAGGACAGGACGATCCCTCAAGTAAAGGCAATTCTGGCTGCCGAGAAGCCCGGCTCACCTGCCGGGTCCTGGTGGAAGTTGTTCTCTCCTCAGCCGCTCTGCCCACAGCCGGGTGGCCACACGCGCCCACGGGACACCAGCCACGCTGCTCCCGTTGCTCTGGACTCACAGAGCCACCGCCTCTCTGAGCCTTGCCGAGAGCTTCTTGAATCTTAGCATAGCAGGTTGTGCTCAGCATTGGGGGAGCGCTCCCCAGGGCCGCTTGTTGAGAAGGCCGCGAGCCCGGGCCGGCCGCTGAGTCACTCGGGTGTGGGTGCTCTTCTGCAGGGAGGCAGGCCCCTCCCGGTGGCCGCCAGCCTTTCGTTGGCTGAGCTGTTGTTCCTGACGCATCCACAGGGATGAGCAGGTAGCATTTGCTTACACGGTGGACACTGCCATGCGTGGAGACGGCCAGCAAGGCCACAGTCAGAGGCCTCACCGCTCACCCCAGGTGCTCAACCAAGAAAGACCCTGCGCCTTCGCTGGAAGGCCGACCCACAGCAGTGGTGGTCTTACTGCCCCGGACTCTGTTCCGGCACACTGTTCCTGTTCCGGGTTCTCATCCTTAATTTTCATGTCTTTTATTTATTTTTATTTTTTAAGATTATTTATTTATTTGACAGAGAGAGACCACGAGTAGGCAGAGAGGCAGGCAGAGAGAGAGAGAGGAGGAAGCAGGCTCCTGCTGAGCAGAGAGCCCGATGCGGGACTCGATCCCAGGACCCCGAGATCATGACCCGAGCCGAAGGCAGCCGCTTAACCCACTGAGCCACGCAGGCGCCCCAATTTTCATGTCTTTTAAAACGTACTTAGTTCTGGGGTGCTTGGGTATCTCTGTCCGTTGAACACCCGACTCTTGGTTTTGGCTCAGGTGATGATCTCGGGGTCGTGGGATCGAGCCCAGGTCCAGCTCTGCACTCAGCAGAGTGTCGGCTTGTAACTCTCCCTCTGCCCTCCCCCGTCTCGTGCATACATGTGTTGTCTTTCTCTCTCAAAATAAAATCTTTAAAAAATGAAATCCATGTAATTGTGCAGGCTCTCAGGTCCAGTTGTGATTACTGGACAGAGTTAGCCTCCGCACCCTTTACTCAGTTCCTCGTGCTGCTCCTCTTGGGGCCATGGGAGTCGCAGCCAGGACAGGGCCTTTGAGAAGGGGGTGCTTCCCAGGCTCCCATCCAGATCCCGGCGAAGTGAAGGTTCACGTGGGTCAGCGGGAAGTGTTTCCTGTCATCATAAAAAAAGTTGCCTGTACCCACATCTAACACCTGAGTTCCTGACTTCAAGCTTCTCTTTTTCAGCTTTTGAAATGACATTAACAGAAGGAAACAAGCTGGAGAAGAAGCTCTTCTATTCAACTTTCGCTACCGTGAGTAAACATTCGGTGGAGGTAACACGTGGGCTAGCCATAGAAATCCCTGGAAATTTCCTTGCAGGTTTTTTCATTAAATGCCATTTCTCTTTGGTCAAACTGTTTGCTTTCCCTATAGCCAGATCAGATGTGTCCTGTCCGTGAGTACAGTGTGCAGAAGCTCACGCGTATTTGAGGTGACTTCCTGCTGTGTGGGGTCTGACGACTCGCACACTTAGGCAGAGTGCTTGTGTCCCGTGCAGGGCATCTGCGCCCGTGGTGTTGGTGTCCTGTGTCACGCCGCTTACCTGGAGTTCAGGTGTATCCTGACGCCATCTCTGAAGCTTCATGTCAGGGTTTTCTAGGATTTGCTAGTCACTGAAAGAGAGTCCTTGTGAGTCATTAAAACCCACCTCTCCGTATCAGAAAGTCACGTTTAATTGTTTTGTGGAAGAGAGTAGAAGTGACTGCGGCTGTTGAAGTGGTGTGTGCGTGTGCACACGCAGGTGGCGAACGCGTGAGTGGCCCCACCAGGTGCGGCTGAAGCTCTCTGCGGAATGAGAGTTTATCGGACACACAGTGTGGTGGTTCCTGGAAGCTCACACCGAGGGACTGGGAGGGGCATAGACAAATGGCACTTCTAGATGCCGTTTCCAGGGCAAGGTCAGGGAACCCAGGCGGTTCTCAGGTTCCCAGGCAGTCCTGATGCGGTACCTCCCGCCTGTGCTTCTCCACTCTGGAAGTCCAAGGTTCTGAGGACCCGGCCAGACTGATCAAACCCCACAGACGGCCAGAGCCCGGCGCCTTGACTCTCTAGGAAAACGTGACCGTCCATCTCCTATTTCCCATTTCCCACCAGGAAGACCGGAAGGAAGGGATGACCGCGTTTGTGGAAAAGAGAAAAGCCAACTTCAAAGACCAGTGAGCACCACTGCCTCTGCCTTGAGCCCTCTACCTAAAGACAAGTTGCAGTCTGACCGTCTTAGAGCAGATAAATCCTTCTCGTGTAAAGGGCCTCACAGGTGACACCAGTTTCTCTTCAGCTCTTGCTCCCCAGGGTGGCGGGCCGTCTTCACCCAGCGGCCGTGAGAACCCAGGCGGGGGCGTGTTCACGCTCTGACTGAGTCTGTTCTTCTTAATCAGAAGTTACGGGGGCGCCTGGGTGGTACAGTGGGTTAAGTGACTGACACTCAGCTCAGGTCATGTCTCAGGGTTGTGGGATCGAGCCCCACGGAGGGCCTTGCTCAGCAGGGAGCCTGCTTTAGGTTCTCGCTCCCTCTGCCCCCCCCCCCGACTTGGGTGTGTGTGCTCGCTTGCCCACTCGCTCAAATCAATAAAAATCTTTCTATCAGTTCTGCTCATGAGCCTTTGGTGGTGTGCTCAAGTTTTTACTTGATTTCAGGAACTGAGAGATAGTTCAGTGCCAGACACTCACTCTGTTCAGTGAGCGGCGTTGGGCTGGAAGCGCGTCCCCCGTGTGGTCACTGCAGACTCACAGCCGGTGAACGGGACCGCTCAGAGGGCAGACGCTGGGCCTCTCTTCTCTGGAGGCCAACGCCACGTCACTCTTCAGACTTCTGTTTTGTCGTGCTAGACCACAAGCAGACACGTCCGTCAATCAGTCCCCTGGCACACTCCCAGGTTAACCGTCGTTAACAGGTGTGTAGCTTTCTAGATGCTTCTGTGCACACACATACAGACACACACGGGATAGCTGCTTTCTTACAGAAAGGGCTGGTGTGTCCACACCTCTGCACAGTGTGGTGACCCGTTACCTTCCGCTCCAGGCCCACAAGTGCACCGTCCCGTTTGCCCATCATCCCGTCATCGTGGTGACGTCTGAAACATAAAGCTTACTGTCTAAGTGGTCTTTAAATGCCCAGCTCAGCGGCACCACGGCCATCCCCACCATCTGCCTCTGCGCTGCTTCGTCCCCAGAGACACTGTCCCTACCACATGCTAACCCTCGGCCCCCCGCAAGCCCGGCGTGCCCTCTGTATCCGGGAATTCAGTGCTACCGGTCAGCCCATCCAGCTTCCTTTCCGTTGCTCAGCATTACCCCTGTGAGCATTCCATCGAGGGCCCACAAGTACATTAGGGCACAGGAACATCCCTAATTATTTATTTATTCCCGTGGTGTTGGACATTTAGGCTGCGTCCAGTTTCTTGTTACCAGCACTGTTGCGGATGACCCAGCAGTGGCCGTTCTGCGCGTGAATCCTTGCACCGAGGTGCAGACACGTCTGTAAGATTTGGAGCAGCGAGCCTGCTGCGCAACAGGGCCACCCGCAGTGGGCACCTGCTCGCTCGGCCCCATCCGTGGCCGTCAGCAGGGCCCCTCCCCTGGTGCTTCTTGGTGCCCGGCTGGCCGAGTCTCCATGGGTGATGGGGGACGGCTTGCATCCAAACCTCAGGTGTTTGCTTAAATCACGTGCCCAGAGCTGGATCAGAGCTATGGGAGCCCCTGAAACTCGTGGTCTCCGAGGTATCCGCGGTTCCTGGTACCCAGCAGAGCTGTGCTCTCGGCTGTCACGCTGAGTGCTGTTTGCTGTGGGGACAGAATTAACTCCACTGGCTTCAGACTCTGGTGGGCCAGCTGCATCCCCTGACCCCACCTCCCAGGGCATGGGGTGACCGGGGCAGGGGGTGCCCAGTTCCAGGAAGCCCTGTCCGTCTCACCAAACATCTGCCGCTCAATTTGTGGCTGAGCACAGCACCGTGCTCTGGACCGTCCGTCTCTCCAGGCCATGGAACAAAAGTCTGGAGCACGGGTCAGAGACCATCCTCCTGCTTGGGAGGGCTTCATGGGTGCAGGGGCTGTCGCTGTCCCAGAGTGGGGCCCCATCCTCAGAGCATCCTCAGACCCTCTAAGGGGAGGTCAGGCCATGTGCATCTCTGCCGGCAGCCGCTGGGCACCAGGGGTCCCAGCTGGCTCTTGGCGCTGGTGCAGACAGGGCAGGTGCGGGCTAACTGATGGGCGCGAGTGAAGGGCGAGGCTGACTGCCATGGAACCCCCGTCCCTCACCCCATCGGTCCTGCTCTGTGGCGATGACCCCAGCTCTCAGGGAGAACCCAGGGCTCTGTCTAAGCAAGGGCTCCACAGTAAGACCCGGACCTGGCTGCTGCGGGGGCTGTGCCTCAGAACCCTCCTCCCCGGAGAGCCCGCTGTCCCTGAGCCCAGTGGTGCCCTGGGGCCTCCTGTTAGTGATCCCGCCCACTCTGTCCTGCAGGAAGGTCACCAAGTAGTCTAGTGACTGGAACGCACCCGAGATCACAGGGCTGGGGTGGGGCCCCGACTGTGTTACCCTCCCCAGCCCCCAGGAACTGAGCTGAACGCACCTGCACTTGAGAAAGAACTGAAATCATCTCCAAAGCTCTGGCTCTCTGAACACCTTCAACTACTCTCGTGTCATTCTTTGCACATAACCCTCAAGGTCTTGAACTGTGGGACACTTACTACAGAAGTAGGTACAAGGGGGTTTGGGTGGCCTGGTTTGGGCTCTCCCTGTGGGTAGGTTTGTTAGAAGGCTGAGCGTTCTTCCTGGTGGCAGGTGTGGAAATACTCATTGACTAAAGCTGAATGCGGGGCGCCTGGGGGCTCAGTGGGGTAAGCGTCTGCCTTTCTTTGGCTGAGGTCATGATCTCAGGGTTGTGCGATCGAGCCCCTGCTCAGCAGGGAGCCTGCTCCCTCTCCCGCCACTCATGCTTGCTGTCTCTCTGTCTCAAATAACAAATATTTTTTTTAAAAAAGCACTGAAGGGGCACCTGGGTGGCTCAGTGGGTTGGGCCGCTGCCTTCGGCTCAGGTCATGATCTCAGGGTCCTGGGGTCGAGTCCCGCATCGGGCTCTCTGCTCAGCGGGGAGCCTGCTTCCCCTCTCTCTCTCTGTCTGCCTCTCCATCTACTTGTGATTTCTCTCTATCAAATAAATAAATAAAATCTTTAAAAAAAATAAAAATAAAAAAAAAAATAAAAAAGCACTGAATGCATACTCAGGGGTTTGTGCTGGGTGACATACAGCATATTCTAGATTCCAGTGCCAAAGGAGGACCTGAAAGGTGGCCTTCAGTTTTCACATGCCTCAGGAAGTGGCCTCTATCGCTTGATTGCGCGACAGAGCCCCAGAGCTCTGTGGAGTTTTGATGGGCCCATGTGACACTTGCCTTCATATGCTTGACTTAGCCGTGCTCAGCCAGAAGCCAGGAAGTGGTTAAACCCTGAATCCGTACACGACAGTCTGTGTGCCTCAGAGGTCTGACTCCAGAGCTGGGCAGGGACAGGAGCCCACCCCCTCAGCCTGGACCTGGCATGGGGGCTCCGGGTTGGGTTGCTGACTGCCCTACGCAGGACAAGCCCCGGGCCCACAAACCCCACAGCGAGGCTCCCACCCACTCTGAGTTTACGGACCTCTGGCCCCATGTTGTTTGGGATTTTGATTCGGTTTTTTTTTTTTTTTAAAGATTTTATTTATTTATTTGACAGACAGAGATCACAAGTAGGCAGAGAGGCAGGCAGAGAGTGAGAGAGAGGAGGAAGCAGGCTCCCCGCGGAGCAGAGAGCCCGATGTGGGGCTCGATCCCAGGACCCTGGGATCATCACCCGAGCCGAAGGCAGAGGCCTTAACCCACTGAGCCACCCAGGCGCCCCTTGATTCGTTTTTAAAGGGGGAAACTTAGCTTCTCACCTGTGCCACTTGGGTGGCCCCCTTGAAGGCTGGTTGCCCTTCCCCCTCCCCATCCCCTGGCCAGCTCCTGACTCTACTCTGCCCAGCGGGGCCAGCCCAAGGCCCTGCGTTCCTGGCCCTGCTGGATGCCAGGCTGCTTTCCAATGGACTCCCTTGGCCAGTCGGACTCCCAGGGCCCGGCAGTAAAACACAGAGACATCTTTACCTTCTTCTTCAGGTTTTTGCTGTAGTTTTGTTGTTTTTTGTGTACAAAGCCTTCCCAGGAGTGGCCTGGCCTCCCAGCATTTCCTGTCTCCAAAGGGCTGGAGGCTGTGACAAAGCACTGACCACACAACCCTGAGTCCCTTTGGGAATGAAGTGGAAGAAGGTAGGCTCCACAGGGAGGGAGCCTGGCCTTGGCTCTGGGTCGGACTGTCTCCTGCTGGGCCGGTGTGCCAGGCAGCCCCATGAGCTGAGGCCAGGGCCCGTTGGAGCTGAACAGGGTCCCATCTGCAGGGTGAACCATGAGGTTTGGTGCTGGGTCTGTAAGCGGGCCAGCACACGTGTGGGCAGCTGCGCCGCCGTCTGCCCTCCAGCCTGAGTGTGGGGGAGGGATTGGAAGAGAGCGACCAAGATCGAGAGCCAAGGACCTTGTCGGCAGGGCTTTTGGCGTCCATGTCGGCAGGGCCCAGGAGACTCCCAGACCCGTCAGCCATGTCTGCAGAATTGCTCCTGAACTCAGTAGCTCAAGGCAGCAGTCCTGGCTGTTCTCACAGTCTGTATGGGTGCCAGTGGGTCAGCCTGTCTTCACCTCACTGTGTCTGGGTCCTGAGTTGGAACCTTCTGACCAGTCACTCGTCTGTTTGGTGCTGCCTCCGCTGGGCCTAGCTGGGGCTATGGGCCAGAAGATCCACAGGGAGGCTCTCTGTGTGCCCTAGGCTTCCTGCCAAAACCGTGTCTGGGCTCCCTGGACAAGCGTCCTGACGAGAGAATCAGGAGGAACCGTACTGCCTCTTATGACCTATCCTCAGAAGCACCCTCTCCAGTACATTCTTTTGGTAGGAGCAATTACAAAGGTCCGCCTGATTCAAGGGAAGGGAGAAAACCGTCGCTCAGTGGAACTGTGCCCATGGCCCTCCAGGACGGCAGATGGAGTGTTGCCACCATTTTTGGAAAACAGCCTGCTCCACAGCCAACCAGGGTCTGGCCCTGGACACAGACAGCCTGTGGGGTGCACCTCGGGGAGGTGAGCATCTTCCCGCAGGGAAGTGGTGACATGGTGGACAGGAAGGCACGGTATGGGTTAGTGGTCCCAGCATCCCAGATCCCAGGTCTCCAGGGACAAGGGTCCAGCAAGTGGGGGACTCTGATCAGCTGAAGGCAAAGTGCTCCCTCCGTTCCAGGGAACGCGCTGTGGACCCAACCCCCACCCCACCCCCAATCTGGACACCCCATCTTGGTGGGGTGGGAGATGGGAAGGTCCAGTCCTGAGGAGGATGGGCAAGCTGGGGTCCCGTGGGGGGGGGGGGCGGGAGGGGGGAGAAGAGGTCAGGTCACTGCTGTCCTGGGATGGAACACGGCACCCCACTCAGGTGAGGGGGGTCAGCAGGTTGGCGCCTGGGAGACAAGGTGGAGACCCCACAGTAAGGGGCTCCTCGCATACCAGCTTGGCCCAGAGGCGGCTCCTGCTGCCCTCCAGGGTTCCCTCCAGGGCAGGCCCGTGGCTGTCCTTGCGAGGAGGAGGAATGTTGGTGAAGAAGTCGGACGGGACTGGCCACCCGCTCCCGCTGGGGTGGGAGTTGGGGTGGGGGATCAGCGAGGCCTGGGGGCGTAACTGAAGGGTGATGGGGAGGCCGCGAGGGGCGGCAGCGGGGAGCTCGGGTCTGGGACCAAGCGAGGGACCTGAGGCCCCGGAAGACGCCTGCGGGGTGGGCCGGGTGTCGCCCCCGCCCCCGCCCCCGGTCAGCCGAGCCACAGTCCTCCGTGCGTCCCGCCCCTGGGCTGGCGCGAGGAGACCTTCCCCACAGCCCGCTCCTGCCCCCACTCCTGCCCCC